>NC_080046.1:13337849-13937849 GCF_012489685.1 Lotus japonicus
AAAAAAATTAAATATACAAAATAGATAAAGTCATAAAGTCATGCAATAAATATAAAAACCACAAATGACAAGCAACCACATCAAAGTCAATAGAAATATATTAGTTTAAATAATATCAATTAAAATTCATCAAACAATATGTGGAGTTGGTAAAAAGAATTTTGAAATGTAAAGACCAACATTGAACTCATCCAAGATGTGAATTCTAACACTTAAAATATACTCTTAAATGTTTCACATATTTAAAATGTGAAGTCTTCATTATAAGAATATAATTTTTATTGCAAGCTAATTTCCAAGATATAGTCCTGGTAAGATTAAGCTGAGAATTTCCGTGTTGCCCGACCCCGCCTGAGTACTATGTTAATGTTGCCCCAAGCGTACCTATAGCTCTCTGGTCTTGACCCACAAACCTATAATATTATCTTATGAGTCGTACGTTTCAACCAATTAATCTATAAGCTCCAACATATCTCTACATGGGTTGTGTTCAAGACCTTTTATAATTATTTATTTATTATCTATTTGAAATTTTATTAAGAGTATTATTGTACTTTTCATTTATATATACAGGACAAGACTCTGTGTAGTAGCAGGGAGATTGATCTCCACCCCATCCTGGAAACTAGGCCCTAAATGTGGCAATCCTTGCGGGAATTCACGCATGGATGTCGGTGAAAATTGTCATTTCTATTGGTGGTGAAAAGCCCCCTCAACACTAACACCGCAATATTATAACATAAAATATTATAAAACATGATATGGTTACACAAACTATAAAAACTAAAACAATAAATGAAGAACAACAAATAACCCTAAGGTCCATCATGAGGAGTGATGATTCATTAACACCTCATTTTCTTTCTCAGTGTATTTTCACTCATTGTTATTCTTAACTCTATCTGCAATTCCTATTATATCACTTATCATAGAATATGGATTGTCTCCCGCTGCTTCACCATCTAACATTGTTAAAACAAATATTGCACAATAAAGCAATTAATTTTTCTCTCACTAAATTAAGGGTTCCCCTAATATGCACCACTTTTAGAGTGGTGTAATTTTACACCACTTACTTTGACTGGTTATAGCCGGTCAACACATTATTTTTATTAAAAAAAAGTATCATTAAAAATTTGTTATATATTAAATTTGGGGGTTTGTTAACTTACTCCCACTTGTTTTTTAGAAGGAGTAAGTTAACATCCAACACCTTTTCTGTTGGACAAAAAACTCCACAAATTTGTTCTTAAAAATAACTAACTTCACTTCAGGGCTATTCATGTAATTCAATTTTATTTAAATTTTAAAATTAATAATTTCTCTTTCCTCATTATGAAACAATGCAAATTTATAGGCATAATTGTGATTTGAGTTTCAATTTTTTAAAATTTAAAAAATATAACCTCCTCTGCTACGTGACTGGTTCTGTTGTTACCTCCATTGTAAAGTAAACTACCTTCGAACTTCGAAGTATTGTTTCATTTTTCCTTTCAATGTATTGTCAATAAATTGGATGATAACCAGAAAAAGACGAAAGCATAAACTGTTTACATGATTTCCATGATTTCATGTTTTGAGGTTTTTTTTAATTGAGGATTGTTAATTCATGATCAGAGTTTAGAAGCATATATCAGTAGATTAATGGAGGGCATGGGAACAATTGAGAACGAGACGAGAAAATGGAGCACAAACAAAGATAGATGCTGAAAAAACGGAACACGTTTTATTAAAATGGAAAACCTGAATTTAAAATTTAAAATTAAAAACGAAAATAAAAACTGAAATGTAAATGACCATAAAGCCAGAAAATTTGGGTTGTTTTATAATTGGATGGGGTGGTTTTTTTTGTCCAAAGTAAAAGTAAAAGGTGTTACTTGTTAACTTACTCCTTCATAAAATCTAGTGGGTGTAAGTTAACAAACCCCTTAAATTTGTTTAAAAAAAGATGTGTTGACCTGTTATAGCAGGTTACAAAAAGTGGTGTAAAATTACACCACTCTAAAAGTGGTGGATATTAGGGGTCACCCTAAATTAATCATGACATTTAAATAAAAGAAATAAGGGTTGAGATTCTGCTACACAGTAATGGAGGGAAGACTTATGGAAGAAAATCTGAATTCCTTATCGTAACTCATTTCTCTTTATTTTCTTCGTATCTCACTCACTATGGTGTGAGTAGATTTGAAGTATCAATCAACTATGATTGATCATGGACATCTTTGTAGTTAGACCTAAGCCATTGACTACCAAGGAAGATTCAAACAAAACATTGGTGATGAATCATTTCTTTATCAAAATTAATTTTCCCATAATGCAAAATAAAAAGTTGAAAGAAGTTCATGGACTCTCTTCCTCTGCCATTTATGGGCTTCATCAAAACCATGAAGCCATTTATAGGCCTTGTTTTCCATCATAACCCACCAAAAAAATAACAACATAAAAAGTTTCTGATCAAGCTTACCTCACCCAAATGAAAAAAGGTTTCTGACCGAGAGAGAGAGAGAGAGAAACACCAGGAGGTTGATTCACGAGTTTCTGAATCGCATAGGTAAGGACGCAACGCACAGTAGATTGTTCCAAATGCAGCATTGTCGTCGTTGAAGCTTAGGTCAGGTAAAACACTCTCACCTTTCTGTTAACCCTAATTCCCCTCACATGGTAGTAGAACTGTTATACCATAGGTTTTATGGTCCTTTACCTCCGTTTGAGGTTAAAAATATCTTCTTTTTTGGCCGAATTTATGTTTTGATTTTATTCTAGAAAATGGGCATGTGTCGATTTTGATTTATCTTAGGTTTTAGTGTCAGTGAACTACATTTCATGTGTTTGTTGTTATGCGTTTATATCCAGAAGCATGGTCTTGTTTTTATTTATTTTGAGTTTGAAGCGTGTTTGATGGTGGGTTATTAGTATGGGAAGTGTTTGATGGACCACCAAAATGCTTAGACACCCATTGAGAGTTGAAGAGAATAGAGAATAGAGAGAAGTAATAGATGTGATATATGATGTGATAAGAAGTGAGAGATGTCGAGAAAATGAGGTGCTTGATGGGTGTTTGTATTGTTGGTGGGAGTGCTATATATCCGCCATGGCAGTTTCTCATGGCGGTTTTTTGGCTTTCCGTCATGGCCGAGAACCCACCCGTGTCTTCTCTCTCACTTTCTCAGTTTCACGATTCACTCTTGAGCACAACAACACACTGTTTCAGTGTTCACGAAATCCTTCCGTCCTTCGTCGCCGGCCGCCAAGCAAGAGAAGAGAATGATCGGCGTCGGAAAGATGAAGCAGTACAGTAACATCCTTGACAAGCCCCTCACCAAGGGCAAGCAAGAGGTTTTCAATTTCCCCCTTTTTGTTTTTTCCGTCAGATCTCATCTCGCTTTTCAATCTGAGCCTAATTTGATGATGATGATGATGCAGGTTAGTTTGAGTGCGTTCGCATTCTTGTTCTCTGAGCTTGTTCAGTACAATCAAACCCAGGTCGACAACATCGGCGAGCTCGAACGAAGGTCAATTGAATGATCAGTATTAATGGTGTTTTTTATTTGTTTTTCTGGATCCAGGATAGTGAAGAATAAGTCTAACATTTTAATTATATGTGTTTTATTTTGCAACTTAGCAAGTTTTAAGAGAGAACAAAATTCCAGATTTTATGAATTCAAGATTTATTTTTCTTGAATATATTATTATTATTATGTAGTTTGATACTTTACAATTAAATCCACCAGGTTGGAGGATGCTGGATATGCTGTTGGGGCTCGAGTACTCGAGCTGCTTTGCCACAGAGAAAAGGTACGGCGAGTTTTGTAAATAATCCTTGTACAAGTTTTACTTTATATATCATAAGCTCATTGTTGGAACACACAGACAGATGAGAGGAGAGGGATTGCTATTTTATAGCAAAGTTAACAACTAATAAGACTAGCTTAGCAGTAGCACTAATAAGTAATAACAGAACTCAATTTTCAACTATCTAATTGTTTCAATCACTTCTAACACTCATGACAAAGCTTAAGATTTGGGTGAAGACTCCTGAATGATTTTAATTATATTTTTAATATTATTATTGGCCTCTACTATCAACACTCTCCCCACGGTTGACTGTAGTGAAAGTCTGTTGTTCCGGAGAACTCTCACAATCCGGGCGGCTTTGTCATTTGATCAATACTTAAGCTTGAACCTTAGCATTGTAGCATAGGTTCATAATGTCCTGTAGTTGAGTCTGTAACTCCCATAGACAGATCTTCTGGTAAGGGCTAAGGCTGTGCTGTGCCTGAACTTGCATATTCTTTAATAGGCAAAAGTGAAAAACAGGATGTACTCTACTGTGTCGTGGAAGTTGCAAACTATAGGCAACTTCTCCTAGTCTCCTCAATTTTGTAAGGGCCATAAAGATGATGCACAAGCTTTCCATTTCTTTTTTCAAGTAAATCCAATCATCCACCTGCAACTCGATCTCCCTCCTTCTTGTCAGCCTGCACCTTCATCTGTTCTTGAGCTTTTTCCAAATTTTTCTTTAATCTACCAGGCATGTTGTCCCCTCCTGAGTCAACATATTGACCTCCTCAACTTTGGAATGAAAAGTATCTCGTTTAAAAATAGTAAGTGGACCTCTCCCATAAAGAGCTTGGAAGGGTGTCATATTGGCATAGCTATTATTATTGGTATTAAACCAAAACTCTACCCAAATCAACCAAAGAGATCAGTCTTATCAGTTCTTTTCTCTTTACCACCAATAGACTTCCAGACGCCCACCCTTTTGGCTTGTTAACATTCTCTTTCTAAAGTGAAAGAGTCCATACTCATCCATTATTCTGTCAAATACTACTTTGTCCACAACTAGACATCGTGGTAAAAATTGGCTTATATATTCATTTGGGCTATAAGTTGATCTTTTGTATATATTGGACTTGACAGTTAGTATTTAGTAATGAGTTTGACTTTAAAGTTTGAATATCTCTATATTTTTGCATGGAGTTGGCATGATTGATATAGCAATATTATTCTGAAATTACAGGGAAACAGAAGGGAGACACGGCTGTTGGGTATTCTTTCTTTTGTGCACAGTACAGTGTGGAAAGTATTATTCGGAAAGGTGAGCTCCTTTATCAAAATTTGTTTTTCCCCACTTCCCCCCCCCCCCCCCTATTTTATCAATATTATATGAGAAGGTGAGTAAAATAAAAGAAGTGGAATATCCTTGCTTAGAGACATGAGCATTGATCCTTTCTTGTCCTTGACTCCCAGTATGGAATGCCTTTTTAGTCTGACAAAAAGTATCTAAGTTCTAGCGTCTATGTCCTTCAGAATATAAATGAACATTACAATCCTGAAAACAGTTTTATCTTAGCTATACAACATGCGGGATAGAATAAAATTATATGATGGGCTGTGTTTAATGCAAAGCTGTTTTGGGTTGTTCATTCTAAAGCTTGTATGTGTTTTTACGGTATTTTAACTAGTTTGATCCTTAGGTTCGCCATGATATGGTCCTTCAGACGAGAAGAACTATTCAATACCTAGACATAGATATGTATTTATAAATTATAATCAATGGTGTAAGGGAGGTAACTTCAGCAAATCTTACAACTAAGCACATAAAAATTGTGGGAAGTTTGCTAAGCAGAAACTATTGGCTATTTTATACTCTGTTCTGGTTCATATACTTATTCTAATATGTGCGTTGGCAACTAAGTTCATTCTAAAGCTTGTATGTGTTTTTACGGTATTTTAACTAGTTTGATCCTTAGGTTCGCCATGATATGGTCCTTCAGACGAGAAGAACTATTCAATACCTAGACATAGATATGTATTTATAAATTATAATCAATGGTGTAAGGGAGGTAACTTCAGCAAATCTTACAACTAAGCACATAAAAATTGTGGGAAGTTTGCTAAGCAGAAACTATTGGCTATTTTATACTCTGTTCTGGATCATATACTTATTCTAATATGTGCGTTGGCAACTAAGTTTTTTTAGCACCTCCTTGAGTTTCAATATTTTTTTGTCATTATATTAGGTAGCTGACTCGCTGGAGAAAGGAACTGAACATGAAGATGAATACATGATCAGTGAAAAAGAGCTCCTAGTAAACAAGTAAAATTTCAGTCTCAATATTATATTTGAACTGCTACACATACCAGATTTTTGTCCATCTATTAGTTGTGAGCTTATGAATTTCTGGTTTATAGATTCATTTCTATCCCAAAAGACATGGGGACGTTTAACTGCGGAGCATTTGTTGCTGGAATAGTACGGGTAAGTGCTTTGCTTCACGCAGTTACCTTCTAGTTATGTGATTCTTATTAGAGAAGGTGCAATTGAGTGCTTTTTGTTTTCCATTCATCAATGAAGGGTGTCTTGGATAGTGCCGGATTTCCAGCTGTTGTAACAGCTCATTTTGTGCCCATGGAAGGTCAGCAACGGCCTCGGATGACGATTTTGATAAAATTCGCTGAGGAGGTAAATAGTCATTGATTTTGCTTTTGCTCTTTGCACCCCCACACACCCATTCTTATCTGAGTTTCTTATATGGCTTTCTATTTTCTAGGTGTTACGTAGAGAAGCAAGATTAGGCTGATGTTTATAACAAGAATTTTCAAGATATTTATGATGCTGTGTACACCAATATAGAATGATGTGGAACTTTCATACTTTGCATGTGAAATGCAACGTAGGATTTTCGACGGCCTTTCTCTAAACTCTTGTTTTTCATTCCAATTTATCTCATGCTTTGTAGTCAAGAATTTATCCTTACTGTCTAAATTATGATGTACAAAAGGAAAAAGTCTGGTGTTTGTTAATTAATTTCAATTCTTCCCTCATCCCGTGTATTGATTGACAATCATATAGATGAAGTAATGCTTGATTTGCCCATTGCGTGCACTAAAAATGTGTTCTTCACACTAAGAAACTTGGATGGCATGCTTTCATTTTTCCTCCTAATTATTATGTCAAAAAGTAATGGATTTGTCCAAAATTTTGAAGCATAGAAGCTCATCATGAACTACAGAGAAGAATACATAGGACTCTCCAGTGCACCCTTTGCACTGTCTATTTTGTTTTAAGAACTTTCTATTTTGTGTCTGTTGAGGTATAGAAAATCTAATATTTTTTATAAATGTTTTAGTTTATTATTATATTTTGGTTTAGTTTATCATTATATATCATTATTCAATGTTTTATTATTGATTATTATACAGAAAAATTACGTCTTACATTATATGGTGATACCTAGAATGCTAACATGAATGTTTGTTAGCCAACGTATCATTTAACAATATCAGGTGTGGTAATTTAAGATATTAAAGGGGGTAAAAACGGGGAAATAATTTTACAAGGACAAAAAATTAAATAATACGAAGGGACTAAAAATAAGATTATCTTACAACACACATTTTTAACCATATTTAAGACTCTTTACAACACATTAAAATGTTAAGTTATGCTCGTAAATAATAGCTAATGTCCTATCATTGGCAATTAAACAAAAATTACCTCATTAAAATAAAATAGCTATAAAATTACACTTATAAAAATGGAGACATAATATTTTAGTAGAAGTAATACTACTACATAATTTTAGCTTTTCTTAGTAGTTAATACACTTTGAAAACAACACTAAGAACTTCTTTCTCATTCCTCTTCTAATTTAGCTCTCACACTTGTATTTCAATCAACAAACAAGCTTTCTATCTATAATTTAAAAGAGTAGGTTTGCTAGCTCCCTCCACCGTCATATGACCAGCTAGTACATCAACAACATGTACCAAATTTGACTTTTGAATGCAAATATGCTAGGTTGTTTTACAGCTAACAGTTCATGTGGCAGCTTGACAGCTATAAACTACGACGAATCTATATATTTTAAGTTGTGGAGGTAACAAATTGTGGGGAAACGGGAGGAGGGGGAGGTGGGGAAATGGGAGGAGAGGGGGGGAGGTGGAGGTTGAAGCAGCCGTTGGAAAATGGTAGAGTTATGGCCATCATTGGTGAAGGAGGAGGTGTTAGAGTTTGTGGAAGAAAAAAAGGGGGAGACAAGACAGAAACCAAAACTAATTTGAAAATGTTTGCAAGGAAAGTCCAGAACTAATGAATAAAATGATTAATGGTCAAATTAGTCCATGAGTTTGTAAGTGAGTTTGATTTTAGCTCATTTGACGAAAAATGACATTTAGTGGTGGTCAAAAACCGCCAGTAATTGTATAAATAACCGCCACTAAATGTTATTTTTCGTTAGAATGACTAAAATCAAACTCGCTTACAAACTCAATGACTAATTTGACCATTAACCCTGAAAAAAATCACGTGAACAACTTACATCTAATTAGAATTACCACATGAACAGATGATTGGGTAAAAAATAAGCCACATGCATTATGACGCCACGAGTCATTATTTCAAATGGAAAATGCTGTGGGGCACGAGGTGGGGTCTCGTGCACCAAGCACGAGGCAGTTTATGGCGGTTTCAAACCGCCAGAAATGTGTAACGTATACGGTTATTAAAGCACCGCATTTTAGTGGCGGTTTTAAATCGCCAGAAATGCATTAAATTTGAATTTTTTCCTGGCACCGCAAGTTAGTGGTGGTTTAAAACCGCCACTAATTGCTCCTCGTGCACTCTCGTGCCTTAGACCTTTGTAGCAAATAGCACTGCTCATTTCAAATAACTTTTTTTAGGAACAAAAAACTATGAAAATGGTTAGGACGTTGTTGTTTGGGTGAGAGCGAACTGTTGCTCCGATGATTAGAAGAGTGAAGAGAAAAGAAGTCGACGGTGAAAAGTGAAGATTATTCAAAGGGTATATTCGTGTTACATTAAATTTCATCACTCAACTTATTTTTGGCTCAGGGTATCCACCGCCGATAGCCGTGATTAATCTCTCTCAGCGGGTGCTCGCACTAAGCTCTAAATGGATAGCCGCAATATGTGTTTCATTCCCATTAGCAAGGATCTAACTCCTGACCATATGGTTAAGGGACGAAGTAAGCTAACCACTACACCACACCATGTAGTTTGACACTTTGACTAAGCTATGGTGGTTCACCTGTTAGCTCAAATAAAATAAATACTAATTTAAGTGTACCATATTTCACGAGTCACGACACGTGACCAAAATTAAGGCATTGACTTTGACATAGTATTATGATATCCTCATTTGTCATTCTCACGGATCAATAATTCAATATCACATTCATCATTTAGGTGAAGCTTCTGAGTTCTGAAACAATTTACATTACAAAAGAAAAAAAAAATGGCCTTAGCTTTGGTGGGTCAAGCACTTATCTCTTCTTGTGTGGACATCTTATTAAGCAGGATAGCTTCCAGTGAGTTTCGAGATTTCTATGCCAATAGAAAGCTGAATGAATCTCTGTTAGATGAGTTGAAGATAAAGTTGCTGGCACTTAATGCTGTGCTCAATGATGCAGAGGAGAAGCAGATTACTGATCTTGCAGTGAAAGCATGGCTTGATGAGTTAAAAGATGCTGTCTTAGATGCAGAAGATATACTGGATGAAATAAACACAGATTCTATAAGGCGCAAGGTCAAAGGAGAATCTGTGAAGTGTACTGCCAAGGTGAGATCATTACTTTCACCTCCTTTTAACAAATTCTATAGGAGCATGAATTCCAAGCTTGAAGCGGTATCTCAAAGGCTAGAATATTTTGTCCAACAGAAAGATATTCTTGGTTTGCAAAATGTTACTAGGAGAGTCTCTTTCAGAACAAGTTCAGATTCAGTGGTGGAGTCTGTTGTGGTGGCTAGGGAGGATGACAAAAAGAAGCTATTGAACATGGTTTTATCTGATGATGATTCAAAGTCTAATGATATAGAAGTGATCACAATATTAGGCATGGGAGGTATGGGCAAAACAACCATGGCCCAAGTTCTTTACAATGATAGTACAGTGCAAAGGCATTTTGATATGAAAGCTTGGGCATGTGTATCAGAGGATTATGATGTTTTCAGGATAACAAAGAATCTCGTTGAGTCTTTCACCTCAAAAATCAACAATAGTACAAACCTAGATGTTCTTCGTGTTGAATTAAAGAACAGCTTGAAAGACAAAAAGTTTTTGCTCGTGTTAGATGACCTTTGGAATGAGAAGTACAATGACTGGCATCACCTAATCACTCCTTTATGTAGCGGTAAAAAGGGAAGTAAGATCATTGTGACAACCCGACAACAAAGAGTTTCAGAGCTCACACATACTCATAGCTCCCCAATTTGTGAGTTGAAACTTCTAACAGATGAAAATTGCTGGTGTTTACTTGCCAAGCATGCATTTGGAAATGAAGATTGTGACAGATACCCAGTCCTTGTAGAAATTGGGAGGAAAATTGCCAAAAAATGTGGTGGACTGCCATTAGCAGCTAAAACATTGGGAGGTCTTCTGCGATCAAATCTTGATGTGAAGGAATGGAATAGAGTTCTGAATAGCAACTTATGGGCACATGATGTTGTTTTACCAGCTTTGCTCATAAGTTACCTTCATCTTCCAGCACACTTAAAAAGATGTTTTGCGTATTGCTCAATTTTTCCAAAGCAACATTTGTTGGATAGGAGGGAATTGATTTTGCTATGGATGGCTGAAGGATTTCTACAAGCCCATGGAGAGAACACAATGGAATTAGCTGGTGATGACTGCTTCAATGAATTATTATCTAGATCCTTAATTCATAAAGATGAAGCTGTTAAGGAAAAATTTCGTATGCATGAATTGGTATATGACTTAGCTAGACTTGTATCTGGAAAAGGTTCTTGCTGCTTTGAAGGCAATGAAATCCAAAAAAGGGTCCGCCATTTGTCATATTCAAGAGACAAGTATGATGTCTCTACAAAATTTGAGAGCTTTTATGACCTCAAATCATTACGCACCTTTCTACCACGATCTCTGCATGGATCAGATTGTTACATAACCACAAGGGTGTTACCTGATTTGTTGCCAAAACTAAGATGCTTACGAATGCTATCACTGTCGAAATACAAAAACATCACAAAGCTGCCTGATTCCATTGGGAATTTGGTGCACTTGCAATATCTAGACCTTTCCTATACTTCCATCAGAAGGTTGCCTGCAGAAACCTTTACCCTCTATAATTTACAGACCTTGTTGTTATCACATTGTAAATTTCTTAATCAGTTGCCATGGCAGATTGGAAATCTTATCAGTTTACGCCACCTTGATGTTAGTGACACTAATTTGATGGAGATGCCAGCACAAATCAGCAGGCTGCAAAATCTCTGTAGTTTGACTACTTTTGTTATTGGTAGAGGAGAAGATGGATTAAGTATTCAAGAGTTAAGAAACTTTCCTCATTTGCAGGGCAAGCTATGTATTTTGAGGTTGCAAAATGTTGTCGATCACATGGATGCATTGAAGGCCAACTTAAAGACCAAAGAGCTAATTGATGAGCTTATGCTAGAATGGGGAAATGATCCACAAGAACAAGATTCACAAGTTGAAAGACATGTACTTGACAGCCTGCAGCCATCAACACGTTTATTGAAACTCCACATCAGATATTATGGTGGCACCAGCTTTCCAAATTGGATAGGAGATTCTTCATTTTCAAACATCACAGTCCTTGGTATCAGTGATTGCAATTTTTGTTTCTCACTTCCACCATTTGGACAACTACCTTCTCTCAAGGAGCTTGTAATCAAGAGGATGAAAATGGTGAAGACAGTTGGGCACGAGTTCTACTGCTGCAATGCAAGCTCCTCTTCATTTCAACCATTTCCAGTTTTGGAGAGTCTCGAATTTGAAGACATGTCAGAGTGGCAGGAGTGGCTACCATTTCAAGATGTAGGTAGCAACTTTCCTTTTCCTCGTCTTAAGCATTTGTGTTTAAACAGGTGCCCTAACTTGAGAGGAAACTTGCCGAAGTATCTACCTTCATTGTCAGAGGTTCATATCTCAGAATGTAACCAGCTAAAGGCAATATCATCTGATCTGCACTGGAATACATCAATTGAAGTAATTCATATTACAGAAGGAGGAGGTTTGTTGTCTTTGCTTGAAAAAAATTCTTATTGTAAACTATCAATTGAAAAGTGTGACAGCTTGCAGTCTTTGCCTAGAATGATACTCAGTGCCAACTGTCTTCAAGAATTGACTCTTAAAGACTTGACTCTGATTTCCTTCCCAATAGATGGTTTGCCCACTTCATTGCAATCACTTGAAATTTGGAACTGCAGGAAGTTAGAATTTCTATCTCATGAAAGTTGGCACAAATACACATCACTTGAAAAAGTGGTACTTTGGAATAGTTGTCATTCCCTGAAATCTTTTCCATTAGGTAGCTTCCCTTCCCTTCAAGAGCTTAACATTTGTTTTTGTCCAACCTTGGAAGAAATTGGAGGGTCCGCTCGTAAGTTGGTTGATTTCAATGTCACTGATTGTGAGAAACTCAAGTCATTTCCGGAACAAAGCGATATTCCTTCCCTTGAACATTTGGGCCTTGCTAGTCTTCCAGAGCTAGCAATATCCCCAAGCTGTTTGCCTTCTAATATACGATCACTTTCTCTTGATCTTGGAATTCTGTCATCTATGTCTAAGCATGAATTTGGTTCCCAATTCCAACACCTCACTTCTTTGTCCCATCTTTATGTTTTTGGCTTTGGGGACCAAGATCTTATGAACACACTGCTCAAGGAGAGGTTGCTGCCCACTTCTCTTGTGTTTCTGGGCCTGTATAATTTTAGCAGTTTGAAGTTTCTGGAAGGAAATGGGCTTCAACATCTCAGTTCTCTCCATCAACTCCACATTGACAAGTGTCCGAGCCTTGTTTCCTTGCCAGAAGATCAACTGCCACACTCTCTTGCAGTGCTAAATTTGGAAAAGTGTCCTTTACTAGAAGCAAGGTATCGAATTCGAAAGGGGAAGCATTGGTCTAAGGTTAGTCGCATCCCGGTCATTAAGATAAATGAGGAAGTTATAATATGAGTTGTTAAATTTAGAGAAATCATCAAAAGGCAAGGACTTCGATTGATTTGAGAAACTCTGATGTTAATGTTATTGATATGATATTACATTTCAACAAAGTAATGTTGTTGTCCTTATTCACATGTTGTGAAAGAAAGAATTATGTTCTTGTTTTATTATCTGAGTATAGTATCAAAGCATCATGCCATCTTTTTTCCTGTTTGTGATCATCAGGGCCAATTAGACAAATGTCTAAGAAAATTGCATCATAAGAAACTACACCCTAAACACATGTTAGCCATGATACCTGATAAATTGGCTTCTCTTCTAGTGTGGTAGAATCACACCTACCAGTTGTAGCTCGTTAGACCATGAAGCAGTTGATGATTTGTTTGAATCCTCACTACATAAATTTTCAGATTTCTTGTTGATTTCACTTCTGTCATCAGAAAAAATGTTTACAAATAATTTATTTCCTACTGATTTTTTGCAGCTAATTAAAAGACTCTTCTTGATGTGGTTATGATTTTTTACTGTAGTGACTAGTGAGATAGCCAGATAGGCATTAAAGACTCAGATGAAAGAGAGACACAAAGCATGTTATTAATGTTCAAAATAAGTGAATGACTTATGAGTGAGTGATTTTAGAGAGTGACTTTAAGTCCAACTTCTACACTCTTTAGATGGAAAATGAATTGCAGGCACAACAGTAAGAAAAGAAGAGCTGAGGCAATAACTACTCATGCATTCACATAATCAAATTACTACCAATGAATATGGATTGACTGATTAACGCAATCAACTCATGCAACTTAAAATTGGTTTCTGCTACTGAGCATGATCAGCCTGATCACAAAAATGCTGGAGCAGTTCTCTGATATCCATGCTTTTTAAGAAAGATCAGTTAGAAAGGAAATCTTTTTAATCATATGTTAGACTTGCTTAGAAGCATAAATAGCAATTGAGTATTCTCTCTTCCAAATATGGGATGATATGCTATTGATTCTTGTTGTACATACTGAATCCATTTTTTTTTCATCCTCCTCCTTCCTTCTAAGTTCATCATACTGCTTTATTTTTGTTAGTCATGGCTAAATATCATGCTGATAGTGATGATGCTAATAGTTATGTGATATGCTTTCTGATAGGTTTTAATGACTCATTTTCACTGATCCGTTGTTGATGAAGCCTCTACCCCCACTGAATTTTGTTTTCTCTAGTTATCCAAGAGAAGTAACATATTGACATTGTTTATCTTGTTCCACCTTTCTCTAGCATGTGTTTCTCAAATCTCAACTGACACTAGTCGTGTCATGTATCATCCTTGTTCCTAGATCTTAGATGTGAGGGCAACTTCTCACATTACTTGTTTTTCTCGAGTCCTTATTTCATAAAAGTATCTTGATAACATAATTTTCACTCTTCCAAATGGTTCAAAGATTTAATCTGCTGCAGGAACTAACAATCTGTGTCTCGTGTTCATTCTCCATCATGTTCTCTATATTTCCTTGTTTTACTGTGAACTTGATTCCAATGATTTCATTCACTATAATTTGATTCTCCTAATCTCATAACTTTCAATGTTAGTTCTTTTGTTATTAAAGACCTTCACCAGTTGAAAATGATTGGCATGGGTAAAGAAAGTTCTTACTAGTTTTTTTACTTTTGAAGCTAATGAGTATGTATCTCATTTTTCAGATGTAAGTACTTTTTTTTTCTAGTCAAATTGTTTTCTTCTATAAATTCAGTTTCAAGTGCTGTACATAATGCCTTTTTTATGGCATGCTAGATTCTCCCATTTTTCTGGCAAAATGTTAAAGTTTCTTAGTAATAAAATTCATTTTCCCAAGTCTTCTAATTCTCATTTTCATTTTCTTAGTAATAAAATTCATTTTCCCAAGTCTTCTAATTATCATTTTCATTTTCCCAAGTCTTCTAATTCTTCTACTTGTTCTACATGTCCTTCAGCAAAATTAAGACATTTATATCTGTCTCAACTCAAAATCATGTGTCCGCTTATTCTTTTGATTGTCGTGTCCTCAAAGCCCTTCTGAAAGCTATTAGAAAGTCCTACTTTGACTAGAGAAGATTTGACTCCTCTCAAGTGAGAGACTCACTTCAGAGGGTAAAGTAAGTCATCACAACAATTAATAATGATTACTTACTTTGAAAAGTCAATAAAACAATATTTTATACCCTCTCACTTTAGAGGGGCCAAACCCGACTAGAGAAATGAAGTTAGGCTTTCCAAATTCTAAGAAAGGCAAGAGATATTTCCTAACTCTTATTGATGACTCAACAACACAAGGTTCAAATGGACATTTTGTCCAAAACAAAGCAAAAGCTTCGGCTTGAGTAAGTTTTTTCAAACTCATTGTGTCTCTGAATTTGGCAAAGCCATTATACAGTTTCAATATGATAATGCCTAGGAGTTGTTTTTATCTGATTTTATGCAGAAATAAAGAATGATTCATTATTTTTCTTGTTTACAAAGACCTGAGCAGAACTCAGTTGTTGAAAGGAAGTACCAACACTTACACTTATCAATAGATTCCTCATTCGTTCCCCCACTCAATTAGACAAAAGAGAGCTCAAACCTCTTCCACTTATCACCCAGAGACTTAAACGCCATACTATATCAAGTCAAGTAACACACCCACCCTGCATTTTAACGATGCAAACTTGAAACTTCGCTCATTCAAGAAGGTATAAGTATAATACTCCAAGGTACAAGTATAATAATACTCCTAAGCTTCAAGTATATAAGGTGAATAAGTTTAAGTTGTGTAGATCTAATAAATGTGCTTCTTATGTTTCTGTGGACAAAAATAAAATGATGCTTTTGCAACTATTAATGAATATAATAATAAAAAATATAGGCTTAAATATGTTTTTGGTCCCCCTCAAATTAGGATCTCTTGGTTTAGGCCCCTTTAAATAATTTCTTTTGGTATACACCTTTATTTTGAAAATAATATGGAGGGATAAGAACCTGCCGTTACCTTTACCTAACAGACGCTGATGTGACATATTTTAGAGGGACATAAACCAAGGAACATTGATTTTAGAGGAACATAATTCAAAGAACCATGATTTTAGAGGACGTAAAGTTCAATTTTTATCATGTCTTAGGTCCCTCTAAAATAATGATTCTTTGGTTTAGGTCCGTCTAAAGGATGTAAGGTGATGACATGGACTGAAACCTCAGTATTATTTTGTATTTAGAGGTGTATGCCAAAAAAAATATTTAGAGGGGCCTAAACCAAAAGACCCTAATTTTAGAGGTCCGGCAATATATGTAAGCCAAAAATATATAATGTGTTCATATTCATTCTATCTACGATGAGGTTCAAATAGTTGGTAGATAGCTGAACTCCTTAAGCATTTAGTCCGAGATTCGATCTCTGGACAGTGTGTATGAAGAAAGATTGTTCGGAGAGACCTATCAACTTAATGTGATCTCAGAGTCTCGAAGAGTCTAGTTGCATGCAGTGTTTTAAAACTCGACTCGGTCATCGACTCGGTCGGGGTACTGAGTCACTGGTCGGACCAGTGGGTCACTGGTTCGATTGCTTGACTCGGTGTATATTAAAAAATAATAAAAAATGTCCAATGCAATATAAAGTTAATATATAAATAATAAAATACGTTTTTAATCAACAACATCATGGTGGTGCAGTGGTTGATTTTCCTTTATATTACCTTCATGTCCTGTGTTCGAACCCTCCTGGAACAATTTTTTAACAAAATATCATGTTTTTCTCCCAATTATACACAAAATGTTTCCAACAGGATAAAAAAAAAACAATTTGAAAGGCCCAATATGTTAAATAATCCAACTGGACTGAAAAAAAAAACAATTTGAAAGGGTTAAATAATTACTAGAAAATGGGCTTCCATATATGGCACATCATTAACAAATTAATAAAAAAAACAAGAAATGGGTGACTCGTCAGTTCAATCAAAAACCGGCCGAGTCACCGATTTGATCATTAAACCGGTCGGTTCAAAACGGTTTCAGTCAAGTGACTTGCACAACCGATTTGAAGTGAGGCTCGGACCGGTCAGGTCATCGAGTCCCAGTCCAACCGATCGGGTCGGCCAATCCGAGCCGAGTTTTAAAACACTGGTTGCATAGTTATCAACTATGTGAGTTTAAAAAAATTAAATATACAAAATAGATAAAGTCATAAAGTCATGCAATAAATATAAAAACCACAAATGACAAGCAACCACATCAAAGTCAATAGAAATATATTAGTTTAAATAATATCAATTAAAATTCATCAAACAATATGTGGAGTTGGTAAAAAGAATTTTGAAATGTAAAGACCAACATTGAACTCATCCAAGATGTGAATTCTAACACTTAAAATATACTCTTAAATGTTTCACATATTTAAAATGTGAAGTCTTCATTATAAGAATATAATTTTTATTGCAAGCTAATTTCCAAGATATAGTCCTGGTAAGATTAAGCTGAGAATTTCCGTGTTGCCCGACCCCGCCTGAGTACTATGTTAATGTTGCCCCAAGCGTACCTATAGCTCTCTGGTCTTGACCCACAAACCTATAATATTATCTTATGAGTCGTACGTTTCAACCAATTAATCTATAAGCTCCAACATATCTCTACATGGGTTGTGTTCAAGACCTTTTATAATTATTTATTTATTATCTATTTGAAATTTTATTAAGAGTATTATTGTACTTTTCATTTATATATACAGGACAAGACTCTGTGTAGTAGCAGGGAGATTGATCTCCACCCCATCCTGGAAACTAGGCCCTAAATGTGGCAATCCTTGCGGGAATTCACGCATGGATGTCGGTGAAAATTGTCATTTCTATTGGTGGTGAAAAGCCCCCTCAACACTAACACCGCAATATTATAACATAAAATATTATAAAACATGATATGGTTACACAAACTACAAAAACTAAAACAATAAATGAAGAACAACAAATAACCCTAAGGTCCATCATGAGGAGTGATGATTCATTAACACCTCATTTTCTTTCTCAGTGTATTTTCACTCATTGTTATTCTTAACTCTATCTGCAATTCCTATTATATCACTTATCATAGAATATGGATTGTCTCCCGCTGCTTCACCATCTAACATTGTTAAAACAAATATTGCACAATAAAGCAATTAATTTTTCTCTCACTAAATTAAGGGTTCCCCTAATATGCACCACTTTTAGAGTGGTGTAATTTTACACCACTTACTTTGACTGGTTATAGCCGGTCAACACATTATTTTTATTAAAAAAAAGTATCATTAAAAATTTGTTATATATTAAATTTGGGGGTTTGTTAACTTACTCCCACTTGTTTTTTAGAAGGAGTAAGTTAACATCCAACACCTTTTCTGTTGGACAAAAAACTCCACAAATTTGTTCTTAAAAATAACTAACTTCACTTCAGGGCTATTCATGTAATTCAATTTTATTTAAATTTTAAAATTAATAATTTCTCTTTCCTCATTATGAAACAATGCAAATTTATAGGCATAATTGTGATTTGAGTTTCAATTTTTTAAAATTTAAAAAATATAACCTCCTCTGCTACGTGACTGGTTCTGTTGTTACCTCCATTGTAAAGTAAACTACCTTCGAACTTCGAAGTATTGTTTCATTTTTCCTTTCAATGTATTGTCAATAAATTGGATGATAACCAGAAAAAGACGAAAGCATAAACTGTTTACATGATTTCCATGATTTCATGTTTTGAGGTTTTTTTTAATTGAGGATTGTTAATTCATGATCAGAGTTTAGAAGCATATATCAGTAGATTAATGGAGGGCATGGGAACAATTGAGAACGAGACGAGAAAATGGAGCACAAACAAAGATAGATGCTGAAAAAACGGAACACGTTTTATTAAAATGGAAAACCTGAATTTAAAATTTAAAATTAAAAACGAAAATAAAAACTGAAATGTAAATGACCATAAAGCCAGAAAATTTGGGTTGTTTTATAATTGGATGGGGTGGTTTTTTTTGTCCAAAGTAAAAGTAAAAGGTGTTACTTGTTAACTTACTCCTTCATAAAATCTAGTGGGTGTAAGTTAACAAACCCCTTAAATTTGTTTAAAAAAAGATGTGTTGACCTGTTATAGCAGGTTACAAAAAGTGGTGTAAAATTACACCACTCTAAAAGTGGTGGATATTAGGGGTCACCCTAAATTAATCATGACATTTAAATAAAAGAAATAAGGGTTGAGATTCTGCTACACAGTAATGGAGGGAAGACTTATGGAAGAAAATCTGAATTCCTTATCGTAACTCATTTCTCTTTATTTTCTTCGTATCTCACTCACTATGGTGTGAGTAGATTTGAAGTATCAATCAACTATGATTGATCATGGACATCTTTGTAGTTAGACCTAAGCCATTGACTACCAAGGAAGATTCAAACAAAACATTGGTGATGAATCATTTCTTTATCAAAATTAATTTTCCCATAATGCAAAATAAAAAGTTGAAAGAAGTTCATGGACTCTCTTCCTCTGCCATTTATGGGCTTCATCAAAACCATGAAGCCATTTATAGGCCTTGTTTTCCATCATAACCCACCAAAAAAATAACAACATAAAAAGTTTCTGATCAAGCTTACCTCACCCAAATGAAAAAAGGTTTCTGACCGAGAGAGAGAGAGAGAGAAACACCAGGAGGTTGATTCACGAGTTTCTGAATCGCATAGGTAAGGACGCAACGCACAGTAGATTGTTCCAAATGCAGCATTGTCGTCGTTGAAGCTTAGGTCAGGTAAAACACTCTCACCTTTCTGTTAACCCTAATTCCCCTCACATGGTAGTAGAACTGTTATACCATAGGTTTTATGGTCCTTTACCTCCGTTTGAGGTTAAAAATATCTTCTTTTTTGGCCGAATTTATGTTTTGATTTTATTCTAGAAAATGGGCATGTGTCGATTTTGATTTATCTTAGGTTTTAGTGTCAGTGAACTACATTTCATGTGTTTGTTGTTATGCGTTTATATCCAGAAGCATGGTCTTGTTTTTGTTCCAACGAGCTTGATTGTTCCTGTTTTTTATTTTATTTTTATATTTTGAGTTTGAAGTGTGTTTGATGGTGGGTGATTGTATGGAAAGTGTTTGATAGACCATCAAAATGTTTAGACACTCATAGAGAGATATGAAGAGAATAGTGAGAAGTAATAGATGTGATAAAGAGTGAGAGTTGTGAGAAAATGAGGTGCTTGATGGGTGTTAGTATTGTTGGTGGCAGTGTTATCAAATATCCGCCATGGCAGTTTCTCATGACAGTTTTTTGGCTTTCCGCCATGGCCGATATCCCTCCATATTCCGCAATTATTTGTCATGTATGGCGGGATTTCGGCTTTCCGCCATGACCCGCCATATTCTGCCATTATTTGTCATGTAATTCATAATTATTATTGGAATGGAATTGAGGTTTGTAAACTGGTTTGTTTGTTTATTGGTTGCATGTAGAATCTAGTGGAACATTTTCATCGTGCGAGGCGAAGGATGTCGAGCACACCTGCAAAAGCCAGTTGGCCACCTGCGATCCATAAAGCATTTGTTGATGTATGCCTTCGAGAAATGATGAAGATGAATGAGCCGGGGACGCGAATTGCCAAGGTGAATTGGAGGAACATTGTTGGATCCTTTTACGCAAAGACTGGCGTGAGATATACCAAAAAACAAATTAAGAATCATTTTGATGCAACCAGAAAGATGTGGAAAGTTTGGGTGGAGTTGACTGGGGATAGTAGCATGAAATGGGATCCCGAAACCAAGAAGTTTGGCGCTACTGAGGAAGAATGGCGCAATTATATTCAGGTATATCTGGTAATTATTAATGTTTATCTAAGATGGTAAGAGATCTTCACGGTTCCAGACTAATAATTATGAAGCCAATTTTTTGCAGGAAAATCCAGTAGCTGCGCAATTTCAGTCTAAGGAAATCCAGTTTAAAGAAAAATTGGATATCATCTATGATGAGGGAATACGGCTTGAGGCAATTAAAAGTGGAACAAAACCTAAGTGGCTGAATGATGCTTTAGGTTCACCTCCTTTGCATGGAAAAGAGCGAGAGAAGAAACGTAAACGTGTTGTTAAGGAATGTGTTTCTGATGAGGACTGGGTTGATTCTAAGCCTTCAAAAGCCAATTGGACACCTGAAAATCATAAAATATTTATTGATTCATGCCTCGAAGAAGTATTCAAGGGGAATAAGTGCGGGACACATTTTACCAAAGAGGGCTGGAGGAATATTGGTGAATCCTTTTATGCAGAGACTGGTCTGAGATATGACAAAACACAAATTAAGAATCACTTTGATTCAACCAGAAAACAATGGAAAGTCTGGGTTAAGTTGATTGGTGATGATAGGATGAACTGGGACCCAGAAACCAAAACATTTGGTGCTTCTGAGGAAGAGTGGCTCAATTATATAAAGGTATTCAGGGTAATTATAAATATTCATTCACTATAGTGAGAGGTCTTCATGGTTTTGGTCTAACAATAATTAAATGATTTTGTGACAGGAAATCCCAGAAGCTGCGCAATTTCAGTTTAAGGAAATGCCATTGTCTAACAAGTTGGATATCATCTTTGATACAAGTGTACAAACTGGGGAAATGGAAACTTCATCAGGGTCAGGGCTTAAGAGACATAATGATACTTCAGCTACATCTTCTTTGAGTGGAAAAGAGCGAGAAAAGAGACATAAGAATGTTGGTCTGGGTTTTGACTATAAGGGTGCCATTTTGGTTAATGCTACGCCAATAAGTACAATTGCAAGTGATCAAAGCATGTCTAGCTCATCATATCATAAGGTCAAAGCCTCATGGACCCCTTTAACGCACCAGATCTTTGTTGATATATGTCTGCAAGAGACATTAAAGGGGAATAAGCCCGGGACACATTTTACAAAGGAAGGTTGGAAAAATATCATGGAATCATTTTATTGGAAAACTGGTTTGAATTATGATAGATTACAACTTAAGAATCACTGGGATTCTATGAAGGATCAATGGAAAATTTGGTGTAAGCTAATTTGCACTAGTTACATGAAATGGGATCCATCTAACCATATGTTTGAGGCTAGTGATGAAGATTGGAAAAACTATTTGCAGGTATTTTAAATTACTGAATGCACTTAATTTGTATTCGTTGTAAGTTTGCAAATCTTAGCGAGGTTCATGATTTCCTCTGTTATTCACCTGGTACAGGCAAACCCAGAAGCTGCCCAATTTCGCCATAAGGAACTGCAATTTGCTGACATGTTGGAAACCATCTTCAATGGAATCACTCTTACAGGGGAGACTGAACCTGCTGCGCAACCAAGGAAAAGTGATGATAGTGTTGTCACTTTCCCTTTGCATGCAAAAGAACCTGACACAGCCAGCTTAGATGTGAACACTAATTTTCTTTGTGATGCTGTTGCATCAAAAAGTATTCAAAAGAATGCTATTGGACTTTCATCCCCTGGAGGCAAGCGTAACTATAGCATTGGTGAATGTATTGAATGCCTTGATGGAATGGAGCAACTAGAGCAAGGAAGTGACCTCTACTTGTTTGCTTTAGATGTTTTCCTTAAGCAGGAATACAGGGAAATCTTTCTGCAACTGAAAACGCCTAATCTGAGGATCTCATGGTTGCAGCGGCTTCAGTCTGGTGCTCAACCTTCACTCTAGGTTTCTGTCATACTTTCACCTGTTTCTCTCTCTAATTTCTGCGTACTTTATATATTTTGGTGTTTACGCAGTGTTCGGTCCCTTGCATGTAGTATTACAAGATGACCACTTTACCTGGAAGAGTACTAATGTATATGCTTAAGTTATTACAGATTTGACTGGTTAGTGGTAGTTGAGTTCCATTTATGTCTCTTATGTTATTTTACATTTGTGTTTGGTATATCTCAGCATCTGATCTCATGTTGGTGCTGTGGTGCATGAAATGTTTCGCATGTGCTTCGAATGCCTGAGTCATGGGGAAGGTGGATACTAAGGAATCAGAAATCTTTTTAAGTTTTTGGTATTTTGTGCATATTTTTATTCTTAGACCATGAGGCATTCTCACATGATCAGTGTTGTCAAATAGTGGTTATAGCGGTGCTATGGCCTAGCGCTTTTTAGGCTTACCACTACTCCGTTATTACCTGCTATTTGCTGCTTTTTCCTGTTTCTTCTGCTATTTTCCGCTTTTAAGAGGCTGGAAATAGCAGTTACCGCTATAGTCCTTGATCTGCGATTAACAACGCTGCACATGATGATATTTTTCATCAGGCTTCAACTTAACATAAACAAGATATTTGATAACATAGTACCTCACATTGATGCGGAAGATCCCTCTAGGTTAAACCGGTGTAGAGTTATGGTCATTAATAATGATTCGCGCATGTAGAATTTGATGTGTTGAGGAAAATGTTCAATATTAAAGAAACTGTGAAGCATGAATGATATGAACAGTTAGTGTCCATCACAAATTTGATTCGTGTAGAGTTATGGTCATTCATAATGATTCTCGCATATAGAATTTGATGTGTTGAGGAAAATGTTCAATATTAAAGAAACTGTGAAACATGAATGATATGAATAGTTAGTGTCCATCACAAATTTGATTCGTGTATTCTAACCGTTTAGTTTATTTTAGACTTGCACATTTGGTGGTCCCGAATGTAACATGATTGTGCAAAGGGAAATGCGTGGTAGTACGAAACCGAATCAAATAATGAAGGGCATATGTTTCTTTTTATTGGATACAATGCTCATTAATGGTCACCATCTTCTCTTATATTGCAAACTTGGCTTGTTTCGTTCCGTTCTATTTAGCAATGCTCTTGTGCAAAAGTGGTTTTCAATGTTCAAAATGAGCGTTTTTTGTCCACGATCTTATTGATGTGAGCGATTTTGGTCCTTCGGTTAGATGGCCGTTCAAAAACTAACAGAGTGTGCTTTTGTGGCTTTCATTAAATGATGTGGATGCCTATGTGTTAGCCATGTAATTGCCACATAAGAAATAATATTAAAAAATGAAATACAAAAATAAAAAATCTCTAAACACAACATCATCATCCCTAACCCATGGCCTCCTTCTACCTCTTGTTCTCTCCTCTCTATCCCTTCAAACCCCGTAAGCTTACACAAAAGAGAAATGGAAAACTCACCACCATCAAGTCCTTCAATCGCACCCTTCCACCTTCATATAACCACCGATGGCTTCACGGTGGCTCTGACCCTTGGAGATCATAGACCACCCCACCCACTTGCACCACCACTCAGCCACCCCTTTCTCTTCTAGATCCCATAAAACCCCCCATAACCTTATAGAGACAAGAAGCATAAGACTCACCACCACCACCAAGATTGCATAAACCTATCTGCAGTGTAACCCGTCTTGGAGCTAAGAGCCCAGTTGTGAGCAGATTTTGAAGAATAGACAATTTAATTTGGAATGATAAACAATTATGCACAATTTAATATGGAATAATAAATAGAAATATAAATAAATATTGGTAAATGTGCACAATAGTAAAGGATAGTTAGAAAAGAAACCGAAAAAAATGAAGGTAATATAAAGGATCTTCCAAATATTTAGGGCTGAAGTAAGAGTTAAACAAGTAGAATTTTTTTGGAGCTTTATCCCTTCTCAGCCTTAGTGTCTATGCTCTGTGTCTGATGCATAAACTTGTCACATACAAGGTCAGGAAGCAAAAAGTTTTGAATTCCTGTGCCTGGAGCGATCAACGCATCCATATGGCTGCTTATGATACTTCTTATTCGGAAACCCTTCTTCAGTATCACATTCCTTTGCCTAGAAAAGTACTCATTCCCTTTGGTAGAATCTGAATCTTCTCCTCTGCAAAAATACAAATTATTACGCTTTCGCTAAAGCTAAAGTTAGTAAATTAAATATATATGCTTTCAGAAAAGCTAAAGCTAACTTAAGCAAGTGAGTGGTAGATAAGAGAAGAGATAACTAGATATGAAAATGTCTAAGATAGTTTACCTCTTAAATATGTTTGTAAATATCAATCCAAGAAGAGCAATTTTAAAGCATTGAAACCAATTGAGAACCCATGAGACCTCGAGAGAAGGCTAGATCTTAAAAAAAAAATTGGCCAATAACTTAGGATCTTTCCTTAGTGCATGTTTGGCCACGGTGAGGCCAAAATCATGTGGACAATCACAAAAACTAAGACAAGGGGCTTCTGCTCACCGTGATTTTTTACCATACATCCAAACATGCACTTTGGCATTTTCTTGGATAGATAAAAGGATCATAGTTACTATACCTCATCATCAAGGAAGCCCAACCTCTAAATCCAACAGAAACAAGATGATTAATGGTGACATTTTGGTATATTCCAGGCTCTCTTGATAGCAAAATTATAGACCATCCATTAGTTTGGAGGTTCAAGTATAATCTTGAAACAAGCATGATATTTGTATTCTTTGCCTCCTTGATACAGTTGCTAATGCTGTCATTATGAAACCTGCGCCAAAAGAAACTGCTTCCTAAGTTACAAAAATAAAGATCAGGATCGAATAGAGCTTATTAGTTTACTATTGATTTAGTTAGATACTACTGTAAAGTTAATTTGTGTGTTAGTTGGCATTAGTAACTACGGTTATCCTATTTTAGCAGTTTGTTTGTTTGTTAGCAAGTTATAGAATGTGTATAACGTTCAATACCAGTTGTCTCTTATGTGAGAACTTTTCTATATTTTGCATTATCCTGTATCAAGGAGCATTAGTTGCAAGGAATTACCTATGAGACAAACTAAAAGAATAAGGATTCTGAGGAACAATGTCATCTATGTCCATCAACACGACATCCAAACCATCATCTGAAGGTCTAACACTCTTGAAGTAATAATCAATCATAGACACAGTTAAGTTCAAGTCTCTAGCATATTGACCTCCTTTGATGTAATGTATAGCCAGATCTTTGCAGAAGTTTGGAAGATCATATCCTTCCAAGTTATTGAGCTCAACATGCAGAGAATGCACCCTGCAATAACTGTAATAATCAAGCATATTGAGAAGCTCAATAACTCCGGTACTCTTACTTTGACAGGATTGCAGCATAATCACCATGAAAATCAGCAAAGTAATTAACAAAACTCCAAGAGAAACAAGTGAACCAACAAAGATTGTCGCGGTAAAAGATGTCATGTAGAATCCTGACAATAGCTCATAATGGCTACCTGTCTCTGTGAACAGCAAAGAACAATGTTACAATTCCAAGGTGCTAAAATATAAGATACATGAGAACAAGCACTAATAATATCTACCAGCCCAAGCATCAAATGAGTACAGCTCTTGTAAGTCATGCTTCATGGTAAATTAGTTGTTAAGGACCAATATGACTCAACCAGAAACAGAGATAGAAACAGACGAGTTCACACCATAGGAAAAGGCATTTCAATATTATTGGGAACAGGAAAAAAGACCTTCTTCACAACAGAAATCCCCTTTACAAACTTAGGATTTTCTCTATTAGAATCAATCCCAAAAAAATACTGACTGCCCTTTTCCTAACCAAACAGACTAATATTTAATCTTATTCATCCTAACTAACTTCTAAGTAATAGATAATCCCTATAACATATAATGGATAACAGATAATCCTTACTAACATAATGGATCAACTAATATTTAAATCTAATATCCTAACTAACTCTTGATGACCATGGAAGCTCATAGAGTAATTCCTAATTAAACATGAACCAAATCAATTGATGAGCTCGATTTAGAATTTTTTTATGTACATTTTACTTTATTTTTGGGTGGGGTGGGGGAGTAGGGTTGAAGTTCTTATTCACAAGACACTACTTTTTACAATATAATTCATAGGTGAAAATGAAAATAGCATAAAGGTAAGTAATAATCATCTATATCCTCAAAATATTAATCTATTTAAGAGAAGGCTCTAACAATAGATCATAATGTTTAAAATTAACTTAGAGCCAAAGAGTGGCAAATTTGGCCTTACATACCAGAATCAGTTGAGGAACTACTTGCAGAGGACTGCTGCTGCATTTGATGGGCATAAGCTGACATGGCTTCAAGCTATAAACTAACCAATAATCTAGTTCAAGTAACAGCTCCAGTTTGCTTCCAGGGGTGAAATGCATAACCTATAATTCAACACACATTCGGTGAAGGGCTACACGATTTTCAAAACCATCAACACTAGGGGCAGGGCTACACATGGGTTCGCAATCACCAAAAAGTAGAACTCAAATTGGTTCAATTTTTTTTTAACAAGATGAAATGAAATTGGTTGCCCCCTGAAACGTGATAAAAAAAATACCCCCAGTGAAAATTTTAATACACAAGTACACAACACAGAGAAAACAACTATCTTGTTGATACATGCAGCTATGACTATGAGGGAATTTGGTGAGTGAAAAAAGCACCTGAGAAAGACATTAATCTGCGCCAAAACAGAATCTTGAAGATAATACGAGGACTGAAATTTCACTTCAATGCCAAAGCAAAGACATTGATGATTGATGTATAGCACAGAATGCATGAGGGAAGATATTTTGCCGTTGTCTGTTGTACTGGCTTCAGTCACTCTCAGAAGGAAGCTTCCTTTTTTCGTTTTAGTTATGTGTCTTTCCTTAGTTGTTTTTTTAAATACTTGTATCGTTCAATGAAATGTAATTTTGATATAGCTGATAATATTCAAATCTTGGTGGGACATTAGGACTAACTCTTCTAACAAGAGTTTTTTTCATTCACCTGACTTAAATATAAGACTAAACTTAAAGGGAATTAAATATATACTCATCTGAACTAATCACCCGTTGTTTGTCGTTTTCCTGGTATGGGTCACCATGATTCCACTTTGACTTTTGAAACTCATAGAGCGGTTTCGATCCGATATAAGACAAATTTTTTCAACGAACTTTATTACCGATTTTTTTTCACAGCACCGGGTCGGACCGTCCGGTCCAAAGTTCGCAGGTAATAAATAGTGATTAAGGTAAAGTTTAATATTTGAGTAAGTTTGAAGTTTAATATCATATAGAAAAACCTGAAGGTAATGGAGTGTAAATGACTCGTTAATATTTTTTGGGCATTTTACACCAGTGACGGATCCAGAAATTTGATGTAGTGAGGTCAAAATATACATATAAATTCGTAAGAAAAAATTATCATATACTATTAGAAGTGATAACATTTTTTTACCAAATGGGGCACAAGTGATGATATTTTTTACGGAATGAGCCATCAAAAACTACATACCTTTACTACTCAAGTGAGAGTATTTAGGAATGTGAGACACAAGTGATGACATTTAGCAATGTGAAACATAAGTGAGAGCATTTTTTATCAAAATGACCATAAAAAACCACATACTTTTACCATTCAATTTTTTTTCTAATGTTTTTTCGAAATTTAAGTGAGGGCACTTGCCCTCATAGCACTGCACCTACATCCGTCCCTGTTTTACACCATAGAAATAATTTTGAGGTGGTTTCTATAAGTTAGAGCAAATGTTTACAACTTTTAAGAACACTCCAAGAATTAAATTAAATGTCTACTAAGTCATTTTTTATCAAATCAAGATGTTGCTACATAATGCTCATAGAGCTGTATTTAGGAACTCATATCTAGAGTTGTGTGTCTCTATTTTGCTTGAGGTCTTAGGCATTTGAAAAATAATAGCTACAATTTTGGTGAAAGGTACCAAGTCCAAATTCAATGTTTGGAATATAGCCTAAAAATAAGTCAAAGTTAACAAGGAAATTTGAAATAAACATTAAAGTTAACTATTGGTCAACACTTTTTAGTTTCATATTGACAAGACTTCTCCATACTTCCTTCTCTTTACCCTATATAAAGGGAGTTTCTTCTCATGATTCATGACCTATGAAAATCTAAGAGCAAAGTCTAAGATTAGCGCTCATTTCAATGTTTGAGTCACTGATATGAAGTGTGAAAAAACACAAAGTGTGTGCCTTAGTTTAAATTTTTTACAGATTCATTTTTAGATCACTTCAGTTTTGTGCTCAGCATCAAACCTGTGTGTTAGTTTAATGTTTTGGTGGTTGTCATTGTATTGCGAGGTCCGGTTCTCAGGAAGCTTACATCGTTGTGAGTGCTCGCGTTCAAGGTAAGCTTTTACCTCGTTTCTTTGATTTATTTTATTATCTGTATAGTTATTTTTATTTACGTGATCTTATCACTCCGCTCCTTCATCAACTCCACCAAGAACACATTATTTTTCTAAGTTGGCTTCACCTTGAAGTCAAAGTTGGTGAAAGTGATCTTCTCATCATGGCTAACATGATTACACGAGTGAAAGAATTGAATCCAAAAGCTTCATAGGAAGTCCTAGGAATATCCCATTGATCTCTAGAGAAAATGGTTCCGCAAACGGCTTCCAGATGCAAAAGTTATGGTTAGATTTGGCAAATAGAGTTAGTTCATGAAGTTGGAGCGACCGCCCCACTTTTCGCACAAAAAAATCTAGCAAAACTATTTATGGCATAACCACGCTAGGGACCAACTTCAATATGAGATATGATGGACATGCCACATCTTAACGAAGACAATGAGTCCCTTCCGTTTATCACTACATACTCTCTAGCCTTGGCAGTTATATAACTTCTAAACAACTTCTGGAAGTCACCCGCAGTCGAACCTTACACAGGTACAATCAACCCTCGAGAGCACCTCAATGCTTTTGGAAGTGAAACCCCATGTTTCCACGAAAGCGCTGCCCTCACTTGGCCCCATTCGTTAGCACTCGTATCCGTCATAGGTTAGCGCGACCTCACAAGGTATTGCACATTCCATGATGGCACGATCTCACAACTGATAAATATGTGAACCTTTGAAATGTCATTTAAGCCCTCATTAGGACGAGGCGAGTATGATGCGGGCTTATGCAAGTTGTTCAGCTTAACTCACTAGTTGAACAAGTTTGGTTTTTGAGTTTGTGACCAATATTTTTTTCCTATTAAAGTTTTTGTTAATTATGAAAAAAAAACAAGATTTTAACACTTTTATTTGATGTTTAGATGATATAAATGGATTTTATACTTTACAATTCAAATAACTAATGCAAATTTGTTATATTTTTTACTTTATTCTTTTTTCCATCTTTTTAATTTCCAAGTAATAATTTTTTATTAACTTGTGGGCTTGCATACTGGCCCACTAACCTGCAACCTTAGAAATGCAGACGCAAATTAAGAAAATGCAAGATGCGTTTAATTTGCGTAGAAACCTAATATGACCCATTTACTTACGGGTCATAGGGATCAGGCCGAAACTGACCGAGTTGGCATGTGTAACCACCTTTAATCACGGACAAAATTCCAATAATTAGGGTTAATTTCATATCTCCACCTTAATATAGAAACTATTATGACAATGTTTCATATGTCGTTTCAGCTAGCTTAGAGCTTATATGACTAGTTTAAAAATTCTTTAAAAGTGTTTGGTAAATGAGCTTATTTTAGCTTACAACTTTTTCACCGGTAGCTTTTGGCTTCACGCTTATTGAATTTATTCTCATTTTTATTTTTATCATTTTAATAAAATTCTCTTATTACTCTTTCATATTTTTTTGGTACATCAGAGAACAATACAAGAAATGAAAACGCTAAGGAATAAGCATAGAATCTCTCAAGACGAGAGTTTCTAGCGAGCTCTACATGGGAGCCTCTAAAATTATAACACACGACTATGAATATCTAGTCCCCGCTCTAGCAAGTCAATTAGCTGTTGAATTACACTCTCTAGGGATCCAGTGAACCACCTCTCAAGAACACTGCAACAAGGCCTTTATCTCCCAAAGATTTACCTCAAAACGATCAGAGTTCACTTCATCAATGGCAGCTACAAGTTTCACACAATTTGTCTCGCACTCAACTTGTCTAACCCCTGATTCCAAGGGATTATCTTTAAGCTCCATGCCCTCAATACCGAAGAGCCAATCACGAGGAACATCATGGAGCAAGCAACCAAAGCCCATACAACCATCCTTTTTTATATTTATTAAAATACTAAACTCAATTATTTTTATTTTGAAATAATTACTATTCAATTGGTAATATTAAATTTTAAAAAGTATTTTGTTAATTTAGACAAATATAAACTTACTTCAATTCATTATATTAAAATATAAAATTATTTGTTTTATTCTATTTAATTTAATAAAAGGGTTAAGCGTCATATTGGTCCCTGACTTTGTGTCACCGTCTGAATCAGGTCCCTCCTCGGAAAATTTATTGATTTGGGTCCTCATTTTTGAAAAGTTTTTGGGGCAGATCCTCGCCGGAGGGCTGCCCTTCGGCGAGTGCATGTGTGGCATGTTGACTAGCTTTAATGAAGTGATGTGGAATAAAAAAAATCAAAAATCAAAAATAAATTACACCTCAGTTTTTTAAAGACAATTAACATAATCCTAATTAAACCCTAACTTGATTAACCAAAATTAATTCCCCCCACCTAAACTTAACCCAATTCACCTCACTGGAGCAGTGTAAAGGATGAGAGGAAGACCACATTGACATTTTGCCCTTGAACCTGCAGACCGTGCCCTTTGCCTGGAACGAGAGGACGACGCAGTAGAACCATTCAAAGCAGAAGAACCATCCATGCTATGATCTACAGTGAAGAAGTCGAACCAAAACGAGAAGAAGAACGACCAAGGGAAGAACAACGACCAGAGGAAGATGAACGACCAAAGGAAGAAGAAAAACGATGAAGAACAGAGAGAGAGAGAGGTCGTAGATGGATAAAAGGGGAAGAAGAACCCTAAATCTTCAGATTTAATTTGGGAATTGGGGATTTGGGTTAAGTTAGGTGAATTGGGTTAAGTTGGGGGGGGGGGGAATTAATTTTGGTTAATCAAGTTAGGGTTTAATTAGGATTATGTTAATTGTTTTTAAAAACTGAGGTGTAATTTATTTTTGAATTTTTTATTTTTTTATTCCACATCACTTCATTAAAGCTAGTCAGCATGTCACACATGCACTCGCCGGAGCTCCGCCCTCCGACGAGGATCTGCCCCAAAAACTTTTCAAAAATGAGGACCCAAATCAATAAATTTTCCGGGGAGGGACCTGGTTCAGACGGCGACACAAAGATAGGGACCAGGATGACGCTTAACCCTTAATAAAAATATAAACAAAAACAAATTAAAACTTAATAATATATTTTTGAGATGATAAATAATTTTACCTAAATCATAATTTTTAAATGGTAATTATTTTTATATTATATATGTATTGATGTGTAAATAAAATAATGTTAAATGTAATAAGAATCATATAAGTACGTTCTTTTATGTCATTTTACAATTTCAATTTGCTTAATATCTAGTTTTACCAAACACGTTTTTCAATCAGGTAGTTTTTCTGTTATTAACTTTCAACTAACTTATTAGCTAGACATTGGGATGAATCCGAAATTTGATGTTGTGAAAGTAATATATACATATAAATTCGTAAAAATATTAATAATATATACCATTAGAATTGATGACATTTTTTACCAAAGGAGACACAAATGATGACTTTTTTACCAAATGAACCATAAAAAAAACTCACATACTTTTACTACTCAAGTGAGTCATTTAGCAATGAGAAACATAAGTGATGACATTTGTTACCAAAGAGACCATAAAAAACCACACACTATTAAGACTCAAATTTTTTACTAATAATTTTTTCAAAATCAAGTAAAGACACTTGCACTCGTAGTCTTGTACCTAACTCCATCCTTGGCTAGACATAACAACATGTTGATATCTCTTGGCCGGACACTTTGTGTGAAATGTTAGCAATCCCTAACAACCACAATACCGTAAGAAAAATATCAACTGAAAGCTCTTGAAAAACTGAGACCCTCATCTTCAGTCGTGCTTAAATTAGCAAATTAGCTACTAGTTTGATTTTGTCCAAAAAAAGAAAAAGCTACTAGTTTCATCCCACTTGAGGCTAGAAGTCGGCAATGCTGAATCAAAATTATCACCCCACACTTTTTTTTATTTAAATTTTTTGAAAATCTAAAGAGATAATTTGCTAAAGAATTTATTCTTCAGTTGGAGATTTCTAAAATGAGTATTCCGCTCTTTAACAAAGTTAAGTGAGGAATTTAGCTTTGTCTACACCTATGAAATTTAAAGTGCATTTACAAGCAACAAATCATCACACGGTTAGTAGATTGCTGAGATCCTTAAGCATTTAGTCGATGTGTATGAAAACGATTTATTAGATTAAAACATACTCATTTAAGGTAATATTTAAGTATCGAGACTATTAATCTTATAAGGCGCTTAAGAATAGGAATATCTTGTAATAAAAAAAAGTGCATTTGATAACTCCTCAACGGCCACACAACACACTTAAGCAGAACAGAACACTGTTAAGCACAAAGTCACAAACTAACAAATACCATATCTCTTCATATAAAGGACCATATAGCACAACCACATAAATATTTGCGATGCTAAATCCTCATACCCAAAATGCAGTTTCATTTCATCAACCTATCTACTCAGCACCTGCCACGTGTCACTGCATACATACGTAGCCACATATCCATAAAATTTCTATCTCCTTCTCAGTCTATTTGTCAATGCAATAACACCATCCCTGAAACCTTTGAACATAGTGTTTTTTTGCAGCCATGGAAACAGGGATAGCATGCTACACACGTGGGGCTTTTCTCCCTAGTGTTTCTTCCAAACACTCTCCACCCTCCATCTCTCCATCTTTTGGCTTCAGGGTAAGAAAAATACAATGAGTAACTATTTGAATCATAAGAACTTTCCACTTGGAATGTTCAGTCATGCAGTATATTCTTCCTTTGTGTAACTTGTTCGAAATTGAATCATAAGAAATTGATATGACACTAAATTGAAGAGCAGAAAATGTGTGTTTAATTAAATTGAAGATATTTGTAATGACAGAGCCTGAAATCAAGCTCTTTGTTTGGAGAATCACTAAGGGTGTCATCAAAGTCAACACTGAAGGTTTCAAAGACAAAGGGTAGTACCTCACTTGTAACCAAATGTGAAATTGGTGACAGTCTGGTGAGTAATTACTTGCATTTGCATAGCAGAAAGTTCTCTCATATGTGTTCAAAGTTCAAACTAAGAAATTTTTGTTTTGATAATTTTCAATGTGTTTGAAATTAAGTGATGTTGATGTTTGTGTGTTGTAGGAAGAGTTCCTCACCAAGGCAACCCCAGATAAGGGGCTGATCAGGTTGTTGTTTTCCATGGGAGAAGCATTGAGAACAATTTCCTTCAAAGTCAAGACAGCTTCTTGTGGTGGAACACAATGTGTTAATTCTTTTGGGGATGAGCAGCTTGCAGTGGATATGCTTGCTGACAAGCTTCTTTTTGAGGTTAGACCACTGTTTCCAACTAATTAAACAACTAATTCTGATGTCATTACATATTTCCCTGATCACCAAGCGCGCAGATCAACTAGCCTGAGGTTGTTATAGTTTTAGCAGAGGTCTCAATTTCGAGTCTCTGTGAATGCAACTGCGTTAAATACTTGATAGAAAGAGTTTTGCCGCTCATAGTTGTCATAACTGGCTCGAATAAGAATACCTCAATTGTTACATTTAGTTCAAACCAAAATCATTTCCCTTGAAGACTAGTGCTTTTAGTAATAGGAGTAGTAGAGTAATAGTCAATGTTATGTGTCAAGTTGAAATATGAAGCATGAAACCATTTCCATTAAATTTTATTTTCCCAATATGGAAACATATTCAAATGCTTTATTTGAGGATACTGGTTTTTCTAGTAGTACTAATGAAATACTATCTTATTCTCAATCTGCAATGAAGCTAATGTCACCAATGTTCTATGCATAGGCCTTAACTTACTCTCACTTCTGCAAGTATGCTTGCTCAGAAGAACATCCTGAGCTTCTGGACATGGGAGGCCCAACTGAAGGTCTGCTACAATTGTGCTAACTGGCAATTAAAATTTGAGTATTGTCATTTATAAAATGATGCCATTTTTTGAGGTTATGATGTTTGTGTGAATATGCAACTAACAGGTGGATTTAGTGTTGCATTTGATCCCCTTGATGGCTCCAGCATTGTGGACACAAACTTCACAGTAGGCACCATCTTTGGTGTGTGGCCTGGAGATAAGTTGACTGGGGTTACAGGAAGAGACCAAGTTGCAGCAGCCATGGGGGTTTTGGGTCCTAGAACCACATATGTTCTTGCTCTTAAAGACTTCCCTGGCACCCATGAATTTCTTCTGCTCGATGAAGGTCAGCTTAATGGGATAAGATTTATGAGAATATAGTAAGAAATTACTTGCATAGTACTATATAGTTAATTTGAAATTAATAGCATGTTTGGATCAATTTCTTTTTCCTGGGAATCAATACTGGTACCTAGAAGCTGCTAATAAAAGCTTCTCCCCAAAATTGATTTTGACTTGAGAGTCAATTGAAGAAAGATTCCCAAACGTGCCCTAAACTTCTCAATGACATGCCACAGCAAAACATTGTATATGCTCCTTCATTGTTTTTCAATAGTGTGAAACCACTAAGGTCAGTCTGTCTTCAAATTTAACTGGTAAGGATGTATCTATCCTTAAATTTTAGTGGTTTAAGACCAAGAACAAACTTTGAATTAAGGAAAACTTTTCCATGGTCTCTTGAATGCTGCCTTGTCCAATACATGATTGCGTAGTGTAATTCATGTCATCAAAAAAATTAATTGAGTTTTGAAATTTGCATTTTAGTGATTAACAAGGTGAGGGCAGCACATAAAATAAATTTTATGTGGTCAATTTTTTGTGCACTCACTACAGTCAAGGAATCTAGGCCATTGTGTGAAAATCAGACGGCTTAGATTCTAAGAAAATGTTTTTCATATGATTTATCACACTGAAATGAACCGTCTGATTTTCATCCTGTGACTGAGGTCCCTTGACTGCATTCACTGCACAAAAAATTGATTACAACCAAACAAGATCCAGCAGCACAACCCTTTGAGAGGGCATGAGAGAGCTTCCTTAAATTAAATCTAAGGGTGGATAGACCTTGATATCATATGAACAAATTATCTAATTCAAATTTCAGGAAAGTGGCAGCATGTCAAAGAGACTACAGAAATTAATGAAGGAAAACTATTCTCCCCAGGAAATTTGAGAGCCACATCTGACAACCCCAACTATGCCAAGGTATATAACCTGTTTTATAGAACAAGAAAGAAATATCATTCCATTGCATTATGAAAATTATCAATATATACTTACTTCTTTCTTTGTCCTCCTTTAGTTGATTGATTACTATGTCAATGAAAAATACACATTGAGATACACTGGAGGAATGGTGCCAGATGTGAACCAGGTTCTTTTCTTAACAAAATCTTACATACAATTGACAATTCTATAGAAGTTTATGTGTCACATCTCTTATATTGACTGTACCTCACTAATTCTAAACCAATGCGGAACTCCAACTCACTAAAATTCTCAACAAATTCAGCAACTTGTTCTTTGAAGCTCAAGGCAACCTAGCCTATTGTGGTTTTCAAAAATTCTTTTAATGATCTGCAGATTATTGTAAAAGAAAAGGGCATCTTCACAAACGTGTCATCGCCATCTGCCAAAGCAAAGCTGAGACTTCTGTTCGAGGTAGCTCCTTTGGGATTCTTGATTGAGAAAGCTGGAGGTTACAGCAGTGATGGTCATAAGTCTGTCCTAGACATAGTCATTGATAACATTGATGACAGAACTCAAGTTGCTTATGGATCCAAGAATGAGATCATTCGATTTGAAGAAACCCTGTATGGTTCATCCAGGCTCAAGGGTGCTGTACCTGTTGGAGCAGCTGCATAATTAAGCTGTTAGCCTGCCATTGCTTGTCAATTTTCATTTACTTTATGCAAAAGATATATGCTTATCATCAAACAACTCTGTAAAATTTAGCCATAGGTTTCCTGTTTGTTACTATAACAAAGTTAAATTTGTGTTGGTATGATCAGGATCTTGGCATCTGGCTAGCTATGAAAGTCCAATGTGCATTAAGAAATCACCCAATTTTGTCATTTACAATTACTTTATGAATGTACCACTAATATATAGAGAGAAGGAAAATATTAAGAAAAATACTTTTGGAAGATACTACCAATGAACAACTACCTTATATTTTGATATAGACTTAATAATATTTTTTTGTCCTTACTTTTAGACCAACTTTGTATTTTAGTCCCTTAACTATTTTGTTTATGATCTATGTCCCTTATATTTATAAAATAAGATGTTTTAATCCATACCGTTAATAAAAAAAATTAAAATTCGATGAATGTTGTCATGGTTAACGGAAAACACGTACGCTTGGATAAGCTCCGGGCAGTCAATATGATTCTTGGCCAGCCGAGATTGAGAGAGAAGACGACAACATCCCTGACACTCTGTTTGTATAAGAATGGAAAATAGAAGGAAAGAATATGGAAGGAAGAGATAATAAAGGAAAAACAAAAGGATTTTTTAATTGTTTGGATTGAGTGAAAAAAAGAGGCAAAATAGAAGTAAAGAATGTATATTTTTCTTTTCTTTGGTTTTGATGGGTTTTGGCAAATGGGTCTAATCGGATGAATTTGCATGCAATCCAACCAAGTAATCCAACCAAGTCTGGTTCGGGTATCGGGTTCATGAATGCACCCATCCGAACCAACACGACACCTAGATATATAATAATCTTTTTTTTTCTCCCAACAATAAAATTCATTAAATAGTATAATAGATTTCATGCTACTTGGTACAAATTTTGTGTCATTTTCATGTTTTTTGTGAAATATAATATATTTACCAAATAAAAGAGTAATATATTATTGAATTCAAATACACTAAGCTCCTTGTCATTTAGTTTTCCTATGTTAAAAAAAAATACATTAAGCTAAATTTCCAAGACTAACAAAAAGGCCCAAAATGGTAAAAAATAATTACGCGCCAGGTAGGGGTCGAACCTACGACCTTCTGCTTAGGAAACAGACGCTCTATCCACTGAGCTACAAGCGCTTGTTGTTAGTTACACGTGCATGTCTATATATAAATCATTACCAAACATAAATCAGACTTTAACCATAACTGTTTCAATCTATGACGAATCGAAGCGATAAGGCCGAATGAGTATAACTTTTTAAATCTAATTATGTCATAATTTTTAGATACGATTTAATTATTTTAATGTGATAGTTTTTTCCTAATAATTTTCCTTCATATTGTTCTTTTCTTTTGAACGGTATTATTGCAAAAATTAAGTCCGATGGGAAGTTTTGATCTATTGGATGTTTCTAAAATATTCACATTAGAGATAGATGCATCACATTCATTTTACATTCTTCTTTTGCATTTAAAAAACCATAATCTGCAAGGGATCGATGCTTGTCTCTCTTCAAATGGAAGGTCCTCATCAACATATGAGATGGTTTTCTCTTCTTTGATTTTGTGAGTTAGTTTTATGCATATTACTTTTTAAGATTTGAATTGACTTAAAAATCTGATTTAATTTGAAAGTTTGTTTGAAAACATAATTTATAATAAGTCTAAATAGGCTTATAACAGTATGGTGATGATGCAAGAGTTATTTTGAATGATTTTTTTTTTAATTATTATAACTATAATTTTTTAAAAAATGTACTTAAAAAATGCATTAAAACCTTTTTGATGCACCAAAAAAAAAAATACATTAAAAAGTTGAATTTACAAAGAAAATTTCTAAAATTAAATTTCAATAATTTAAAAAGAACTTAAAAAATAATGTAATATTTTAAGTTTCAAAAAAAAATTAATATTTTAGAAAAAAATTGAAAAAGAATACTTCCACTCTTTTTATTTTTTGAAGGCACACGCTATTATTAATGTAAGTTAAAAAAAAATCCGAAATTATACATTAAGATGTAATTTTTTACTCATGATTTGTAAAGTATACATTCTCCTGTGTTTTTTATATCTTTTTATATCAATATACTATATATCGATATAAACGTGTTTTTAACATAAGTACGGACCAAAAGAACATAAGCAAAATATCATCTAAAAAAAACATAAGCAAAATATTTATTGAAATAACTACATACATAATAACATCTACACAATCGGTTCATTTCATTCTTATTCACAAAATAGAGAACCTTCAGTTTAGAGGGAACAAAATCCATGAGTTGGCAGTAGCATTTCTGAATTACAAAATGAAGACAAAGGCTTATTACAAAACTATTATAATCTAGGGAGTTGCAGAGAAAAATGAGAAACCTGAATTACAAATACAGCTGGAACTTACAAGCAAAGATTTGAGAGGGGAGAAGAAAAAAAAAACACAAAAATTAGTATTTACACAATTCTAGGGTTCAACAAATGTTGCAGGGTCCAAAGGTACAACAGTATCTGGAAAATCTGATCTTTGGCCTGCAAGAGAGTAATATGCAAGAATATGAGCTGGATGATGAACAGAAACCACAGGCCCATCCATGTTGTTATTAACGACCACCCTTCTAGATGGAATTAACTCAATGTTCCAAAAGGGGCGTGCCATTGCCAAAAGATCGCGTCCGGTAGGAGATGCACCGTACCCTTGCACCCACAAGTACCTAAGAGAAGTTAGTTGTGTTGCAGCAACAGCCAGTGCATGCTCACTGAAAAATGAACAGCCTCTCATTTCAAGTTTCTGAAGGTTGGGGCATCCCTTCGCAAACTCCAAAAGCCCTTCATCAGTCTCCCCCACAGCCCCCAACAACATCCACCTCACATTTTGGCTGTACTGCCCTATGTAACTGAGACCTACATCGGTCAACCCCCCTCGCCGCAGATACAGTGCGAATCTTTTAAGCTTGTCGCACCCCCTCAGCAAAGCTTGAACTCCTCTGTCGAGTGGCAGATCTGTTATTTTCTCTTCTTGGTCGAGTAACACGAGACGGAAATCGCAGAGGTTTCTCAAGTGAGTGCCCATGTGTTCCAGGGATGCATTGGTGATATCAGAAACGTAAACAGCCAAATATTCAAGCTCTGAACAGCCCTCTGATAAAGCAATTAATCCTCTATGGGAAACTGTTTCTCCTTCATCATCACCACGTTCAATCCTAAGTCTTTTTAGCCTCTTACAACAGCTACCGAGAACTTCTAATCCTCTATCTCCAATTACATTTCTTGTCTGTCCAGAAGAGAAGATATCAATTCATGGTAAGAGTGTGACTATATGTATATATAATGTACTACATGAGAGGACTGTTTTCATTTCAAAGTTAAGAGAAGAAAATTTAGATCATACAAGCCATTACAAGAATGAACAATATCAAACATTAATAAATATCACTCGACTACTTTAAAAAAAGACACATGACTTTATCTTGTGCATAACTGAACCCATAACATAAATAGAGGTACACAGGTAAATTTGGAAATTTTAATGAGTAAACATGTTCTACAATTTACCTCAAGGACTTCTAAATTTGGGCACTTCTGGATCAACATGCAATGATCATCTGTATCCAGCAAGGCATAGAGGAGATCCAATTTTGTTAGTGCAGCTGCGAACATGAGCATCATCGGCAACTCATTCTTTCCAATGTATGTTAAACCCAATCGACATAACTTTGCTGGTAATGATACAGCAGAGTATATTTCGGGTTCCTCATTGTAGATGCCTCCGCAAAATTCTTCCAGAGAAGATGCTTGCCGGAAGAAGTTCACAAGATTTGAAATTTCATATTCAGTAATTTTCACAGAAACTAGGTTCGGGCAATTTTTGGCTAAAAGTTCAAGGTCCTCAATTTTGACAGCAGCAACATCTGTCAAGTAAAAATTCAGAGACTCAAGAACTGTATTGCTCAAAGCAAGCTCATGTAGCCATTCACCATCTTTCTCGTCAATTGAGCTTTCCTCCAAAAGTAGTACTCTTAAATTCCTGACAAAAAGCAAAATTTATAGTCAGTGCCCCAATGACTCATAGCTGCTGGCATGAATTATAACTTCCAAAAAACAATGGCTCAGGTCAGGTCAATGTACTTGAAAGTTAAAATATGTTTGTCCCCCCACCAAATAAAGAAAACTTCATTCAGAAAATCAAGGGAAGAATAACATTGAAGTTATGTGTTTCTACAAATTCTATCAATTTGAGGATTCAAAACTCCAAGTATGAAAAAAGCCAATTCAGTGCAATGGTCAAAACTTCAAATCATTTAATGTTATAACAATATATTTGAGAAATTACAAAGCAATTGGAAGTTTGGAACACTGGGCCGAAAATGAAGTCAAAATAGCTACTTCTTCAACAGGATGCGATAAACAACACCGGATTCCTCAACAGTTACAGATAATAAGGAGCAGAGGGCCAACACAATTTATTAAGGAGTGGCATAAGACAAAAGCCTCCAAAGTTCCTACTAGACAATTGAAACTGAAGCATAAAAACAAAAGCACAGAGGATTAGCCAAAGAAAAAAGAACAACTGGCAATGAGAAACTAGAAACAAGTAACTAAATTACCTCAACCAAATTATATATACACACACAATCATTAATCACTCGACCATAAATTTATCACTCTCTTCTTCTAGTCAACCAAATTACCTCAATAAGATCACAAAGCGGATGCTTGAAAGAAAAACCGTCGTTTAATTTATTGTATAAAATAAGCTAGTTAGCTGAAAATAAGCTAATCCATAAGTTAAACCATTAAATTAACTGAACCCTACTAATTTATATTGTATAAAATCACTTATCAGTATCACTCCACCAGAGATGTACCAGTCTCTCCATGTAGTCAACCAAATTACCTTAACACAGCTCGCCATGGAGACAATTGATTTTGCTTAATCATGAAAGAAAAATCGTTTATTTATTCATTCATTGTAAACTGTTCAAAGCAGAAAATAAGCTAATCCATCAAGTTAACTTAACCAATCTTTAAAGAAAACCCAATTTTACTTCAAATATAAACTATTCAAATCAGAAAATAAGCTTCAAAGTTCAAACATACATAGCCAAAAACAACTAAAGCAAAAGCTAGGTAGGTACCTGCAGAAGCGACTAACATGTAAAAGGCCATCAGTGGAAAACCCACAACACTTATCAAGCTTAAGACTGTGCAGCACAGGACCACGCGATTGAGCAAGAAGGAGAAGATCGTTATCCTTGACGATCATCCGGCGAAAGTGGAGACTCTTGAGGCAATCAAAGTACTGATTGATCTCCAACACCCAAGGCGTAACGTGACCACCCCAATCCTCCGGAATCAAGTTGAACATCGCCGCCCGAGGCTTCCCCTTCAGCTTCAGCGACTCCAGGTGCGGGAACCGGCGTCGAAGCCTCGCCGGCGTGGTGGTGTAGCAGAGCGCAATCGTCACATGCTTCCGAGTCAACGAGTCAAGCTCGTACCAGCACTTACACACCTGAGACACGGCGTCACGGTCCTTAGGGTCGTCGATGTAAGGGATGACGCAGTCCAGGACCTCGTCGACGAGGCGGTTGCGCCTCGCGCTCCGGTCCTCCGTCGCCGCCGCCGCCGCCATGGATGCGACGGAAATCGAGAAAGATCTATCTGGAAGGAATCCGAGGCCGGTGGTGGTGGAACGAGTGGAGGGTTTGGATTGGATCGGAGAGTGAAATGGAAATTACTATTTTAGGTCTTGATTTGATAAACCTGAAAAATAGGTAAAAGAGGTTTTGATGAAGATGATGAATTGGTAGGGGCTGTGAAGGGAAAGAAGATAATGGCGGAAACGACAAAACTAGTTGGTTGTTGTGGTTGCGTGAGGGCGTTCGACACGTCACCGTTTGGAATATAATCATCGATCTGTTCTGTTATTCATTCAGTGTTGAGAGATTCATAGTATTGGTTAATAAAATTGATTTTTACTTCAATATGTTTTTTTAGATGGTAGGTGTAACATAACGGGTAGGTAATTGAGTTCTTTAAGTGTACTATGTGCGGTGCATATAGAGAATAGACATATTTACTTAACGTGGTTTTTGAGATTCAGTTGGATCCCTGAGCGGTGAGTATAGAGAAGAGGCATACTCCCTTACCATGATCTCCGAGCCTCGAGGGATTAATCTCATGGGAGGCATGGGCGGAGGAATTAATTGCATGTTTGTCAGCTGTATTATGATGAGTACCTTGGAAAGAAAGGATAAATATGTGTTGATGCCAAAATCTCATCAACACCTAGTGAGATATGAGAAGAGAAGTGAGGGAAATGAAATATATGATAAATGATGCGAGAGGAAAAGAAGATAGAAAAAATGAATGAAAAATAAGATGACAGCGAAAATTGGTGTGAAAATATCAAAACCCATTTTGAAATTGTTTCGGTATAGAAACGGTATAAAAACAATAGTTACGGTGCTAAGTCCAAAACCCTAGCGGAGGTTGGGTCTTTTAATAACCTTGCTGCCTATGCATGAAAGTCCAAAAGCCATTTTTCAAGGTACAAACACTCTCTTTTAAAGGATGTGGTGCATGGAACCCTAAATTAACCATAATTCGACTCTTGGGCCTTATAATTTCAGTCCCAAGAGTCCATAAGCCTATCACATGTAACACCCCGATTTCGGTGGCGTCACTTTAGTAACCAAAAGTAAACTTAATGCGGAAAAACGTGAATATTTTTTTTTTGATAATAACTAAGACAAGACTGAATTAAATAAAACCCAAATGCGAAAAGCAATAGAACTAATATACAATATATAAACAGCCCCCGCTGTAAGTAACAACCTCGTCACGAGTAAACCTCCAGTGACGGTAATAGAAGAGTAGCGCCCGTAGGCAATATGTACCAACTGAATATAAAGGTAAGTGTCCGCAACACTATCCCTCAAAACTGAGAATAAGCTGACCCAATGGCCTGAAAATAAGACCTCCTAAGTCCAACCAACTCTCTGTGATTCCCATAAGGAAACCACACAAAAAGCTAAAGGCGGCACTACCCTGTCCCCTAAAGAAGCAAATGAAGCAAGACTGTCAGAGCTAAACTCTACTCCTACACTAATCCTAACTCGAGGAGCTCATACCAACACTCAAAACTATGTGCTAGCATGATCGTCGTCTGAATCAGAATCCAGAACAACTAAGTCTACCAACCCTATCCGTCCTCCCCTCGCAACCGCAGTGCGCTCCGATGCTGGACTCACGGGCTTAGGGCCCGAACCCTGATCATCAATGATCGCAACGGAGGGGGCACTAGACCCTGCCGACGGCACTCCCACTGGCTCCTCCTCTGAGGGATCCTCCTCGTCTGAAGACAACGGTGGTGGTGGTGGTCCTCCAAGTCCTGGTCCACAGTGAACGCCCGGTGGCAAGTTGAAGCTGATAGAGCATCTCCTCAACACTCCTGACCTCAAGAGTCCTCCACTATCCACGTGGTCCTCCATGATACGCCCCGAATACGTCGCTCGATGGCTCGCGGGGTCAACCACCCACGACCCGGGGTCGTCCTGATCGATCATCTCGTACCTAATCCCCCCCGAAGGGTGGACCATTGTGAACCAATCCGCAATGGACATCTGACAAAGGCGTTGTCCGCCAAAACACACACAGAAGACGCGAGGGTCAACTCTAAAGAACTATGTAGATAATAAACCCAATAGGTACAAGTAATAGATAGCCACTTAGGCTTATAACTAGAGATAGCATCCTAGGGTTTCATGTTCCATAATGAACGTAAATGACAACAATAACAAATAGCATGTTCCAAATAGGATTAACAAATAACAATCACACTCGACAACTAAATTAGTATGCATGTTGCATGATATGCAATGCAGGTTAACCCAGTCAACCAATATGCATTCCGGAACGGATGGACATCATCGGATCAGCCCTAGCACCAGCCACGGTGGGACCATTTCGGCCCGTGTGCCTCTTACTCCAACATCAACATGTAGTCAGATCAGCATAAAACCCGAAGGCCTGCCATTTCGGTCTGCTACTAAGAGTCACCTAGCAGCGCTCTTACGCGGAAATCCTGGTCTTATAACCAATTTTGGAATCCGCCGTGGTCCGGTATCTCGCCGTGTTTAAACCACTTAATGAGTGCATGCAATGCAGTGATTAGCCAAACAACGTCTCCGACCTCACTCGACACGTCGCCACGTGTTCTAGCTAAATTAATGTCTCTAAAAGCTTACCCTAAGGTAAAGTCGATTCTGCGACAAAAGACACTTCTTCACATCAACATAGTAACTCATGATGATCTCCAAATCATCCGACTCATCTCAATCTGATGGTCACAACTGCTCAACGAGCACAGAGTATCACACTCTCGGAAACTAACGGTTTCCCGGACTTATCCCCAGGATAGCCCTACAACATAGCTGCTCCAACAGCACAACAACAAACGCTGCTCAACGCCTCTCAATTTTCTCAACACTCGGATCCGACGACACTTCTCGTTTTCCAAAACTAAGAATTTGCATCCGAAGCTTCCTTTCGAGTTTGTTATCATTACTTAAAGATTTAGAGGTTGTTTAATGTCTTATGAGTTTTCTTTACAAAATAGTATCCTTTTAGTCTTATCGCAAATCCTATCAGTTCTCGGGATCTCCTAATCCCCAAATGACTCCAGAGAATGTCTCGATCCATAAACATCATAACAAGGTCCGAATCTCATTCGTCCTATCAAACTTTCTCAAAACTCTCAAAATAAAATCGGCATGACCTGCCCGCTATTCTCACCGTTCAGAAACTCAGATTTCATTGCAAAAGTATAAATAACTCAGCACAATCAATCAACATGTCATATATCAATATATTAAGCAATAACCACATAGCACTTAGCATATAAGGCATGCACCACACATCCTAAATTACCCAATTAGCACTTAGCATATAAGTCAATCTCAAAAACATTCAGTAGATTCATCATCTACATTGTCAGCCGAAGCCTCAGAAAACATTTTCCAATCACACACAATCCAGAGCATAAACAGTAAACAATGTCTAAAGCATCGACCCTAAGCATTAACTAGAGATTCAGTGAGAAGCCCTCACCTGTAGGTTCTCCAGAATGATCGTCTAACGCTTCCTCGCAAGCAAAGTCTTGTTCCTCGGGAAACTCTTCAAAAGCACCTTTAGAACAAAACCACAGAAATCAATCAAAATCTATCGGAAACTAAGCTATCAATACTTACTAAGGTTACACGAAGTAATCTATACTCTAAGGTACGATAATCTAGCGCGAAAGACAAGTTTTCGGAAAAAGGAAATTTCCTCCTCCCCCCTTAATAGGTTCGGCCACTTTTCACAATTAGGAGACTCGATTTTTCTTCGATCAAACTTGGTTCCTATGCTATCATTGGCCGTAACTAAGGGTATTCTGAACTCGGAAAAATTATCGGATCAAAAACTGTCGCAGGGGTATTTTGGTCATGATTTTTAACTTAGAAATTTCAAAACTGAAATCCCAAAAACCAAATTTTGCAGGGACGTCACCAACGACGTTTATGACAACTAATCCTACTAGCACTAAGCTAAGGCGATAGTTTTTAGCCTAAAGGTTGAAGCTTTACTCCAAAAACTCCAAAAATGGGTATTTTAGGCTAAAATTGATTCCGGCGACATAACGGAAAATCTAATCCGGCAGAAGTGATCTTGGGCATATAAGGAAGATGTTTAGAATCAGAAATGAAAGATTCAGGATAGTTTTGCAAAAACCCATAAACTATCAGCTCAGAAAAGCCTACAGAAAAGCTATGGAAAAAGCGATCAGAGGTAAGGATTATCGACTATACCTCGAAACCTTGAAGTAGCAACTAACGGATCAACGATCAAGCAAGAGATGAACAAAATTCTTCTTCCTTCTTCCTTGTTCTTGGCCGCGGGTTTGAGGAGAGAAAATGGAGGAAAATTTGTGTTTTTCTTCCTTTCTTGGCTATATATAGAAGATGGAAATTCGCGGGAAAATGAAAGTTTCGCGAATCTGATTTTTCCGGCGTCATTCTCCGTGAATTAATAGATATGTTTTGGCAAAAGAATTCCAAAGATATAAAGAGGTCTCCTTGTATTTTTGGCAACTAATGCATAGTCGGTGTAAAACTATTTTACCCGATAAGTTGCTTTTTGCATCGAATGTCGGAATAGAAAACTTCCTTCTGAAGAAAGATTGAAATCATCAAGAGAACTGGGTGTACGCGTGTAGAATATTCATTTGAAGCTCTGACTAGAAAAATTCTTCATTGTCGAGAAATTCTAGGGTTTTGAAATACCAGGGTTTCAGTTTCGGCAAACTTCCGATGATTGGAATCGGACGTTCGTAGATCCTAGAGTTTCGCCTCGAAACGATTGTAATGTATGGAAAAAGAGAAGTTCTAACATTTCTCTGAAGATTTTTGGAATTAACTTCCGTCGTGCCTAAAAGTGAAAATTAGCTATATACTAGGGTTTCTGACCTAGGTTAAGCGTATAACGATCGTGCTATAACTTTTATCGATCATAATGCAATCCTTGAACTTTTCCTGAACTTTCTCCTTCATAAATATATTTCATTTAATGAACTTTTGTTCAGGTTTCCCTTCACATTACATCAACCCTAATCGTGAATAAGAAATTTATTCACTTAGCATAAGCTTAAAAACTTGGGCCTTACATTACTACCCTCCAAAAAGAAAGTTTCGACCTCGAAACTTAAGGGTTAGTAAAAAGTTCTGGATACTGTTCTTGAATCTTCTCCTTCAGCTCCTAGGTTGCATCACCGGTGTCTTTATTCCAAATGACTTTCACTAACTCGATCTCTTTTCCCCTTAACTGTTTTATCCTGGTGTCACCAATGCTAATTGGCGGTGTCTCGAAAGACAGATCATCCTTCAACTCAATGTCATCCAGCTCGATAACATGTGTCGGATCCGCAATATATCTCCTCAGTTGTGACACGTGGAATACGTCATGAATGTTTGATAGAAATGGAGGTAGTGCAATCTGATATGCGACTGGTCCAATTTGACGAGTGATCTGATACGGTCCAATGAACTTGGGCGTAAGCTTCTTTGACTTGATTGCTCGACCAACTCCCGTCGTCTGAGTAACTCTCAGAAATACATGATCTCCTTCTTCGAATTCCAGAGTTCTGCGCCTTTGATCGGCATAACTCTTCTGTCTACTCTGAGAAGTCTTCATCTTCTCTCTGATCTGCTTGATCTTCTCAGTGGTCTGTTGCAGAAGTTCCGGTCCTACCAACAGATTTTCTCCGTTTTGGTACCAACACAAAGGTGTTCTACACTTGCGACCATACAAAGCCTCATACAGTGCCATACCTATGCTCGTATGAAAACTGTTGTTGTATGTGAACTCAATCAACGGTAACAGGGTATCCCAACTGCCCTTGTTGTCTAACACGCAAGCGCGTAGTAAATCCTCCAACGACTGGATTGTCCTCTCAGTCTGTCCATCGGTCTGCGGATGATAAGCAGAACTTAGTCTCAGCCTCGTTCCCAAAGCCTCTTGAAGAGCTCCCCAAAAATGTGATGTAAACTTCGGGTCTCGATCGGAAACAATACTTGTCGGTACTCCGTGAAGTCGTACGATCTCGGATATGTAAATCTCTGATAGTTTCTCCACGTTGTACGTAGTCCTCACAGGTACGAAATGAGCCGACTTTGTCAGTCGATCCACGATTACCCATATAGAATCGTATCCCTTCTGAGTTCTTGGCAAAGCCACGACGAAATCCATTGATATGCTATCCCACTTCCACTCTGGTACATCTAAGCTTTGTAGCATACCTGAAGACTTCTGATGCTCCACCTTTGCCTTCTGACATGTCAAACATGCAGCTACATATTCAGCCACTTGTCTTTTCATCCCTGGCCACCAAAAATTCATCTTCAAGTCTTGGTACATCTTTTTCATTCCCGGATGAATGCTTAACTTGCTCTTGTGACCCTCATCCATAATCAATCTTCTCAGTTCAGGGTTGTTAGGCACACAAACCCTATCCTTGCACCGTAGAATGTTGTCACTTCCTACCTTGAATTCTGGGTCTTTACCTTGACTTACCAAATTCCTTTTCCCGAGCAGAAACTCATCTTGTAACTGTTGGTCTCAGATTTCTTCCATCAATCCATTTGTGATTCTGATCATTCCGAACTTCAGTTCCCCCTCGGATAATTTCACATCCAAGCTCAAATCTCGAAATTGTTCCAGCAGTTGCAGCTCCTTCACCATCATCACCGAGATGTGCATCTTCCTGCTCAAGGCATCAGCAACTACGTTCGCTTTTCCAGGATGATATTGCAGAGTGAACTCGTAATCTTTGAGAAATTCCATCCACCGACGCTGCCTCATGTTCAACTCCTTCTGCTCAAACAAGTACTTCAAGCTCTTATGATCACTGAATATGGTGAAATTGCATCCATATAAGTGATGTCTCCAAATCTTCAGCGCAAATACGATTGCAGCTAGTTCCAAGTCATGAGTTGGATAATTCTTCTCATGCACCTTAAGTTGTCTTGAAGCATAAGCAACCACCTTCCGATGTTGCATCAGCACACATCCCAAGCCTTGATATGAAGCATCACAGTATACCTCATAAGGTTCCTCTGGTTGCGGTAAGACGAGTACAGGTGACGTCGTCAACCGTTCCTTCATCGTCTGGAAACTAGTTTCGCACGCTTCAGTCCATGCAAAAGGTTGGTCCTTCCTCGTGAGTTGAGTCAACGGTCCCACAATCTTCGTGAAATTCTCGATAAAGCGACGATAGTATCCCGCTAAACCGACAAAACTTCTGATCTCAGTCACAGTCTTTGGTCGTTCCCATGACAATACAGTCTCTACCTTTGCTGGGTCCACAGCTATACCCTCCTTAGAGATCACATGGCCTAAGAATTTTACCTCTTCGAGCCAAAATTCGCACTTAGAAGGATTGGCGTACAACTCCTTCTCCCTCAGAACTTGTAAAACTTGTCGCAAGTGCTCCTCATGGTCTTCAGCATTCTTTGAGTAGATTAGGATATCGTCGATAAACACCACGACGAATCGATCCAAGAATGTATGGAAAGTCATATTCATGTAAGCCATGAATATTGCCGGTGCATTTGTCACCCCAAATGGCATCACTAAGTACTCATAGTGTCCATAACGGGTTCTGAATGCCGTCTTCTGGATATCCTCGGTCTTGACCCTGATTTGATGATAACCCGACTTCAGGTCGATCTTCGAGAATATTGTAGCTCCTCGCAGTTGATCCATCAAATCGTCAATTCTAGGTAACGGATACCTATTCTTGACGGTTACTTTGTTCAGTTGCCGGTAGTCGACACATAGTCTCGATTTCCCGTCCTTCTTCTTCACCAATAAGACTGGCGCTCCCCAAGGTGAAACACTTGGTCGAATGAATCCCTTCGACAGAAGATCTTTGAGTTGGGACTTCAGTTCCACTAGCTCCGCAGGTGCCATACGATATGGTGCCATCGAAATCGGCCCTGTTCCCGGTACGATGTCTATAGCAAACTCAATGTCGCGTACAGGCGGCAATCCAGGTACATCGCCAGGAAAAACATCCGTGAATTCCTTCACCACTGGAATACTGCCAACTTCTGGGTTCCCTTTGCTCTCCAAGCTTAGCAAAACAGAATACTCCTCAGATCCCTCGTTCAAAGCGACGCTGATGTGATTGGCGGATAGATACTCGGAAAGATCCGAATCAGGGAATACCACTCTCTTTCGGTTGCAGTCCAAGAGACAATGATAGCGGGACAACCAATCCATTCCTAGGATAACATCTAGGTTCTTAAGAGTTAGGCATACTAGGTTAGCATGGTAGATCCTATTGTTATATGTTATCGGACAATACATGCATGCTGAATTAGCAAGAAAAGTCTTGGCAGGAGTAGCAACTATCAGATCGAAGCTCAAAGCAGTAATAGGAAGTCTTAATCTGATTGCACACCCTCTAGAGATAAAAGAATGCGTTGCACCGGAATCGAAAAGTACGGATAGAAGATTACCGTCAATCTCGCAGTCGCCTCTAATCAGTCCATCGACTCCCTCAGCATCTTCACCATCCATGGTGTAGACTCTCGCCTTCGCAGCAGGACGCTTTCCTCTAGCAGTGTTGACGGTTGGTTCCGCATTTGGTAGCCTGCACTGTGCAGCAGTATGTCCCGGTTTTTGACAATTGAAGCATTGGGGTCTCGTGTCGGGACAATCGCGAGCATAGTGCCCCGGCCTCCCACACTTGTAACAAGTCAGCTCCCTGTTCTGAGTCTGACCTCCAGAACCACCAGCAGCACCCATCATGGGCCTGTAAGATCCCGAAGCAAACCCTCTACCAGCAGGACGCTGATACGGCCTCCTGTTCTGAAACCTCCCCCTGTTCTGAATATTCTGGGAGCCCGACCTCATCGGCCCTCCAGTTCCAGCCCGGTTCAACCTCCGGTTCTTCATCAGCTCCACTTCAGTGGCTTTCTCCACCAATGATTGGAATCGCATGATTCCCAGTGGCCTCACTGAGTCCTCAATATCCGGCCTCATTCCATTAACGAAACGCTTGCACATGTAGCGCTCGTTCACGTGGTCATGAAAGAATTGGAAATGCTTCGCCAAGGATTCCAGCTTCGAAGCAAATTCCGGCACCGACATACCTCCCTGACGGAGTGTCAGAAACTGCGCCTCCCTCTCATCCCGGGCACTTGTTGGAAAATACTTCTCCAAGAATGCAGTCCGGAAAGAGTTCCAGTTTATCTCCTCATGGTTGGCTTCCATGATCCCCCTGGTGCCCTTCCACCAGTATTCAGCGTCTCCCAGCAGAAGATAAGTCGCCATGCCCACCTTGGCACCCTCTATAGTCTGCAGAACGCCGAAAATCTTCTCGATTTCCTGGATCCAGAGATCCGCTTTGTCTGGGTCAGTTCCACCAGAGAACTTTGGTGGATCTTGTCTCCTGAAATCATTGAGACCTTTGTTTTGGTCGAGAGTTATCTCTCTCTGACGTTGATGCTGGGCACGTGCTTCCTCAGCAGCACGCCTCATAGCACTATCATTCGCCTGTGCGGTCACTGCTTGGGCCATAGTGGCCATCATCTCAGCTAGCTGATTGGTATTCACCATGTTCTGTTAAAGGAAGCAAACAGTCAGTACCCATCATAAGATAGCATCTAGCATCACTATACAATATGAGTAAGCAATAACTTCAATCAATTTTTAAGCGAAGAATCGCTTGCAGACAATCAATGTTCACTCTTTGCAGAGTCACACAACCTAGCACAGAAGACCTATTCCCCAACAACTCCCGAAAGACTCGACCGTGCTCTGATACCACAATGTAACACCCCGATTTCGGTGGCGTCACTTTAGTAACCAAAAGTAAACTTAATGCGGAAAAACGTGAATATTTTTTTTTTTGATAATAACTAAGACAAGACTGAATTAAATAAAACCCAAATGCGAAAAGCAATAGAACTAATATACAATATATAAACAGCCCCCGCTGTAAGTAACAACCTCGTCACGAGTAAACCTCCAGTGACGGTAATAGAAGAGTAGCGCCCGTAAGCAATATGTACCAACTGAATATAAAGGTAAGTGTCCGCAACACTATCCCTCAAAACTGAGAATAAGCTGACCCAATGGCCTGAAAATAAGACCTCCTAAGTCCAACCAACTCTCTGTGATTCCCATAAGGAAACCACACAAAAAGCTATAGGCGGCACTACCCTGTCCCCTAAAGAAGCAAATGAAGCAAGACTGTCAGAGCTAAACTCTACTCCTACACTAATCCTAACTCGAGGAGCTCATACCAACACTCAAAACTATGTGCTAGCATGATCGTCGTCTGAATCAGAATCCAGAACAACTAAGTCTACCAACCCTATCCGTCCTCCCCTCGCAACCGCAGTGCGCTCCGATGCTGGACTCACGGGCTTAGGGCCCGAACCCTGATCATCAATGATCGCAACGGAGGGGGCACTAGACCCTGCCGACGGCACTCCCACTGGCTCCTCCTCTGAGGGATCCTCCTCGTCTGAAGACAACGGTGGTGGTGGTGGTCCTCCAAGTCCTGGTCCACAATGAACGCCCGATGGCAAGTTGAAGCTGATAGAGCATCTCCTCAACACTCCTGACCTCAAGAGTCCTCCACTATCCACGTGGTCCTCCATGATACGCCCCGAATACGTCGCTCGATGGCTCGCGGGGTCAACCACCCACGACTCGGGGTCGTCCTGATCGATCATCTCGTACCTAATCCCCCCCGAAGGGTGGACCATTGTGAACCAATCCGCAATGGACATCTGACAAAGGCGTTGTCCGCCAAAACACACACAGAAGACGCGAGGGTCAACTCTAAAGAACTATGTAGATAATAAACCCAATAGGTACAAGTAATAGATAGTCACTTAGGCTTATAACTAGAGATAGCATCCTAGGGTTTCATGTTCCATAATGAACGTAAATGACAACAATAACAAATAGCATGTTCCAAATAGGATTAACAAATAACAATCACACTCGACAACTAAATTAGTATGCATGTTGCATGATATGCAATGCAGGTTAACCCAGTCAACCAATATGCATTCCGGAACGGATGGACATCATCGGATCAGCCCTAGCACCAGCCACGGTGGGACCATTTCGGCCCGTGTGCCTCTTACTCCAACATCAACATGTAGTCAGATCAGCATAAAACCCGAAGGCCTGCCATTTCGGTCTGCTACTAAGAGTCACCTAGCAGCGCTCTTACGCGGAAATCCTGGTCTTATAACCAATTTTGGAATCCGCCGTGGTCCGGTATCTCACCGTGTTTAAACCACTTAATGAGTGCATGCAATGCAGTGATTAGCCAAACAACGTCTCCGACCTCACTCGACACGTCGCCACGTGTTCTAGCTAAATTAATGTCTCTAAAAGCTTACCCTAAGGTAAAGTCGATTCTGCGACAAAAGACACTTCTTCACATCAACATAGTAACTCATGATGATCTCCAAATCATCCGACTCATCTCAATCTGATGGTCACAACTGCTCAACGAGCACAGAGTATCACACTCTCCAACAGCACAACAACAAACGCTGCTCCAACAGCACAACAACAACACATACTCAACGCCTCTCAATTTTCTCAACACTCGGATCCGACGACACTTCTCGTTTTCCAAAACTAAGAATTTGCATCCGAAGCTTCCTTTCGAGTTTGTTATCATTACTTAAAGATTTAGAGGTTGTTTAATGTCTTATGAGTTTTCTTTACAAAATAGTATCCTTTTAGTCTTATCGCAAATCCTATCAGTTCTCGGGATCTCCTAATCCCCAAATGACTCCAGAGAATGTCTCGATCCATAAACATCATAACAAGGTCCGAATCTCATTCGTCCTATCAAACTTTCTCAAAACTCTCAAAATAAAATCGGCATGACCTGCCCGCTATTCTCACCGTTCAGAAACTCAGATTTCATTGCAAAAGTATAAATAACTCAGCACAATCAATCAACATGTCATATATCAATATATTAAGCAATAGCCACATAGCACTTAGCATATAAGGCATGCACCACACATCCTAAATTACCCAATTAGCACTTAGCATATAAGTCAATCTCAAAAACATTCAGTAGATTCATCATCTACATTGTCAGCCGAAGCCTCAGAAAACATTTTCCAATCACACACAATCCAGTGCATAAACAGTAAACAATGTCGAAAGCATCGACCCTAAGCATTAACTAGAGATTCAGTGAGAAGCCCTCACCTGTAGGTTCTCCAGAATGATCGTCTAACGCTTCCTCGCAAGCAAAGTCTTGTTCCTCGGGAAACTCTTCAAAAGCACTTTTAGAACAAAACCACAGAAATCAATCAAAATCTATCGGAAACTAAGCTATCAATACTTACTAAGGTTACACGAAGTAATCTATACTCTAAGGTACGATAATCTAGCGCGAAAGACAAGTTTTCGGAAAAAGGAAATTTCCTCCTCCCCCCTTAATAGGTTCGGCCACTTTTCACAATTAGGAGACTCGATTTTTCTTCGATCAAACTTGGTTCCTATGCTATCATTGGCCGTAACTAAGGGTATTCTGAACTCGGAAAAATTATCGGATCAAAAACTGTTGCAGGGGTATTTTGGTCATGATTTTTAACTTAGAAATTTCAAAACTGAAATCCCAAAAACCAAATTTTGCAGGGACGTCACCAACGACGTTTATGACAACTAATCCTACTAGCACTAAGCTAAGGCGATAGTTTTTAGCCTAAAGGTTGAAGCTTTACTCCAAAAACTCCAAAAATGGGTATTTTAGGCTAAAATTGATTCCGGCGGAATTCCGGCGACATAACGGAAAATCTAATCCGGCAGAAGTGATCTTGGGCATATAAGGAAGATGTTTAGAATCAGAAATGAAAGATTCAGGATAGTTTTGCAAAAACCCATAAACTATCAGCTCAGAAAAGCCTACAGAAAAGCTATGGAAAAAGCGATCAGAGGTAAGGATTATCGACTATACCTCGAAACCTTGAAGTAGCAACTAACGGATCAACGATCAAGCAAGAGATGAACAAAATTCTTCTTCCTTCTTCCTTGTTCTTGGCCGCGGGTTTGAGGAGAGAAAATGGAGGAAAATTTGTGTTTTTCTTCCTTTCTTGGCTATATATAGAAGATGGAAATTCGCGGGAAAATGAAAGTTTCGCGAATCTGATTTTTCCGGCGTCATTCTCCGTGAATTAATAGATATGTTTTGGCAAAATAATTCCAAAGATATAAAGAGGTCTCCTTGTATTTTTGGCAACTAATGCATAGTCGGTGTAAAACTATTTTACCCGATAAGTTGCTTTTTGCATCGAATGTCGGAATAGAAAACTTCCTTCTGAAGAAAGATTGAAATCATCAAGAGAACTGGGTGTACGCGTGTAGAATATTCATTTGAAGCTCTGACTAGAAAAAGTCTTCATTGTCGAGAAATTCTAGGGTTTTGAAATACCAGGGTTTCAGTTTCGGCAAACTTCCGATGATTGGAATCGGACGTTCGTAGATCCTAGAGTTTCGCCTCGAAACGATTGTAATGTATGGAAAAAGAGAAGTTCTAACATTTCTCTGAAGATTTTTGGAATTAACTTCTGTCGTGCCTAAAAGTGAAAATTAGCTATATACTAGGGTTTCTGACCTAGGTTAAGCGTATAACGATCGTGCTATAACTTTTATCGATCATAATGCAATCCTTGAACTTTTCCTGAACTTTCTCCTTCATAAATATAGTTCATTTAATGAACTTTTGTTCAGGTTTCCCTTCACATTACATCAACCCTAATCGTGAATAAGAAATTTATTCACTTAGCATAAGCTTAAAAACTTGGGCCTTACATCACACACCCATCATGTACTATCTACTTCGGGTGGTTTGGTTACGCATGTACATACCAGGGACGAGTCCCATATCCAAGCGAGAGGGTACACCTAGTCCACAAGACACTATGCTCGCAACATAAGAGTTAAGTGTGTCTTTAAGTGAAAGTCTTCGTTGTATTTGCTCATAAAGGATAACTTTATCGGTCTTGCTCGACCTTACAAGCTCCTTGGGTGGTTCTCCTATCCAGACGAGGGGACTCGAACCAGTCCACAAGACATTATGCTTGCGACACAAGAGTTAATTGTATGTTCAAGTACGAGATCCACTGCAATCTGCTACCTAGTAGTTCATCCTTCGGTTGACGGTTTCATCCAACGCGCAAGGAAGTTTCCCCAAGCTCTAGTTAGGAGTAGTTTGTCTCGCCTATCAGAGAACCTTAACCGTAGTTGTAGATTTCTCTGGCAGGTTCATTATCCCGATGGAATGGCTCGCCCAATCCACAAATATGTAGCTTTCATTATTAATCACTCCGCCTTTGTCAAGAAGTTGTTAGCTGTGTTGGTAATGAATGTATTTCGACCAAATAAAGGTAAAAGATTTTGATCGGAGTGCAATGCTTAACTTAGAAAATATTTCCAACATTAAATAGATATCTCGGGTAGTAATTCATTACAATTCTAGCATGCGTTTCAACTAACAATTCAGAGCGGTTGAAGACTTGCAAAATGTGTGGAATCTAATTAGTTCAATCAAGACACGTGTAAGTCTGAGCTTTTTCGACGTTAGTTTTAGTTTAGATTTTTGCCTATAAATATGAAATTTGTAACTTGAACGGAGGGTTTGCGAATTATTACTCAAAAAGTTTTATGAAATGCTTAAAGTCCAAGAAAACGTGATTAATAGCACATTAAGAGATTTTGAGTATGTATCATGCAAAACCATTTTCACATTAATTCAAATTTATTACAATTTTATCTTTTGTTCTTCATTAATTATTGTTTTTACTCTATTGTAACATTTTTCTTCATCCTTTAGTTAAGTTTTTTTTTTTTACCGAAAAGATGAATTTTATTGATTGAAAAACAAATCTTGAGAAGAAACTCTCCCAAGTGAGTTCTATTGTGCCAGACATACATGAACATGAAAAAAACCACCAGCTAACAGTGCACTATAATCTCACTGTGTGCTAACTCCCATCAACAATGCACATGTTTAGACGAAGCCGCCAGCACAGGTACTCTTCAGGTTGAAAATGTGTAATTGCATGATAGTGTATCAATTGTTGAAAATGATAGACATACTTTCACTTTTAGTTATTATATGTGTGATTTTCAAAAGCTCCACAGGTTTTCCTCGACTTTATGAACAAGCCTATAGGTTTTCCTCAACACATATTATACATCAATTCAAACATTAATTGTGACCACTAAATTTGGTTTTTGTTTGTTTAAAGCCTATAGGTTTTCCTCAACACATATTTTATATCAATTCAAGCATTAATTGTGACCACTAAATTTGGTTTTTGTTTGTTTAAATAAATATGTGTTTAGGGTAGCCGTATGATTCGATTGGTGGAAAACCAATGTAAAGACTCTTTAATTATGTACTTGAGAAATTGGCTTTGTTTCTCGATCTAGGTTCCTAAGTCACTTCGAAAAGATTTTAGTGATTATTGTTACAAGGTTGATGACAAAATATGTCTAATTAACTAAGAGAATGACTAAAGTGAATAGATAAATGCAAAAAAAAAAACTAAAAAAAGGCTGAAAATAAAGGTTGACAAACCATAAAGAAAGTTATAAATAAAGTAAAGTGTTAAAAAACTAAATGCAGGAATTCCAGGAAATGAAATGACAAAGGTAAAATACAAGAATTTGTAGATTGTATTAATGGTTTGAGTTGTTTGTTTTTTTATTAATGTCTCTCCCCCCTACTTAAAGGGAGTAAATCGGCTAGGTAGAGCAGTTGACAAATACTTAACCATTAACACACGTTTTGCTTCTTTCAAGTGCTGATAAATCGTGGGGTGTTAGTGCTCTATCTCTCCTAGTCAGCCTGAAAGCTTTTGTTAAACCATTCTTTCTCATTTCAGTTGGTTTGATACTTGGAAACTACATTCCCTGTTATCATGGAACTGAATCCATGTTTATGTATGTATAAACATTGTAGAACATCCCAAATATCTTTTTCAAGTCTTTATATTTGTTAACGAACCTTGTCCATATACACGCTTGCTTTAGCCGCTTCAAGACGTTACACCAACGGCTAATCTTCTGCCTTCGACTACTTCTCCAACAACAATTCTCTATGCTACCGTTAGCCTATCTTTTTCAACTGCCAAAATAGCTATTACCAATTTCAATTAGGTGCTAATAACCTAAAAAAATCTACTATCAGCCGTGGATATACTTGGGGCCGACTTGATCGTAATTAAATTGGATTGAAACTATAGAAATCTTTTTTTTTTGAAACTGAAACTATAGAAATCAATCATGGAGAATATATATTTCTTGTCCCATAGGCACTTCTTAATCTAACTCATCTTTCGAAATTTTTTAAGTCTACTTTATGTAAACACAAGTTTTATTCTGGATTCTAAATTGATATAGTACCCTTGTTGTTGTAGTTGCATCTTTGGGACCACCAACCCAACGGTTTATCAGGAAGATCCGCAGGGGAGGCAAATTATTGGCATTATTAAACACCATAGGTCCTAATCTTAATAATTTAATTAACTGCAACTTGCCCCTTGGGCCTTGACAGTTCACTAGAAAAGCTTTACCTCATTAATTTTGCCTCTAACTTGTCTTGTAGTTATTGGTTGTATATGCTATTGGTTGGCTTGGCATCTGTTTTTTAAGGAGAGGCTCTAATCGAGATGCTGTCTTCACAATGTTTTAGCAGTAATGTGTACTATGTGAATGGGAAGGGTAGCTCACTTGGTTGAGCTAAGGGTAGAAATAGGTGTTGGAGATGGAGGTCCAGAGTTCGAACTATGAGGAGGAGCATTTGTAATTCCTAACAACAAACCACTAATATTTACCTATAAAAAAAAAGTAATGTGTACTATGTAGTTTAAATCTCATGGTTTATCCTTGACATACTAATTGAACTCCCTCAGTCTTGACGTATAAGTCATATGTGCCTAAATAATTTATGAATTTCTCACTTCAAATTAAAAAACTTTTTAAATAAGAGGATAAACATGAAAAAAAAATTAATACTTCATAAATATTGAAGAGTAACTCATATTTTAGAATTAAAAAATTAAGAAAATGTGACCTATAACATGCAACAGATGAAGTAATTAAGTATTAAATGAAAAGTTAATGCGTTTTGTATTTTGAAAGTGTAAAAACCACTAAATTCTATATTTGAAAGAGAATGAAGTATGAGAATATAACATTACTCCATCAAATATATACTACATCTATTAAACTATTCATTTTATTTTTATCTCTTATTTCTTAGTACATCACATTATTTATCACATACTCCCCCATTCCCTATTATATGTCATCCTTTTACCTAATTCTCTAGAATTAAGAAAAATAGTTAAAATTAGTTATGGCCAATAAATTTGTAGTTCTTTTTAATATTTTTCCTAAATTACTCTCATCGAAAATTCTCTCTACTTATTAATGTCCACCACCTCTAGATGATATTGATGTTGAAATTAAAGCAAAATTTTGAAAAGTTGAAAAATTCTTTTAATGTTACATATTAAGCCAAAAAATAGACACGGAAAAAATAATCTCTTTTAAAGATATTGCGAAGAGACTTAGAGCATCTCCAATGCAAGGTTCTTAGTTCTTATTTTTGAGTTAAGAATTAAGAACTGAGTTCTTAACCATTAGAGGTGCTGGCATGAAGTTCTTAGTTCTTAAAAATAAGAACTCAGTTCTTATATAAGAGCATCTACAATGTTAATTCTTAATTTTTAGTTCTTAGCACTATTCATGTGGGCCCGTATTGCCACATGTGCATAAGCAACTCTCGAGCAATTTTGCTCCAACCATGAGTTCTTAGTTCTTAGTTTTTACCACTATTCATTTGGTCTCACCAACTACATTATTTATACTTTTTATTTTCATAAAGTAATAAAACAAAACTCATAAAATAATAAAGTAATTTAGATGAGAGAGAAAAAATAATATTTTATGCTAAGAACTCAAAAAGTAAAACTTCTTATATAAGAACTGAGTTCTTATTTTTAAGAACTAAGAACTCCATGTCAGCACCTCCAATGCTTAAAAACTCAGTTCTTAGTTCTTAACTCAAAAATAAGAACTAAGAACCTTGCATTGGAGATGCTTCTTAGTTCTTAAAAATAAGAACTTAGTTCTTATATAAGGAGTTTTACTTTTTTAGTTCTTAGCATAAAATATTATTTTTTCTCTCTCACCCAAATTACTTTATTACTTTATAAGTTTTGTTTTTACACTTTATGAAAATAAAAAGTATAAATAATGTGGTTGGTGGGACCAAATAAATAGCGGTAAGAACTAAGAACTCATGATTGGAGCAAAATTGTTTGAGAGTTGCTTAAACACATGTGGTAATACGGGCCCACATGAATAGTGCTAAGAACTAAGAAATAAGAACTAGCATTGGAGATGCTCTAAGGAGTTTTACTTTTTGAGTTCTTAGCATAAAATATTATTTTTTCTCTCTCATCAAAATTATTTTATGAGTTTTGTTTTTTACTTTTTGAAAATAAAAAGTATAAATAATGTGGTTGGTGGGACCAAATAAATAGTGGTAAGAACTAAGAACTAAGAACTAAGAAACTCATGGTTGGAGCAAAATTTCTTGAGAGTTGCTTAAGCACATGTGGCAATACGGGCTCACATGAATAGTGCTAAGAAATAAGAACTAGCATTGGTGATGCTCTAAACAGTTTTACATTTTGAGTTCTTAGCATAAAATATTATTTTTTCTCTCACATCAAAATTACTTTATTACTTTATGAGTTTTGTTTTTTACTTTATGAAAATAAAAAGTATAAATAATGTGGTTGGTGAGACCAAATAAATAGTGGTAAGAACTAAGAACTAAGAACTCATGGTTGAAGCAAAATTGCTTGAGAGTTGTTTAAGTACATGTGATAATACGGGCCCACATGAATAGTGCTAAGAACTAAGAAATAAGAACTAGCATTGGAGATGCTCTAAGGAGTTTTACTTTTTGAGTTCTTAGCATAAAATATTATTTTTTCTCTCTCATCCAAATTACTTTATTACTTTATGAGTTTTATTTTTTACTTTACGAAAATAAAAAGTATAAATAATGTGGTTGGTGAGACCAAATAAATAGTGGTAAGAATTAAGAACTAAGAACTCATGATTGGAGCAAAATTGCTTGAGAATTGCTTAAGTACATGTGACAATACGGGCCCACATGAATAGTGCTAAGAACTAAGAAATAAGAACTAGCATTGGAGATGCTCTAATGAGTTTTACTTTTCGAGTTCTTAGCATAAAATATTATTTTTTTCTCTCATCCAAATTACTTTATTACTTTATAAGTTTTGCTTTATTACATTATGAAAATAAAAAGTATAAATAATGTTATTGGTGGGACCAAATGAATAGTGGTAAGAACTAAGAAATAAGAGCTCATGGATGGAGCAAAATTATTTGAAAGTTGCTTAAGCACATGTGGCACTACGGGCCCACATGAATAGTGCTATAACTAAGAATTAAGAATTAGCATTGAAGATGCTCTTATATTTAAAAAAAAAAACTCATAAAAGTAATTTATAAGTACTACAAATTTATGGCCGTGCTAACTCTCATATTTATAACAATTTTTTACCACTTCACATCTAACCGCCATAAAAGATCTTTCCTAAACGTGATGTGAGATATATTAATATCGTTTTCCATTTCTTATTTACTTTAGAGTACAAGTCCACATTCCCATAAGCCAGATCCCTCATACTGAAGCAAAAGGAGTTTTTTTTAACAAAAATGGTAGAACAGAGAGAAATTAAAGCACCTCCAGACTATCGGGCAGGGCGCCAGCGACATGCTGGGGAGGCTAACAGAGGCTCACTCCTAGAAGGAGCGTCGGGGGATCTCCCCAAGGAGGTTTGCCGCCAACTAGGATCTTACTGACCCCAGAGAGATTTGAACTCTCGACTTTTGGGAGGTGAGAGCTAAACCCGGAACCTGAAGTCAGTTGTGCCAACCCATGTTGGCAAGGAGCTTTTTCTTTATATACTACGAACTACGAAGTACTAACTACTAAATCGAGTATCGCCTTTCGGTTTCAAAAAAAAAAATCGAGTATCGCCAATGTTTTCAAGATTAGTATATTAACGAATAACCCTAATGCTAAGTTTCTGTTTGTTATCATAAAAAATGAAGGACAAAAAACTTTGTTGGGTTTAGTTTGAAAAAAGGAATAATACTGTTTCATTCACACCTCTCTTTGAGGTGGAGAGAGGTTGAATGAGAAGAGAGATAGGAAGAAAATAAAAAGTAAGAGAGGGAAAGTATGCGATGTGATAGATGATAAGAGGAGAGAGATAGAAATAAAAAGGGGTTGGTCTGGTATGGGCGGATCAATGTATTTAGTAATCGGGCTGACCAAATTATGTATCAAATGGGCCGGGTAACCCATGATCCAGCCGGATCAAAACCCAAGCTATAAATAAAAGAGGACCGCCTAAGCGGCAGGGACCTATCATTTCACGCAATTTTGTTAGTTTTCATTTACTTCGCTTACTCTCAATTTGTTTAGCCCAAGTCTAAGGTTTCATACCGGAACATTGGCGCCCACCGTGGGGCCGAAGGATACTTTCCTAGGCTTCGTTTTTCACCGCGATGGTGACTCGATCCGGGGCGAACGGAGAGAGGAATCATGTTCAACAAAATGATGTTCCTCCCGATGCTCTTCAGCGGATCATGGACGATCTCAATGAACTTCGTCAACATAATCAACAGTTACAAAATCAACTTACTGATCTCAATCAGACTCAGGGTTTACGAGAGGGCAATCGAAGAATGACTGAGACGGTGGTGGACTTTCAACCTTTCACAGAAGAAATAGCGAACACCGCCGTCCCAGACAATTTGAAGACGTTAAAGCTTGATTCTTACTATGGCGACTCAGATCCAAAGGACCATTTAGTGTATTTTAACACGAAAATGGTCATTGTAGGCGCATCAGACGCGTTGAAGTGCAAAATGTTACCATCAACTTTTAAGAAGTCGGCGATGATTTGGTTTACGACTCTACCGTCAAGGTCAATTGTCAATTTCACGGAATTATCTACAAAATTCTTGTCTTAGTTTTCTACCAGTCGTGCACAAAAAGTAACTCCGGTGACATTATTCAATGTTCGTCAAGGACCAAATGAGACTTTGCAGTCTTACATGGGGCGTTTCAATCAATTATCTGTTCATTTGGAGGATAAAATGCCGGAAATTTGCATTGCAGCTTTTGAATTGGGCTTGAAGCCGGGTGGTTTGAACAGTAACTTGAGTAGAAAACCTGTGGAGACAATGGCGCATTTACGCGAAAGGGTACAAGGATACATCAGGGAGGAGCAGAGCGATCAGATCAAGAACAACCGCCCGAATGCAGCGGTTACAGGGTAGAAGCAGCAGTTTGAGGCGAAGAAGGGAGCGGTTGCAGATCAATATTCGAAGGGATGGACCGAACGTGGCAACGCAGGGTATAACAATCGCAACCGTTATGACGGTCGTTTTGATAACCGTTCTAATTTCAAAAATCGTGCTCAGCCGTATGGGATGCGTGGGCCAGGACATTCAATGACGTGGACCCGGAATCAAAATGATCGTGCAGTGCCGTTGGCGGTTAATTTGACTGAAGCTTTACACACGTGCTTGGAGGCGAACGTTATCCGTTTCCCGCGGCAGCCAAAGCCGTCAACGGGTTATGTGGATAAGAAGAAGTGGTGTGAAATTCATAGGATCTCGGGACATAATACTGATGATTGTTTTACTTTGAAGAAGGAGATCGATAAATTGGTAAAGGCTGGGTGTATGAAACAGCTTGAAGGGCGAAACAATTCAGATGAAGCAGGACCTTCAACAAGGCGAACCGAAGACGGAAAAGAGATTGAGAGTGAAGGACAAAACAGACAATCAGAAGGGAAAGCAAAGGGGCGGATTCATTCCATTTTTGGTGGATTCCGCGGTGGAGGAATGACTAACTCAGCTCGTAAGAGGTACATCCATTCCATTAATGCTGTTTATTCTAACGATTGGGGAAGTTGGGCAACCAATCAACCCGATATAACTTTTACTGTGCGAGATTTTGAGGGAGTCCAACCTCATGAAGACGATCCAATTGTTGTAATGCTGAGAATTGCTGATTACGAAATTGAGAGGGTACTTCTGGATCAAGGAAGCTCGGCGGATTTGATTTATGGTGATGCTTTTGAAAAGTTGGGGCTAAATGAATCTGACTTGTTGCCTTATGATGGTTCTTTGGTGGGTTTTTCTGGAGAAAAAGTATTTGTTCGAGGGTATGTGGAGTTGAAGACTGTCTTTGGAGAAGGGAAAAATGCGGAGACATTTGCTATTAAGTTTCTGGTAGTAAAATGTACTTCGCCGTATAATGTACTCATTGGGAGGCCATCCTTAAACAGATTGGGGGCAATCATTTCTACACGACACTTAACAGCTAAGTATCCGTTGAGCAAAGGAGGAGTCGACGTTTTAAAGGCTGATCAAATAGTTGCCAGGAAGTGTTATTCAGAAAGCTTCAAGCAGTATGGGCACATGGGAAAGAAGGCAGTGAAATAGGGGCATCGAGTCTATGAGGTGGACATAGAACAGTCAGACATCAGTTTGGATCCTCGAGACGGATTCATTGAGCACAAGATGACATCAGAGGAGGAAACTAAGGCGATCCAAATTGGTGAGCGAAATTTGAAAGTTGGTGTCAATTTAAATACAAGTCAAGAGAACAGGTTGGTAAAGTTGTTGACTGAGAATATGGATTTATTTGCATGGAGTGCAAAGGATCTACCAAGAATCGATCCGGAGTTTATCTGTCACAAATTGGCTTTAAATCCCGGGGCGAAACCTATTGTTCAATTCAAAAGAAAGATGGGCGAGGAAAAGGCAGAGGCAGTAAAGGTGGAAACTAACAAGTTACTGGAAGCTGGATTCATCAGGGAGGTTAAGTATCCGACATGGTTGGCTAATGTAGTAATGGTGAAGAAGGCTAATGGGAAGTGGCGAATGTGCACAGATTATACAGATTTGAATAAGCATTGTCCTAAGGATTCTTATCCTTTACCGAATATTGATAAGCTTGTGGATAGGGCGTCTGGATTTGGAATGCTTAGCCTCATGGATGCATATTCAGGATATCATCAGATAAGAATGTATCAGCCGGATGAAGAGAAGACAGCTTTTATGACAAATCAGGCGACCTATTGCTATCAGACTATGCCGTTTGGGCTGAAGAATGCGGGAGAAACATACCAAAGGCTGATGGATAAGGTGTTTGACAAGCAAGTGGGGCGGAACATGGAGATTTATGTAGATGACATGGTGGTCAAGTCAGAGGAAATGATGGCACACTGTTCTGATCTTGAAGAGGCGTTTGGCGAGCTAAGAAAGCATAACATGAGACTTAATCCAGAAAAATGTTCGTTTGGAATTCAAAGTGGAAAGTTTTTGGGCTTCATGATCACAAGGAGAGGAATTGAGGCGAATCCTGATAAGTGTAAGGCGATACTTGATATGCAGAGTCCAACCTCAGTTAAAGATGTGCAGAAATTAACAGGAAGGATAGCAGCTTTATCCAGGTTTCTTCCGTGTTCTGGGGAAAAATCAGCACCATTCTTTCAATGCTTAAGGAAGAACAAAACTTTTCAGTGGACTGAAGAATGTGAAAGGGCGTTCAAAAGTTTGAAGGATCATTTGTCCAGCCCACCAATTTTAGCCAAACCAATTCCAGGTATTTCATTGTCAATGTTTATTTCCATATCTGATAATGCAGTTAGTTCAGTCTTGTTGCAATAGAATAAAGATGATATGAGGATCATATATTTTGTGAGTCATGCTCTTCAAGGAGCCGAGGTTAGATACCAGAAAATTGAAAAGGCTGCATTAGCTTTAATTATATCCGCCAGGAAATTAAGACCTTATTTTCAAGGCTTTCCAATTTTGGTAAAAACTGATTTGCCACTTCGCCAAGTTTTGCAAAAGCCTGATCTGGCTGGAAGAATGGTTTCTTGGGCTGTTGAGTTGTCAGAATTTGAAATCACTTTTGACAGAGGATTCTGCGAGAGCTTGGTCAAGGGGCGTATCATTTGGAGGAATTATCTGGGCGAAGGGTCCCAAGGGCTTGGAATGCACAGCATCTCCGCTACTATTACAGTTGAAATGCAGGGTTGTTGTCCAGTTTGTTTTGTGTTGTACAGTTTGGTTCAGTTTATGTTTGTCTAAGACTATGTTTTGTTGTTTCAGTTTGTGTGTGTTGAAGTCTACGTTTGTTGGTTGTACCGTTTAAGACTATGTTTGTTGTGTAAGACTAAATTTGATGCACTCTTTTCTCTACCCCAGGCGGGAGAGTTTTTAACGAGGCATCAACTATTAATGAATAACAGGTATGCACTCTTTTCTCTACCCCAGGCGGGAGAGTTTTTAACGAGGCATAACCTTTTTAAAATGATCAAGGGCGTATCATTTTACTTATTTCTTTTACCCATAGCGGAAACTTATCAACTAAGGTCTATCAATTGGGCGACGCCAGACAATTGAGAAAAGAGTAAGTCTCTTAAAACAAGAGCATTCGACCACGAATTCATAAGCACAGCCTTAAATTGGATTTAAGCTTGTCCAAACTAAGCACAAGTCTCCACGCGAGCATACTAATGAAATCAAATATTTTGACTTTGATTTCCATGAATAACTATGTCAAAACTGAAAAATTTGACTAAGTTATGTACACAAAGGCCTTATGATTCCAAAGTAGTTGATTAAGTTTAAACTTTACAACATTTAAAGAGATTCACTCAAGAGTATTTTACTATGTACGGTAAATTGTGAGGGTAACGTACTCAACTAAATGATGAAGGCGGACCGATTTTGGTGAAAGGTTAGTAAATGTTATTTATGTTAAGTTATATTTTGAAGTTATATGATAACTTGAATAACTAAGTAAAGTTATGCTCAGTTATAGAATTAGTTATTGTGATAGTGGTTTGGGTGAACAAGGGATAATGTTATTACTGAAGTCATGAAAGTTTTAGGTTTTTGGCGACACAATTATAACATGTTTGGGTTTTAGGCGACACAATTAGAATGTGAGGCACTCATGTAATGCTGAAAGGAAATTCATTACGATAAGGGAAAAGTTCGGTATATGAAGGCAAAGAAAATAAAGGGACAAAAATTAAAGAGACCGGAGGTCTTTTACATAATTTGCTAAAAAGGAAAAGGAACAAGACTTGTCACTAATGGTTTTCTCCTTCTCCTTCTTTGGTGTTGACATTCTCTTCTTCATTCTTGTCTTCTTCTTCTTCTTCTTCTTCTTCTTCTTCTTCCTCTTCTCCTTTCCCATCCGCGTTATCCGGGCTGATCAGTTTTCCATCCACGATACGAGCATAAGGGTTTGAACCCTCCAAGTTGATCGCCAGGTCAGGATTGAGAAAGGAGATTTGACTTAGTGCTTTGGCGAAGCCAGCCTCAAATTGATCCAAAACAGAACATTGCAAATCCGCAATTTCTGTTTTCATTTTAGAATTCTCGTCCAGAGTTTGGTTATGAACAGTAGTAATTTGGGCGAGGTCAGCTTTCACCTTGTCATTTTCCTCAGTCAGTGTCTGAACAGAAGCTTTGTAATCTTCAGCAGTCTTCTTCGCATTCTCAATCTCTAAAGCCAAGTCAGCAGCTTTTTTATCATTGGCTTTGTTGGATTTATCTAACAACTTCAACGTTGCTTTCAGTTTCCCAATTTCTTTTTCTTTTTCTTCAACAAGTTTGGCATTGGCGAGGCCATCGAATCCGTTAGATTCTAAGTCCATCATCTTGGCGACTGCAGCAATCTCTAAACCTTTGGTCATCATAGCTTGACAGGCCTCTTTTAAACCCATCTTCCTCATCTTCTCACGGTCAGCCTCAAATACTAAGTTTGTTTCCACCAAAGAGTTGAAATCTATCTTTGAATCCCAAAGTGAAGTTACTTCAGTGGAGGTCAGTTCTTCAAACTCCTTCAACAAGTTTTTCCAGCAAATAGGCTGAGCGCTTGATGAGCAGCCTTTATTCGCCCCTGGCGAATCATTTCTGTTCATGAATTGTTCCAAGGAAGTCTGATTCGAAGCTTTGTTCTTCTAAGAGGCAGGCTCTTCATTCTTTTTCTTTTTCTTAGCAGGGCGACCAACTTCAGTGCCAGAATGGCTGGTGTCTTGGTCGGCGACAGACTTTTAGGGATTCCTTTTTTCACGAGCGGCTTGTTGTTCACGGCGAAAGCAGAGGAGGTCTTCTTCAGTAAGGCGAGCCATTTTCCCTGCAATAATATAGTGGTGTTAGAATATAAGAAGGTTTTTATATAAAGGGGGAAGGTAAAATGCATAATGAGATGCCTTACCAATGTATTTACCCACTTCATTCTTAGAAAGGGCGGCCATAAAATCTGCAAGGTTCAATCCTAAGCCAGATAAAAGTTGGCAATCTACTAATTCTTCTTTAGTCAAGGCATCCTCGGGAATTTTGATGATGCCTTCATATTGGTTCGTCCAGTAGAACGGAAATCGGGGACTCCCGTCATCAAAGTAAAAAATATCTTTACAGGGTTCTGATTCACGGAGTTTGAAAAACTTTCCTTTGAAATGTTTATAGTGGCTTTTGAATAAAGTGAATAGCCCTAGACCCCTAGCAGTAGCGAGCGAAACATATTCACCTCTAACGTTTCGCCCACATGTTTCAAAGAAGTAGAAAAACTTATTACTGGTGGGTTCGATTTTTAGAGTTAGGCATAAAATTTCAAAGGCTTTTAGATACGCCCAAGCATTGCCATGAAGTTGGGTAGGAGCTACATTCAGAAGGGTTAAAATGGAACAAGTGAAATCAGAAAAAGGCAGAGTGTACTTCAAATCGGAAAATAAGTTTTCAAAGAGATAAGTGAAGTTTCGCCCTTGATTATCTGGCCCCCCAAAACAACACGGCTCATCAGGGGCGCAGGGAATTATGTCCAAATGTGCATCTAGGCCATCTTTCCTAAAGTTGTATTTAGTGACTAAATCTATGATAGCTTTTGGAGTACAGCTTTTCGAAAATTGTTTTTTGATTTTACTGGCCACCCATAGGGAATCAGCGGTAGGTGGAACATTAGGAGTAGAAGCCTCTTTACGGGTGCGTTTAGAAACCATTTTCAAAGTGTCCTGAAAGTGAAAGGTTTAGAAGTAAGATGAAGATGGAATAGAGTATAAGTTTTTAGTTTATAATGCAAGATTTATGTAGTGTTTTCTGGGTAGAGAAAGAATCATGGGTGTTAAAGGTAGGAACTTTTATGCGCAAGTTCATGTGAAAGTATGAAATAAAGAAGAAAAAAGAAGAAGATTGTTACCTGAGAGAAAGTTTGGAACTTCAAAGACTGCTGGGATGGTTGATGATGAATGCAGGAAGTAGGAAAACGGGTTTGGCAGAGAAGAAGCAGAGTGTGGGTTTTTGTTTTCTTTGAAAAGAATATGGGTAGTAAGGAATTGCAGGTAAGTGATGAGAGGGGTAAAATAGGGGGCTTTAGATAGAGAAGGAAGGAGGGATGAAAGGGTGAGATGAAAAGGTAGATTAATTACCAGATGAGTGGACGCGTGCTTACATATGGATATTCAAGAGTCAGGTTTGATGTTCATATTAAAAGGACACGTCGATCAAGGATTTGAATTTAAACGGACGTGATTCATTCTAAAAAGTCAAGTGGAAAGGACATTTTAGTCCGGCAGTCATGACGCTTCAGGAGTCATTGGAACGGCACAACCTTTTGTGTTTGAATTTATTTTGGGTGCTTTTAATTGTATTTATTTTTCATGATGGTAATTATGTCAGTGGTATTTAAAGACGCGGTAATGCTGCGGCTCAAGTTCCAAAATATTTGTGGATATCTGTTGATGTAATTGTAGCAGGAAAAGCAATGATGATTCTTGCCACAGTAAGGGCGTAGCAGGTAATAGGCTCAGAGATTTGACAGGTTAGGTTCAACACGCAAGAAAAAGAGAAGAGGAAAGAGCTGGCCTGACGTGGTTATTATTATTTACTTTTATTCAAATGAACATATGTTATGATTCGTACACCCATTTTAATTACATCATGAGGGCTTTATTGGTTGAGGGCTTATTAAAGACACATTCGCCTTATACTAAGCCTTAGTGTCTTGAGGGCTTGTGGTCTGGTATGGGCGGATCAATGTATTTAGTAATTGGGCTGACCAAATTATGTATCAAATGGACCGGGTAACCCATGATCCAGCCGGATCAAAACCCAAGCTATAAATAAAAGAGGACCGCCTAAGCGGCAGGGACCTATCATTTCACGCAATTTTGTTAGTTTTCATTTACTTCGCTTGCTCTCAATTTGTTTAGCCCAAGTCTAAGGTTTCTTACCGGAACAGGGGTGAAAATGGAGTGTTAAAAAAATGAGGTGTGTATATATCATTATTGTGGAAAAAGGGTAGGAAAGAAAACTTTGTTGGGCTCCATATATAGATTTATTTTAGTTTTGCCAAGAAATGAACGGATTGAGTCTAGGATTAATGATATTGATTGAATCAGACAATTTTTGTTTTTTAAAAATTGTATAAAATTGTTGAGAACCCTAACCCCTTAGCTATTCTCTGGAAGGCCCAGATCCAACAAGCACGGTGTTAGTTGGAGCCTTGGAGGGAGTCTTACTTTGAAAATTTAATTTTAATTCTTTTTTTTGTAAATTAGTAGTGACAATTTCCTATAAAAATAAAAGAGAATGTGATGTTTTTGAAAGTGACCCATAATATACTAATAATCAGAAGATAAAGAAGCCAGTGTTTGTAAAGGGAGCTGCAGCTAAGGGAATCTCCTCCATCCATACTGAGTCAGCAAAGTGGAAGCGTTTTTAGCAAGAAAATCCGCAATGAAATTACCAGAGCATCTAACAAAAGTAAGACAAACAAAATCAAAAGCAGAAATACGCGAACAACAATCTCTACTAATTAAATCTAAATATGAAAGACCCTCCATCTTCTTCTTACACCATTGCAACAATTGCTCTGTCTCAAAGCACATTCTCTGTAAACTGTAGTCCATAGCCAAAGTCATCGCCCAACGGAAGCAGGAAGCTTTTGCAAGAAGCAGCGAAAGAATGTAGAAAGGATGTGACGTGGCAGCTGCCATCATCTCCTTTTCTCCATTCCACGCCACCATACCAAAACATGTGATGTTTCCATTCAAAATGAAGCATCAAAATTAATCTTAATAATACCTGGTTCCGACTGTCTCCACACTGAATTCACCCCTCCTCCCTCAGGCCCGTTGTCTAGGGATGACCACCATTGGAGTTGCTCGCAAGGCCGCTACATGCTGTAAAACTAGCTTAACTGCGAAACTTCTTTACCTATGATCTCCAAGTCCCTTTCTTGCAAGATAGCAACCTGGAAATCCAAGAGGGAGGCAAATGGTTCCACTCGTAAGGACTACATGGAGGCGTACCAAACCGCCATAGAAATTGGGCATCAAAGAAAAAGATGATCTAGGGATTCTATGTCATTCGCGCAGAGGCTGCATCTTAGCTCCATATCCAAATGCTTGTGGAAGAGGTGCTCCTTCACCGACACTTAGCAAAAAATTGACCGCCATGGCACCTTGCACCTCGGCAAAGCTGGAATTGCCCATAATGTTTTCCACAAGTAGGGTCCAAGGAAGAAGAAGCCTCCTCACTCATCAATTGGGCTCGAATAAATTGGTACCCGAATTTGGAGGAGTAGTTCCCATTCGTAGTCTCTGGCAAGTAAAGAGAATCTTGACCACCATGGGCCTCCAAGGGGATTGTGAGTATATTCCCCGTCGTCCCCGGGCAAAAACTTGCCTCATTAAGAGATAATTTTACTGTGAGTAGATTGGAAGATTCATAAGCAATATTGGGAAGAATATGAACCATATCCATTTCCTTTAAACAAATAAGGAGAGTGGGGTAAACACTTACCTGATAAAACATATGACGCAGATGAGAATCACCAAGATCCCCGAAATGACATCGAGATGTTCAAGGATTCCACAAGTACCGACGTTACCGAAAAGGAAGGAGAAGACTGAAGAAAGCTAGTTGAAACACCATTTATATTTGTAAATAAAACACAAATCCTCTCTTCTAGCCACACATTTTCTCGCTTTTTCAGAAATTTCAAGATATAACATCATTTACCCTAATTATAATTCGCGCAACATAAAGGAAAAAACTATACGTCCACGTAACCATCGCCCACCGCCATCCAGAAGATGGATTCAGCTAGCACAAGTCTATCAAGAAAATTTCTTAGGACTTACTTACCTCCATGTCCACTAAGAAAATGTTCAGGACTTGGAGGGTTGTGTACCTACCAAGATATCGTCTATGGTAGCCGACTCAAAGGAGGGTCTCACCTACAAGTCTATGATAGCCCGAATCAAGAAGGGTTGTGTATCTACCGAGCTATCGTTTATGTTAACTCGGCTCAAAGGAGAGTGTTATCTATAAGTTCATTAAGTAAATTCTTAGGACTTTGAGGGTTATATACGTACCAAGCTATTGTCTAGTATAGCTCGAACTAAAGATGAGCATGTCTCACGAAGCATAAGTATCTAAACAATCTTCCATAATGGTTTGTAACTCCCTAGTTTAATTAGTCAATCATACTTTATTTAGGGCCCGTTTGGTATGTTGTATAGTATAAGGCATGTCTGATTGTATAAGGCCTGATAGGATAAGGCCTGATAAAATTTGAATACTATACAACGTTTGGTCATACACAGTATAATTTGGTGTTGACAGTGGTGGTGGTGATAGTAGTGGTATTGGAAGGTGATGATGGTGGCAGTGGTGGTGGCAGTGGTGGTGTTGGAGGGTGGTGGCGATGGAGGGTGGTGGTGACGACAATAGTGGTAGTAGTGGCGATAACGATGATGGTATCAATGATGGTGGTAGTGGTGGAGCGTGGTGGTGGTGGTGGCGACGATGTGGTGGTGGCGGAAACGACGACGATGGTGGTGGTGACAGCGAAGGTGGAGCGTGGTAGAGGTGGCGGCAGTGGTGGTGGCGGCGTTGGTAGTAGTAGTGGCGATAACGATAACAGTATCAATGATGGTGATAGTGGTGGAGCGTGGTGGTGGTAGCGACGACAGTGGTGGTGGTGACGGCGGCGGCGGTTGTGGTTGCGGCAGTGGGGGTGGTGGTGGTAGTAGTGATGACAACGGTGGTGGAGGGTGGTGGTGGTTGTAGTTAATTAAATATATTCAAGTAGTTTATACATCATACTTTTATCATGTCTTATCCATCGTGTAGAGGGTTGATTAAATAATCCATCATTTTAATGTATAAGAGGAGATTGATGTATAAGCTTATACAATACAATTTGAGCACCAAATAATGGATAAGTCCATAATATATTGTATAAGTTAATACTATCATTAATTCAAAAAAATTAATACTATCATGCCTAATACGGCGTATCAAACGAGCCCTTAATGACATAATAACAATACATTGAATGCGAAACAAATAAAGCTCTAAACTACTATTATTATGATTATTTATTATTAATTTATTATCATTGTTGTGCTATTATTTTTTAAAAATTCAACTTTTTACAGAAAAAATTCAACTTTTATTTTTTGAAAGTTGATAAAATTCAACTTAAACCATATATAATTTTTGTAAATCTTAATATTTTTTTTTAAAATAGTAAATCTTAATATTGAAAGAATTAAAATTTCAACTTATCTTATTTTAAGTCAAATTCAAATCGTGATCATAACTAATTATTGTTATAAGTATAGTATTTAAAAAAACCAAATCTCTTTAAAAAAAACAAAATCTAGCGTCATTTGAAGTAAATAATAGTCCCGACAAAAAAAGGGGTAAATAATAGCATTTTTTTTTTCTTCATCGGAAAGTTAATAGCAATCTCAAACTTCTATTCTTTATTTTATTTTATTTTTGACTAAAAAAAGAATTTCATTAGAAAATCAAAGCCAAAACAAATCTGAAAGGATTCACGAATATAAAACTACAGGAAAATCAGTGGACCGTACAGAATCAGGCTGAGAAATTGAAAATTTAACAAACTATTTTGCACATTCTATATTTTTTAATTTAATTTAATTATGGTGTGTGCACGAACCACTATATATATAATGTGTGTACTTTTGCAGAAGACTAATGCATGGGTTTTGCCCCTTTGATCATCTTTCGCTCTCTGCGAAATTCTTCCTACTAGCCAAATTGCAAAATTTTCTCAGGTACATACATCATCATTCCTTTGAACTCTCTTGAAATCTTAACTCCAAATTTCACTTTTTGATTTATGGTAATCTCTCTAGCCATCACAATTCACAATTACCAATTTTTCTTTTCATCAAAATCATTTTTTTCTTTTTATTTTTGTTTTCAGGCATTCATTCCAATGAAGACAAAACACGGAGTATCAATGTATCGGTGTTGTCCATACAATAGGGAGAGGGAGAGCGAATGCGAATCAATGCCCCGCACAATCTACAATGATGAAAAGAACAAGATGGTGATTGTCGACGATGATGACTATGTGACCGGCCTCCATGTCCAGATTTATCAAGCCATGGGGCTCGAGAACCCCGTGTGTCACCTCTCTGAATCCAGCCCCTACTACAACGTGGTGTACTGGGTGGAGCCGGACGTGGAGCGGCGGACAGGGATGGCCAGCGGATTGACCCCGCAATGGAACCATAGAGACACCTTCTTATTAGAGAATCCTGATGATTGTGCATACCTCCATGTGGAGGTACAAAGGTACAACTTAAGGGTGGACCCTGAAACCTCTCTTGGTAAGGCTGTGGTTGGGAGGGCGAGGATCCCGTTTCCGAAGGAGTTCAATAGTGTGAAAAAGGGGTACTTTCCCTTGGTAAGGGCTGAAGGTGAATGTAAGCTTGGAGGGGATATTTACGTGCAAATGAAACTCGAGAAGATTCTTATTTGACTCTCCTATTTTTTCAGAATTAAGCTGACCTTTAGGTTTAATTTCAGACTCCTTAAGATATAGTTATGATTTATGTGTAATGACTGATAGCCATTTTTTCTGTTACTTCGTGATCAGTTAGTTATTCACCTTACTCCTATCACGAAAACACAGAATATGAATTGAAGAATTTCAAAAGTTTTGGGTAAATTATTAAATTTATTAGGATATATGTTTCGATATTATTATTTTTAACTTTTTTCCGTATTTGTTACTTTTGTATTTAATATTTTAGTTGATTCATTTACGTTATTCGTTCCTTAATTGATTGATAGATTAAGAGTTTGTTATATCACGTCAAAAAAAAGAGTTTGTTATTTTGATTGATAATTTATTTAATTTGTTTCATTAATTATTTAAGTTTTTAATAGATACTTATCATAATTGCTTTATCATTTCTACAAATAACTTTTATTTGTTTTTATTTTATATATAAATATATATATATTTATTTTATATGTATTATATTCTTATATATATATATATTTATAAGGGATCTAATTTATATATGTTTTATAATACGTTTAACAATATTTCAAAATAAAATAAAATAATACGTTTAACAATTTATTATTTTATTCTACTCTGTTTATGGTATTTTTTTCAATATTTTTGACAATGTATCCTACAATCAACTCGTCTCCAGCAAATTTTGGGCTTTAGGCAAAATTATTGGAGATGCTAGTAAAATGTAAAATATAAATTCGCATCCAAAGTTTGGAATATACAGATTCAAATAAAATGACAAAAAGGTTTTCTTATTGTAAAATAAAGACGGCTTAATTGCACATTTGGTCCCCCAACTTTGTCTTTTCTGTGAAATTTGTTTCCTAAAAATGAAATTAGCAAAAACCGTCCTTTTGGGGACGATTTTCGCAGGAAGACAACGGTGGGGTGCAATGTTCTGAAAATCGGACTGGATTGGTCGGTTCGACCGGGAACCGGACCCCTCCTCGATCCGGAACTCTTCTAAAACCGGTTGCATATCAAACCGGTAAAACCGGACTTGAACTGGCCCAACCGGTAAAAACCACGGGTTGGCCGGTTTTTTCCGGTCTGATAATTTAATCCAAAACGACGTCATTTTGGGGTAAATTTGGCACAAACTAATCATTTTAAGCCCAAAACAGCGGGGCGTCGTCTAGATGGTGTTTTTTTGGAAAAAAAAATAAAAAAATAAGAAAATAGAAAGGCAGTTTGAACTTGAACTTGAACGTGAAACAGAGGAAAGAAACACGTGATTGCATGCAACCAAAACCCTTATCCCTCCCTGCGCCATCAAGCTCTCTCCCTGCGACGGTCGTTTCCGACCATAGTGGTGGTCTCTGCAGCGGAAGAGGGATACTGAGACAGAGGAAAGAAACGACGTGACTGCCTGTGCGTGCAACCAAAACCCTTCTCCCTCCCTACGCCGGCAAGCTCCCTCCTTGCGATGGCCGTTTCCGACGACGGTGGTGGTCTCTGCGGCGGAATAGGGATACTGCTGAATGGGGGAGGAGAATATAATGTGGCTGCCATCTCGATGTGAAAATAAGAGAAAGACATTAGGGTTATGAAAATTGGCTTAAAAACTACATCCTTCCATATAAAAGAAAAAAATTACAGCTTTTCACAACAACAAAAAAACTACTACTAAAGAGTTGTGAAACTGTGCCTATTATATCTAGCCCAGAAAAAGAATTTGCTTCATATAAAAAAACTGTTTGAGAAAAAAAAACCTATGTCCTAATGTAAATTTTTTTTGAAAATCATTTTATTTTTTAGAAGGTATATAAATGACGTTCATAATATTTTATAATGTTTATTACATGATATGAGTTTATGGATATTTTTTTATATATAGTTTCTATGTTATATAAATATTAAAAATAGTATTTAATTACTACCGGTTCAACCCCGGATAGACCTCGGTTGGACCAATGAACCTTGAACCAACGCCTCGATCGGTTCAATGATCGGTCCGGTTTTCAGAACACATTGGTGGGGTATAAACTTCCAGGACGGTTTTTGCTAATTTCATAGTTGGGGGACGATTTTCATAGAAAGAGCAAAGGTGGGGGACCAAATGTGCAATTAAGCCTAAAATAAAAATCGAATAGGGTATCAATAGGTCTAACCGTCTAATATGTAGAGATATAGTGTGATAAATTTGGATCTCTCACTCAATGTTGTGAATGTTAAGTGAAATATTGTGTCTATTTTTTTTAAATGTAAAACTTTAATGACTCATGAGAGGATATGACCAATGCTAAGAACAAGGAGATATTTTATATAGGGTAAATGGTCAATTTGGCCACTAAAAAATGTGTCACGCGTTGTTACTTTCATCCTAAACTTTCAAAATGCTTTATGGAGTATGAAAGTAGCAAACGTCGGTCAATTTGGTCACTAAATGTGTCACGCGTTGTTATTTTCGTCTTAAACTTTCAAAGTGCTTCCTGTAGTCCTGAAAGTAGCAAACGTCGGTCAAGTTAGCCCTTAACATTAGAAAACTTGCAACTATCTCGCCTTTATTTGATATGTTCCTTCCCATGTCTTTAATATAGGCATAGACTTGCATCACTATGCTACCATACTTGCACTCATAAGCAAGTTTAGATGTATGTATACATAAAGAAAACTGTGAAGAATGAAAAATGCAAGCACGACTTTGGGAATCGGAGAGACTCTAAAGCGTTGCATAAGTTAATATCGACATTCCAACAAAATACTTGCATGCATAAAAGATCACAAGTTTTAGGGAGATAACCGTCAACGTAGAAGGCAACATGACACGTTAAACGTCACTTGAGTAATCTTTAAGCCGTCAATTTAATCCCTGTTGGCCTAATATTTTGGCCCAAAAAAAGAAAAAAACACATTCGGCCCAAAGCACACAAGGTGGTCGAATTTAGACTAAAGAAGGGAAAGGAAAAATGCACCAAGTTAAAGGAGCAGTCGAATTCGACAATAGGAACTATTGCTACAAACAGGGGCACATTTAACATGTGCAGCATTGACCAAGTCGGATTCTCACCACGTTGGTTGAATACGTGGCCAAGAAGCGGTTGAAGCAGTTGAGGCACACGATCTCCACCACCGCACAAGGAACTTCCAAAACCAACTCCAGATCGTGGGAAGAGGACCCACTAACCCATCCAAGAAGAAGAAGAAAACCGCCAAGGATATGCTCTATAAATGGGAGAATTCAAGTCAGAAAAGAGGTTCCCAACTCAACTCTGAAAAACTCACTAAAAAGCTCTAATGTCCGCATCAATGAGACGCAAGGAGCAAGACGTGATGATGGAGGAGTATGTTGCGGAACCAGTTGCTTATCTTTACTGCGTTTAAGCTTGTCATGTTATTTGTTAATTTCCTGGGATTCACTAGTCCTGTTGTTTAATTTCTTGTCGAAATTTACATTCCCTGCAGTTTTCTTTTCACTTTGTTACACTTTGACCTTCATGTAATTGATCCGTGTTTAATGAAATCCAGTTTCCTTCGAATTGTGCATCGTTGTCGAAAATATCAATCCACACACTACACTTTGGCAAAACGTTTTCTCAAAAGGACCCTGAATCTAAACTTCCTTTAGTCGAACTAAGAGGATATTTGTTTACCAAAAACCACCGTAAACAAATTGGCACACCCAGTGGGACCGTTTTTGTGAAAACTAAGTTTTACAGAAGCGTTTTGTGTGTTTGGGTTATTGCATGCTATTTGGTATTTGTTACTTGCCTTGATTGTGATTTACGTTTTATATGCACCTGAGAAGTGGTAAGACTGTAAGTATGGCAAGCAATCGAGGACGAACCTCCCCCCAAGGGTCTAACGTGGGCAATCAGGGCAGCCCCGGGGGAAGTAGCGGTAACAATAATGAAGAAGTATCTACTGGGATGGGGTCTGGCACCACTATGCCAACCCAGAATGTGGTGATTTCTGCAGTTGCAGAAATGCCTGTGTCTACATCAGTGGAGGCACAAATTGTCCCAACGGTGACAAGGGGAGTGGCAAACATGCCACCAACCTCATTTATGCAGAATGTTTCTTTGCCCGTAAGAGACATGCCTTTTGGTATGCCTGCATCCATGATGCAAGGCGTACAAGGCACTTATTCGACATTCTCCGAGAGTGTTCCCCCATTTAGTATACCCCCCTTTGGGGCAAATGGGACAATGTTGAACTTGGGGAGCCGAGTTAGTCCTCCTGGCCCTACCCCTGGGCCCAGCTCGCAAATTTACTTGTCCACAGGTATGAATTCCGGTTCACTTCAAGCCATTAGACAGCAAGTGGATGATAGCAACCATGAAATGGTTAACATGCTATCTCGACAGATAGGTGAGATCATTAACCCCGTGCTCCAAAATAATAAAGCCAATAATCAGCATTTAGCACATCAGATGGATCGTTTGGCTACAGCCCTGGGGGCACCAGTCGAAATCCAACCGGCACCAAGGATTAATCAAATCCCATTGCCTAATCATGTCCCAGCTCCCGTGCGCTATCAAGCGCCACAACACCAAGATTTGGGGGCAAACCCTTTGTTTAGGGGAAATGAGGGAGTGCATCCACCACTGCAAAATGTGTATATGGTGAACAGGGATGAGCACGCTGATGGTGTGCTGGAAAGAATGCGACAACAGAACGCTGGGGGGGCAACAAAACGTTGCTGCGGTAGTGGAACAATTGTTGAACCAACATGGCTTCAACGTAGGTTTCGTAAATAGGCCCCATTTCGTATCAGCCTTTACAGAAGAAGTTCTCGAATCTGAACTTCCTCGAGGCTGGAAGGTCCCTAAGTTCACCAAGTTCTCTGGGGACTCAGGAGAGTCTACCGTAGAGCACATAGCCAGGTACCAGATCGAAGCAGGGGACTTAGCCATCAATGAAAATTTGAAAATGAAGTACTTCCTAAGTTCTTTAACTAAGAATGCGTTTATCTGGTTCACCACCCTCGCCCCAAGGTTAGTTCATACATGGGCTCAATTGGAAAGAATTTTCCATGAACAATTCTTTAGGGGAGAGTGCAAGGTGAGTTTGAAGGATTTGGCTAGTGTCAAAAGGAAGACAGTAGAGTCCATTGATGACTACTTAAACAGGTTTAGGATGCTTAAATCTCGATGTTTCACTCATGTCCCTGAACATGAACTAGTTGTCTTAGCCGTTGGAGGTCTAGAGTATTCTATTAGAAAGAAAATTGATACTCAATATATTCGAGATATGTCCCTACTCGCAGACAGAGTGAGGCACATCGAATTACTAAAGGCTGAAAAATCTGAAGAAAAGGCCAAGACCACTAAGTGGCCAAAGAAAGAAAAAGTAGCGTACATAGACGCTGATCCAGTGTGTCAAAGTCCGTGTATTTATCGATAAGTCCCTGCGGACGTTGACATAAATGATGTCAATCTGGCTGAGCTCCAGCCAGGCGATCCTTACGTTTGTAAAGCATTGAAACCATATGAAAACAAATTTGGGGAAGAAAACCCCAAGAACACCATTCCTGCTGTGAAAACTTATACTTTTGATGTGACCAAATGTGATGCAATTTATAATATACTTGTGTCCGATGGTTTGCTTGTGGTCCCTAAAGACCAAAAGCTTCCTTCTCCTGAACAAAGGAAAGGGAAGAAATATTGTAAATATCACAACTTTTTTGGTCATTGGACCTCACAGTGTGTTCGTTTCAGGGATCTTGTGCAGGGGGCATTGGATTCAGGGAGACTCAAGTATGATGAGAAAGCTAAAGGCCAAATGAAGATTGACTCTGATCCGTTGCAGGTAGCTGAGGCCAACTATGTGGAACCTTTCTATATTGGCATGGTCGACATTTATGAAAAGCTAGATCTAGGCCTGACACTCGGGGAGGCAAAAGAGGAAGACACAACTGTCGAGGAACCAGAGGTCGAGAAATAGGTGAGCTTAGATAAAGTTTACCCCAAGGCCGGAGAAACTCTTGTTGAGTTTTTATCCCGGAGCAAAGATGGCGAGAAAGAAGTCATGTTGTGCCCTCGATGCAGCGCCATCTTCGACAAGTCTGCAGCCAAAGCCTACCAAGATTCTGAAATGAAAAAACATTATCAGAAGAAAATGCCTGTGTCTAGAAGGCTGAAATATCCCCACGAGGAGTGGGTTGAGAGAGGCCAGGAACTCGATGGCCATAAAGGCCAGAAGTTAAGAAGTAAGGACAAGACTTATGTCCCTGATGCTGGGCTACCAAAAAACCAATGGTTCAAGCCAGCACCTCCAAGGCCGAAACAACACCAAAAGTGGCAGAAAATCGACTTGGGCCAGGGATCTTCTTACATCAACAATTCCCGCGTGTCGCGAAGCTATTCCTATGGCTCCGGGAACTACTATGCTTCTGAACAAATGACCAGAACTCAGTTCAGACGCTTCTTGAGGAAAAGGAAAGCTGAAAGGGAAAGAGGTGGCAAGTTTCGTTCACTATGGGACATAAAGCCAGAAGACAACCCTAGAAATGAACCTAGTGTGGCGTCGATTATCAATCAGCTGGACCACGCCATCAAACAAGGAACAACTGTGCCAACAAACCCGGCCAAGGAAAAGGGGAAAGACGTTGTTGAAGATGAGGATGAATACATGCTCGAAGATTTCGATGACAGTGATGGAGAAGACCTCAACATCATCTGCATAGTGTCTATCTTGCCTGCTGAATTCGATAGAATCTCAGAGGTTACAGAAAGCGAGGAAGACTACTATGTCGAAGAAGAGCCAGATGATAACCCTTTGTGTTACTACGTGATGCAAAAAGGGTCTGTCGAAGATGAGAGAGCTATTTTCCAGAGGCCAACAGAATAGATGAAGAGCCACTTGAAGCCACTATTCGTTTGGGCTAAAGTCGAAGAAAAAGGAGTGAACAAAGTCCTTGTCGACGGAGGAGCTGCAATCAATCTGATGCCTAAGTTTATGCTCAAAAAGTTGGGCAAAACTGAAGCAGACCTAATCCCCCATGATATGGTACTTTCCGATTATGAAGGAAAGACGGGCTCTTCCTCGGGGGCAATCATGCTGAACATAACCGTAGGAACGGTGGCCCGCTCCACATTGTTCATTGTGGTCCCTTCAAAGGCCAATTACAATTTGCTGCTGGGGAGAGAATGGATTCATGGCGTGGGAGCAGTACCCTCAACTTTGCACCAACGTATATCCATTTGGAAATCGGATGGGGTCGTCGAAAATGTACAGGCAGATCAAAGCTACTATTTAGCAGAAACAGTCTATGTCGGCAAAAAGAATTTCGAGAAAAGCTTAGCCACAATTGCTCCTTTGGACACAGTGGCCAATCAATATTTCAATCCATACTCAGAGTACTCAGTGACATTGGATCCCATCCGGGGGTTGAACCTCAATGAAGCTTGCAAACCTGATGCCATGAGTGGATGGCACAGCGATGAAGAAAAAGATGCCACTACTGAGTGGCAAAATAATGGTAAAGATGATTAATTCGAGCATAGCTCGAATTTCGGCTTACGCAGCCGAAAACAAAATAAGAACGGCCTTAGAGGCCCGCAAGAATGGCCAAAGAAATGGTTATTGATGAAGCTACCGATGTCTCAATTCTGCCTGTCGAGATGACACTTCAAGATGAGGCAACAACAAAAAAGGATAACACGTGCTTGGAAGAAGACGAGCAAAGCATCGAAGAATTTGAAGATCTCCGCAACCTGAGGTTAGATTGCATCTATGATGATAGCCCATTGGGTTTCGAGAAACCAGCGATCGAGGCTCCCAATAAAATGGAAGCAGAGGATCCTTTGGAAGAAGTAAACTTGGGTGATGGCCCAGAGAAGAGGCCAACATACATCAGTGCTCTCATTGACCCAGAGTTAAAGGACAGGATGGTGAAATTACTCAAAGAATTCAAAGACTGTTTCGCTTGGGATTACGATGAAATGCCAGGACTTAGTCGAGAACTGGTGGAATTGCAGTTACCCATCAAGGAAGACAAGAAACCAGTCAAGCAATTACCCAGGAGGTTCCATCCAGATGTGTTGGTAAAAATCAAGGAAGAAATCGAAAGGCTCCTTAAGTGCAAATTCATCAGAACAGCTCGATATGTGGATTGGTTAGCCAACGTGGTCCCGGTGATCAAGAAGAATGGAAAGATGAGAGTTTGCATCGACTTTCGGGATCTTAATGCTGCCACCCCAAAAGACGAATATCACATGCCCATTGTTGAGATGATGGTGGATTCAGCTGCTGGTCACGAATACTTAAGCTTGTTGGATGGTTATTCAGGCTACAACCAAATCTTCATAGCAGAAGAGGACGTGTCGAAGACAGCTTTTCGATGTCCTGGTGCCTTGGGGACATATGAATGGGTGGTCATGCCATTTGGGTTGAAAAACGCTGGCGCGACCTACCAAAGGGTAATGAATACCATTTTTCATGATTTTATTGAAACTTTTATGCAGGTTTATATCAATGATATTGTGGTGAAATCCCCATCAAGGGATGACCATCTATTGCATCTGAGGAAATCCTTTGAGAGGATGAGAAAATATGGCTTGAAAATGAACCCCCTTAAATGCGCCTTTGGTGTTATTGCAGGTGATTTTTTGGGTTTTGTGGTGCATAAAAAGGGCATCGAGATCAACAGAAATAAAGCTAAAGCCATTCTCGACACAAGTCCACCAACCAGCAAGAAGCAACTGCAGTCATTACTGGGGAAGATTAACTTCCTAAGGAGATTCATTACCAACCTCAGCGAGAAGACCAAGTCATTTTCCTCGCTTCTTCGACTGAAGAAGGAAGATGTATTCCGTTGGGAAGCAGAGCACCAAAAGGCATTTGATGAACTCAAGAAGTACCTGTCCAACCCACCTGTGATGGTACCACCCGTAAGAGGGAGGCCAATGAAGCTATATATCTCCGCCACAGATGAAACCATTGGAAGCATGCTGGCTCAAGAAGATGAAGATGGCAATGAAAGGGCCATATTTTACTTAAGTAGGGTGTTGAATGGCGCAGAAACTCGATACACCATGATCGAGAAATTGTGCTTATGCTTGTACTTCTCATGTGTAAAGCTGAAATATTATATAAAGCCAATTGATGTAATGGTTTTTTCTCATTATGATATAATAAAGCACATGTTATCCAAACATATCTTACACAGTCGAGTTGGTAAATGGGCTTTGGCCCTAACCGAATATTCACTAACTTATGCCCCATTAAAAGCAATTAAGGGGCAAGCGGTGGCTGATTTCTTGGCGGATCATACTCTGCCTAAGGAAATCATAACTTACGTAGGCATTCAACCTTGGAAGTTATTTTTCGACGGTTCCAGCCATAAAGATGGAACTGGAATTGGAATGTTCATAGTGTCCCCGCAGGGCATCCCCACTAAATTCAAATTTAGAATCAAGGATAATTGCTCAAATAATGAAGTTGAGTATGAGGCGTTAATATCAGGCCTCGAGATCCTGTTAGCCCTTGGGGCAAAGAACGTTGTCGTGAAAGGGGATTCTGAGTTAGTAGTAAAGCAGCTCACTAAAGAATACAAGTGTGTTAGCGAGAATTTAGCCAGATAGTATGTAAAAGCAAACAATTTGCTGGCTAAATTCAACGAGGTTGGAATAGGTCATATTCCTAGAATAGGTAACCAAGAAGCCAACGAATTGGCGCAGATTGCTTCCGGGTACATGATAGATAAACTAAAATTGAAAGAGCTAATTAAGATCAAAGAAAAGCTGAGCCCTTTGGATCTCGACATTATGGTTATTGATAACCTAACTTCCAATGATTGGAGAAAGCCAATTGTCGAGTACTTGCAGAACCCAGTAGGGTTGACTGATAGAAAAGTCAAGTACAGGGCTCGAAGTTACACCATCCTAGGCAACGAATTGTTCAAAAAGAACATCGACGGTACTTTGCTGAAATGTTTAAGCGAGGGCGACGCATTCATAGCCGTATCAGCTGCTCACGATGGCCTGTGTGGTGCTCACCAAGCAGGGGCAAAAATGAAATGGATTTTGTTTAGGCAAGGTTTGTATTGGCCAACCATCATGAAAGATTGCATCGAATATGCAAAAGGCTGTCAAGATTGTCAAAAACATTCAGGAATTCAACACGTGCCAGCTAGCGAATTACATTATATTATCAAGCCATGGCCCTTTAGGGGATGGGCAATAGACTTAATTGGCGAAATTCACCCGGCCTCATCAAGGCAGCACAGGTATATCATAGTGGCAGTCGATTATTTCACCAAATGGGTCGAAGCCATCCCACTACAGAACGTGACACAAGAAACGGTAATCGAGTTTATACAAAACCATATTGTGTATCGATTTGGATTACCAGAGTCAATCACGACGGACCAAGGCACAGTGTTCGTGGGACGCAAAGTGGAGGCCTTTGCAGAATTCCTCAGCCACCGAGGGCCATGAGAAGGCTTGTGGTACGGCGCAAAGCCCGAGCGAAAACGTTTCAGCTCGAAAAACAGGGTGAAATACTTCTTAAAGTCAGCTTCAAAAGTGGAAGCGTCATAAGGGGGAGTAAGGGCTTCAAGCCTGAAAGCATCAACCCTTGTGTTAAACACCACGGGAGAAGGGTTCTTGGCTGGAAGAAAGGATTCGAAAACCGCATTCATCCAAAATTGAAGTAGCCAGAAAGGACCAGCTGCATTCAAAGACGCAACCTTAGGATCTCGAATGTCGGCTATCGCTTCATTGATCATTTGGTAAAGATTGCCAAGTACAAGCCTGGCCATAGCGATAGTTCGACCCTCATGTAACAAATTGGCCAAAGGAAGAAGTTTAGCCGGAATCCTCAAGGATTTGGTGCAGAACACATAGGCAGAAAGCCAGTACAGTAGAAACGCGACATGCTCAGCGTCGGAGACTTCACCATTCTCGACATAGTGATCTTTAATAAATTTACTGAAAGCGATGTTATCCGTCGGAATGACGATGGGATTGGTGGGGGCAGCAGAGGAATGGTAATCATCACCCACCACCCAAAGGCCAGTAATGGCAGCAACATCAAGGAGAGTGGGAGAAAGCATCCCAAAGGGGACATGGAAGCTATTGGTAGACCGCTCCCAAAAGAAGAGAGAACTTAAAAGCATAGCAGGATTGTAAGAAATCGGCGACCTCGACAACTGAATGAGGTCGAAAATCCCAGCGACTTTCCAATGCCCAGACTTACTGGCCTCCACCTTGTCAAGCCATTTCAAATAGGCTCCTTCACCAACAGTTGGATTAGGCGGTGCAGACCTAAAAGTCCTCTTGGGATCTTTCAGGAAGGGCAAGCGGTAAGAGGGTCGAAATGCAAGAACAAGCTCATCCCCACGAACACTGGGGTGAAACTGCTCGTAACCCTCAGGGAGACTATTAGGCCTGCCCTTCTTCGCCTTCTTCAAAGAACCTAAAATGGCACGTAGATTGCCATTTACAGAAATAGGGATGAATACCTGAGATTTCCAGATAGCCCGTTTCTCCACTTCATACGGCGGGTCTGGAATGGGAGTGCGTTTGGCCTCGTTCATCTCGCACGCAGCGGCCAGGGGAATGACGTTGTCAGAACTGGAAGCCATAGAAATATTCAGAGAATGCACCCGGAAAGCAGAAACTAAACGATTGAAGATGATCACAAGTAAAGTCAGGCAAAGGCTTGAGTGTTTGGAAAATGGTAAAGCTTGCAAAGGGCCAACAATGGCGTATTTATAGGCAAATGAAGAGTCGGACGTGAAGCTGCATTACAAGATGGTGCATAAAATTTTTTGAAATCCAACGGTTATTTTATTATATAACCGCAAACCCTAGCATAAAGGCTAAAAAGGGGTCATGATTACCCTAGGGTAGAGACGGCAGATGACAGACGAAGTCAGACGCCAAAGCTTCTGATTGGAGCAAAAGTCAAACGATAGGATCTCTGATGGGACTTGAAATCAGAAAGTTAAAAGTCGCGAACAGCCGTCAAGCTCCATCGAAATTCACGAGCAAAAAATGCTTGATCCCTCCAAGACCTGGTAGTCGAGAATCAACATTTTTGGGGGGCATCTGTTGGCCCAATATTTTGGCCCAAAAAAAGAAAAAAACACATTCGGCCCAAAGCACACAAGGTGGTCGAATTTAGACTAAAGAAGGGAAAGGAAAAATGCACCAAGTTAAAGGAGCAGTCGAATTCGACAATAGGAACTATTGCTACAAACAGGGGCACATTTAACATGTGCAGCATTGACCAAGTCGGATTCTCACCACGTTGGTTGAATACGTGGCCAAGAAGCGGTTGAAGCAGTTGAGGCACACGATCTCCACCACCGCACAAGGAACTTCCAAAACCAACTCCAGATCGTGGGAAGAGGGGATTAGACCCACTAACCCATCCAAGAAGAAGAAGAAAACCGCCAAGGATATGCTCTATAAATGGGAGAATTCAAGTCAGAAAAGAGGTTCCCAACTCAACTCTGAAAAACTCACTAAAAAGCTCTAATGTCCGCATCAATGAGACGCAAGGAGCAAGACGTGATGATGGAGGAGTATGTTGCAGAACCAGTTGCTTATCTTTACTGCGTTTAAGCTTGTCATGTTATTTGTTAATTTCCTGGGATTCACTAGTCCTGTTGTTTAATTTCTTGTCGAAATTTACATTCCCTGCAGTTTTCTTTTCACTTTGTTACACTTTGACCTTCATGTAATTGATCCGTGTTTAATGAAATCTAGTTTCCTTCGAATTGTGCATCGTTGTCGAAAATATCAATCCACACACTACACTTTGGCAAAACGTTTTCTCAAAAGGACCCTGAATCTAAACTTCCTTTAGTCGAACTAAGAGGATATTTGTTTACCAAAAACCACCGTAAACAATCCCTCAATTGAAAAATCAATTGTTCTATCACTTTTGTCCCTTCTACTTCTCTCCCACTCCACTCCTACCATCACCCTTCTCCCACCCCTCTTTTGGCTCTCTCCCTATCCACCAGTGTGACTTTTCAACAAAGAGATCAAATTGACGGCTAAAAGATTGCCCAAGTGACACTTAACGTGCCATGTCAATCTCTCAGGTAACGACTATCAAGTTTTTTAACGTTAGAGACTAACTTGACCTACGTTTACCACTTTCACATACTTTGGTACAAAAATAACATCGCAGGACACATTGAAGGACCAAATTAACCCTTTACCTTAAAAAAAAATAGTGGAACCACTATTAGGTAAAACCTAGAAGTACAATTGGATAAATTAAAAAATATTTGGAAAGGAAGATATATATGTTTCACAAAATTGTCATTGGCTTCTATTCTAGCTTACTACAGACTGTTAGTTGTTTGCAAAGCTGCACAGAACCTCGAAGAAAAGAGCAATGACATCATCTCGTCCTCCTCCGTCGAAGTCGGTGGATCTCGACCTCACCATCGTCTCCGCCAAGCATCTCAAGAACGTCAACTGGAAAACCGGCGACCTCAAGCCGTACGTCGTCTTCTGGGTCGACCCCGACCGCCGTCTCGCCACCAAATCCGACGACTCCGGCAACACCTCCCCCGTCTGGAACGAGCGTTTCACCCTCCCTCTCTCTCACCCCATCACTGACTCCTTTCTCACCCTCGAGATCTTCCACTCCAAACCCTCCGATACCCCCAAACCCCTCGTCGCCACCGTCCGCCTCCTCCTCGCCGACCTCCACGACCTCCATGATTCCTCCAGCATCCGCAAATTCACCCTCCTCCGCCCCTCCGGCCGCCCCCACGGCAAGATCCACCTCAAGCTCGGCCTCCTTGGTCGCCCCCAACCCCTCGATTACCCCAACCCAAGCTCCAACCCCAACCCTAACCCTAACCCTAACTGTAACCCTTCGTTCCTCTATTACAGAGGATATACTCCATCACCTTCCCAATCTCAACCACCTTCTCCTTACTCTTCTTCCTACACCTCTTACGCTGCTGATTCCTACACCGGCGGTTACTATCCCGGTTACTATTCAGGTGCTCCTCCACCGCCACCACCACCTAGGCCTTTCTTTGACCGACCGGGCGGTTATTCCGGGCTCAGCGGGCCATCTGCCCCGCTGGATTATTCCTCCGCCAGCTCCTATGATCCGAAGCCCAGGGGTGCAAAGATGGGCTTGGGTGCCGGGCTTGCTGTTGGCGCGGTTGCCGGGGCTCTGGGCGGGCTTGCTTTGGAAGAAGGGCTGAAATACGAAGAGGACAGGATCACGGAGAGGGTGGAAAACGGCGTTGCTGCTGCGCGGGACGATTACGGGGATTACCGGGCAGATTATTGAAATGCTTAAGCTGCAAGGTTTGAAGTTTGAAGGCTAATTAATTCACTCTGCTGATATTCTGGTATATATATATATGAATTATATATGATGTATATATTTCAATTTGTGTTGGACTGAATGCATCTATGTTGCTTTATTTTCGCTGGTCTATGAAATGAATGTTTATCTTGTGATGATTTCCTACCTTTGCTCGTTCGAGATTATGAAAATGAAATAAAGTTGGTTTCTCTTTATTACGGCAAGTGTATGGCTAGGTTGTGTTATGTGTGCTTTCATGATTTTGTTCTTGGAGCAAGAGTTGGAACAGGGCATATGATTGTTTAACTAGTTTACTTTTCATTTGTCACTGACTTCATGGTTCTATGATTCTTTCCCTTTTTGCATTATTATGCCTAATGGATAGGCCTGCATAGTAGGAATTTGTGGTGCAACATTCGTATATTAATCTGGTTGTGTTGGTTTTTCATCAACTAACCTACTTAGCAAACTGATATGGCATCTTGCAAGAGTAGCATATTTAAGAAATTTTAGCTCTTCTGATGATTTCCTTATATACATTGCTTCTCTACTTGAGGTCATCTGGAGCTGTATAGGTACAGCTAATTAAGTTGCTTTTTTTATTTGCTTATTTACCCAAATCATATTAATGGGAAGATGCAGTGCAGAAACATTCTGAATATTGAGTTTGATTATATCTTGTGTTGCACAAGATGACGATAGGTTAGACAAGCAAACTATCCAGCTGAAGAGTACTTTTGTGCAGTATCATCAAATATCCGCCATGGCAGTTTCTCATGGCTGTTTTTTGGGTTTCCTCCCTGGCCGATATCCCACCATATGGCCACAATATGCCGCCATATTATGCCATATTCCACCATTATTTGTCATGTATGGCGGGATTTCGGCTTTCCGCCATGACCCGCCATCCGCAATTAACAACACTGCTTTTGTGTCAATGGTTCTTTCATTAGGACAATATAATGATTGAGTGTACTCCTTGACTTCTTATTTTCCTTTTAATATATTAGCCTCACTAGTCACATGTTAAGAAATAGCGTCAAATCAAATTTTAAGAATGATCATCTTATATATCTTATATGATAAAAAATCAATAAGAAAAATAATGATACATGCATGCAAATTATTCTAACTTGGAATGAGACCTTTATTTGAATAATTTTCTTATTAAATTTAAAGTGGAAGTTACGTTAAAAATATAGATCATAAATTTAGCCGGTTTAAACCGTTTCAATAGTACCAGTTTGACCAGTTCTTTCCTTTTTTGAGATGAGCCAGTTTTTCCTTTCAAATGGACATGTTACATGCTTGGGTTCTGATTTAACTGGTCGGATCAGCCTGTGTGTTCAATTTTTAAGACTTAGTTAAGAAATATGTTGTATATATGGTTAGGAAATGGATAAATCTATGGTTTTCTCTGCATGTCGATGTTGAAACTTGATAGACATCGATCATGACACCAATATAATATGGTTTATAGAATAGCTGTATAGGGTACATGACATGCTTCTCTATATTTTTTGCTCTGCCTTCATGTTGCAAACCTTTCTTGAAAGTAAATGATTAGACGTGGCCTTCTAGCATGAACTTGTTTTGTAGAAAACCTGAATCTGCTATTGAAAAAATAAAGAAGGTACAATTGAGGCAAGCAAACATAATATACACATGTGACGAAGAAGCAAACACCAAAGTTCAGCAGTACATAGCTCATTTATGGTATTGAGCGGGCTTATCACTTAACCTAATCAAATTATTGCAAGTCTTCCAACACATGTTTTCAGCCACTGCTGCCTTTGGTCCAAACTTGTGAAGTCTTATTTTTTCATGATATTGGAGTTCCACTTCTAGGAAAGGAGTTCTAATGCACTAAAAATCTCTTTATGGAGCAAACATGGTTGCTCTATTATGTCACATGCATAGATTGATAGGAAACAAAGGTGCTTGATCAATTTCTTGATGAACTCTCCTCTTGGCACAATGTTTTTTAGGTATTAAATTTGTGAAGATTGGTGAAAAGTTGTTTTAATTACTTGATTCTCTTGTGGAAGAGATTGGAGAGGAGCCACTAGTGATTATAGATAGTGGAATCAATTGTGTTTTAATTGGTAAGATGTTGAAAGAGAGAAGACCACACTTAATTCCTTATGCAGCCCATTGCATGGACTTGATACATGAAAATATTTGGAATCTTCCTTTGAAAAAGAAGACAATTTTAAGGGGAGTATCTCGTTGGATTTATCTATAGCCATTCAAACACATTGACCTTGTTGTGGCATTTCACAGCTGCAGAGAATTTGTAAGGCATATGTAGTTTCTAGATTTAGAACATCCTTCTCCACCACCTACACCTTTTCCGTACCTCTTACGCTGATTCATACACAGGTGGTTACTATCCCGACTACTTCCAGTTCTCCTCCACCACCTCCACCTTTCTTTGACTGACCTAGTGATTGTTATAATATGCTAGGTCTAGTGAGCCTTCTGGCCCGCTCAAGTATTCCTCTTCTTTGTAAGACCTGACCAAGGGTGGAAAGATGGGCCTAGGTGCCAGCCTTGCTGTTGGCCCTGTTGCTGTCACAGGGGCTCCGGAAAGGCTTTTGGAGGGGCTGTATTATGAAGAAGACAGAACCACTGAGGTCAATATGGTGTTTAGGTTAATGCATCTGTATTGCTTTATTTTTGCTGCTCGATGAAGGGAATTTTAGCTTTTGATGATTTCAGAGTGCAGCAAGCCAGCAAGCGTATGGCTAGGTTATAATAGTATGTGACGCAAGCTTTCAGGCTTGTTTTCTCGAGACCCATTTTTTCCAGGTTTTCTCTTGATAGTATTTTTGAAGGCACATGTCCTGATGTCCAGACCAAACTGCATTACAGAACCATAATGAAACTTGAGCTTTATTACATCTTGTGTTGCACAAGATGATTGAGGCAGGCAATATAGGGGGTAGACAAGCAAATTATCCAGCTACAAAAGTACTTGTGTTAGGGGCTCTATTATTAGGATAATATAGTGGTTCTTGGAGTTACTTATATATTTTGATTTTATTTTCTTCACTGAGAGCTGAATCTAACATTAGTGTTTTTAGTTGGAAGTTCTTTGTAAATCACTTCAATGGTTTGAAGCCTGCTTAAGCACATCAGATTATCAGAATGTTCTGTCAGTTGTGGTTTATTCGTTATCTTTATTATGTCATTTATACAAGGTGGAGGTGGAAAACTAGTGTCAACAACTTATTATTCTTGATACAAAGGTAATGCTTTATCTTTCTCTACAGTAGACCTCAGTAGCCGTGAAACCATTCCCTCCCCGTTAAAGACCTAGAAGCAAAAGAAACAGAGGCACATTTGGGTTCCCTTGATCTCAAAATCTTTTACTTGCTTTCAGTGCTAGTAGATTGAGATGTTTTGTCTTTTTCAACATTTTAAACTGATTATCTGGTATAGAAAATTTGTTCATTTTATTATTTGTTTGGTCTAAAATTATATTTATTATTAGAATTGGTATTTTGTCGAAGTGGAGAATTATTCAACTTAAGTGAGGCGTCAAAGTGGTCTTTTGGGTGATAAGAGCAAAAGATGCTTAAGCCATTAGCAAGAATGTTTGATTGTCCTTTCCTTTCAGGCATTCGAAAAATAGTCTTAGAATCACTTTGACATGTTGTTAAGATACATCGATGAAGACCACATGGTTTGCAGCATACAGCACATGACATATATACATGTTTGGTTTTCTGTTGCAGCCCAGTTAGCATGCTTTGGAAAGCCAAATTTGGCATTCCAATACAAAAAACAATAGAGATGGATCAACATTTTAGTTGGAAGTTAAAAGCAAACATGCTTGTCTGTTTTTTCTCTGTATTCACGTATCTGTCTTGGAAGTAAATAGTTAGAAGTGGTCTTTTGGTGTAAACTCATAGCATGTTTGATTCAATGTTTATAGAGTTAGATTCTGTAGTGTTAGAATCAATTTTTGGATGTTTGGACATCTCATTTTGCAATTGATTTCTAGCTCCAAAATTAGTCTTGGGATGAAGCTATTAATTTTAGCTTCTGCTACTGTTCGATTTTACAATTTTAACTTTATGGAAATACTTTTTTCATTCATGTTCTTTTAGCTTATTTTTATCACAACTAATTTTATCAAAATACATTTTATGCAATTAATTTTGATACTAATACTGTATAAAACACAGTACTAAATTGGTCTCAAATGCTAATTTCAAGTTAATATTGATTTGTTTTTGTAGAAGCTTAAAAAAATGATTTTAAAACTTTTTCTCTTTAAAAAGATTATATTTTAGATATTTTCAAGAAAAATATAAGGAGATTTATGTTTTATCATCAAACAAGGCAAGAGTAAAACATAACCTGATCATCATAACTACAGAACAGAACAGAGGAGAAAAAACAATTATTTGCACAATATACACCAGTCCAGAATATGGTCCAGAGTAAACACACCTATCATAAATAAATTTCTTGCCTTATCAAAAAACAAAACACCTATCATACTTATATTGTTTCAAGATCATGAAAAACCGCTTAACAAAAAAAAAGATCATGAAAAACCAATATAATCATTGCAACCAGTCCGGAATTACACTATAGTTAAAAACTTTACTTAAAATAAGATGTTACTTTTAGCTTAACCATTGTGTCTGTAATCAATGTTTTATGGAAGCTCACTTCCCGAATAAAAATAACAACAAAGGGCGACAAAGTAGCAGCCTCATTTTTGGATCCAATAGACAAACATTTAAATAGAAGTTTTAAGAGGATCTTTCATTGTCCTGTATATTCATATTTATGTTGCAAAATGCAAAGGATAGGAGACAAAGATGTAGGATGATTACTTTTGATAAACTAGGGGCCCGTTTGGTATGCTGTATTGTATAAGGCCTGATAGTATAAGACATGATTGTATAAGGCCTGATAGTATAAGGCCTGATAAAAATTTATACTATACAACGTTTGGTGTGACATTGTATAATTTATCGTATTGTTTAACATAATACAATCCAATGTTTGATGAAGTAATGAATAATGATGGATAGTATAAAAATTAATTATTTATACAAAAATGCCCTTTAAACAAATTTTATAATACTTGCAAAAATAGTTTGTAGATTCAAGGTACAAATAATTTAACAATCTTCTAAACAGCAAGATAGAAATATTTTTGATCAATTAAAATAACGTGTCACACCTATAGTCCCAAACACCAAATGATCAAAACCAAACCAAGAAGATATGCAAGTTATAGTACGACCCTACAGTACTCGAGATCATTCGGTGGAAGGCCATGGAACATTCAAGCTTGTTTGTCTCCAAAATATCTAAGGCACAAATTTCATAGAGCACTGTGTTATTTTTCTTTGAATCTTTGATGATATAAGGTTAAAAACAACCCCAGAGGGTCAAGAGATTACAGAAATAAGGTTCTGGAAATTTTCCGACGAGTCTTCACCGGAGAAGAAGGCTGATGACGGCGGAAAGCGGCGGCGAAACTCGCCGGAGATGAAAAGGAAAAAGGGGATCGTTCCTCTCCTCAATCTGATTACTATGGTGACAGTTTTGTGGCCTATTGAGGTTGGAGAAGAGAGATATTGTCAGTTACAGGTCGAGTTGCTCGCCGGGGAAGCATCCAGATCGCGGCGGATCTTCCTTCGATAGGCGCTCTTAGGTTGTTTCTCTTCGTGTTGGAGTTTAGAAGTGGTGATTTTATTGAGGTTTTGGGGCTGGTTCGAGAGCCACAAATCCCACAATTGATTTAATTAGTCCTCATCTCAACCTCCCAGCCAAGCGTAGTTTTCAAATCGTAGAGGTATCACAATATATGAATATGGTATCGAACAAATTCCCCTCACAATAATCACATCACAAAGGCAACAAATAATTACTCTAGCTCTTAATTTGGGAGGAAAAAAAACAGCGTGAAAAGGAGGAAGAATAGGAATTGGGGTTAGGAGAAAAAATAGAAAAGAGGAGGAAGGTTACAGGAGCAAAAAGAGGAAGAAAGTAGAGAGGAACGTGACAATAGGAAGAAGAGGAATGTCGATGATGAACCTGTGATGAAAGATAAATGGGGCTAGGGTTGGAATATTTTTAAGTAGCTAATACATCAAACCTTATCAGGTCTTATCCTTCCTTTGGGTGATGGATTAAGTTATCCATCATTTTAATGTATTAGAAGAGATTGATGGAAAGAGTTATACAATACGATGTATGCACCAAACAACTGATAAGCTCATAATGTATTGTATAAGCTTATACAATCAGGCCTAATACGGTGCACCAAACGGGCCCTAGAAAAAGAAGTATTCCTGCAACCTAAATGTACGATTGAAATGCCATGGTATACGGGTTACAAATATTAATTTTTGTAAAGGAAACTTTATTAATCAATAAAGAAGAATCGGGCGCAACAGGCAGGACAAATAGTGATTAAAAACTAACAATAATGCATTATGTTAGTTACAAACCAAAATCACAAAAACGCTTACTTGCAAAGTTACACCATACGGCAAATACGGTGGCTACCACTAGCAACATTCAGAATAAAAATTGAACATGCCAATTGGACTAGCCAATTGTTTCATATGATATCTTATTCAGCTTCGCTCATGCTTCTCCTCCATGTTAGCCTTAATGAGGAAACACTATATCAAACTTAATATATAGGTTACCTTTCCTCCCAGGTTTCTTTGGGACTGGCATTCCTTCATTTGGAACCACCACCACATAACTTGGTGTGACAATCTCTGTCACACCAATGTTGAGGTCTCTTCCATCCAAAGTTTTTATATGGATGGTTTTTCCAGCGAGACACTCTGCAAACAACGTTTTATGAGTAACAATTAAATTATTCCCATCCCTTACAAATAGAGGATGGGGTTTTTGATGCAATACAAAAATTGTATCTCTAGCATAAGCTGTTCGGCTTGCTTTCTTAGAGAACATTATTTTTGTTCCCTTCTTCCAACCAGGGGCAATCTCTACGTTGAAGATTTCTTCTCCAACATCCTTCCATCCACTGCAACAAAAACCAAAAAGAGGAAAGGAAATAAAAATAATAAGCAATTTTGTCGGGAAGAAACATGGAACTTGAGATCTTCAACGAATCAAACAAACATGTATATTTCATACAACTTCAAGATCATAGTTTTACTTTGCTTTTATATATTCAAAATTAACACCTCCAAAAATCCCCAAATACAAAAATAAAAACCAATTGGGAAAATTCTACGCTAGATTTCTCTTGCATGTGGGTAAAAGTTAATAAAGCCAAAACCCATAGAGATAAAATAAGATGATGACCAAGACAAGACCAGAGAATGAATTAAGCATAATGTAAACTATCTTGTAATTCACACAATATGTAATAATACACATGCATATTTTCTGTGGATTCTTTTCTATAAAGGAAAAAAAAGTTCATGAGGTAAGATTGCAGCCATTCATTCACGTTTAGCGTGTAATCTAAATTGATAGAAGAAATTTTGATTCCCATTTGAGAAAATAACTAGTTTTAGTTTCAGAATTAGTAGAATCTCAAATAACGAGTTTTAGTTTCAGAATTAGTAGAATTTAGAGGTGTTAAATTGGCACATAGCCGCTCCACTAGACTTTCTATTATTTTGGCCCTAACGTTTTCTCCTACTATACCTGGTGCTTTTAGTCTCTGGGGACTCTTTAGGCTAGCCCACACTCTATTATTTTAATAGTTGAAAAAAACTAATGAAAAATCTTAAAAAGAAAAAAAAAATTTGACCTTAAAAAAACCTAATTTCCAAAATCAAATCCTAATACCAAAACCGAAACCCTAAATTCATACAGGAATCGCCCAAAGCGGCCAAACAGACTTAGTGTCATCAGACCAGCAAAACAATGCATATTTTCAAATAGTTATCAAACATGGTAAAATTTTTGGTAAAAGTTATCAAACATTTTCAAACATTACAGACACACCCAATTTCACAAGCAAAGCATGTATTAAGGGAAAAATGGTAAAAGTAAAGAAGATAGTGATTACATGAATTGATCAGGAACAGTCTGTTTGACCTTCATTCTCCTTGTGCAACCATTGTAAATCTGCTCAAGAGTACACTCCAATTTGTACTCCATCACCACAAGGGGAAAGAGACGTCCGCCATGGTAATCATAGGCCAGGGCCAGGCTCTTCTTGGGGTTGCTGAGCACTTCTGTCATAGCTGCCTGTTGTTGTTGTTGATTGTTATTATCATCTGAGTGCCCTATCATCGCCAGCCTCTTGTACGCCTTCCTCGCCTTCTCACATGCGGCATTCAGATTCGCCTTCAGGATCTTGTAGTAGTGACCAGCACCCATCTTCCAATTCTTGATTTCTCAACTGTGAGTGAGTTTGTTTTTTGTGTGGAGAGTGAAGAAGAAACTTGCCCTGTTCTTATAGGGTTTCTGTGACGGCTGGCTGTGAATGGAGATTAATTGCGTACGCGCAAAGGTACCAGAAATCACCTTCAATCAGATATATACATACTAAATTTGTAAGAGTCATGAGAATTATTGATGGATACTAAGGACACTGATTGCCGATAGATACATCAATTTTTATTTGGACTAGTTTTGATTCGAATTGATTTTATCCACAACCAAACAACCTCACACTCTCTCTCAATGTTTTGAACATAGTCGCCGTGTCGGGATCTGCTGCCATCGTGATTTTCGCTGCTGTTTTCCTCATGTAGACGCATTTCTAGGGATTTAGAGGAGTCTCAATATTCTTTTTTCTTTACTTTTATTTGGGTTGCTCAGCATTTATTTATTTGATTATTTTGTATACTTTGGATTGTTTCATTGCAATTCTTATGAATGATATACAGCGATTCATTTTATTTCTAATATATATTCTTTGAGTTTAATGGATATGCACTGACAGTGTAAAATAGTTTTACACAGACATCCAATTGAATTCCGCCAAATCAGAAAATATCTTATTCTTTTAATTAAAATTAAAGTCAAATGTAATTATCTCTCCAATATATTCTTTGAGTCTCAATATTCTTTTTTCTTTACTTTTCATTCAATTATTTTCATTCATTGGTACCCAATCTATCTGTATTCATCCAATTTCCATTTTGAGGTCTGCCGTCTCTGCTTATATGGATTGGCACGAGCTATTTGACGCGCGAGTCCAACACAAGCTGACGTGTTTCAAATATTATACAAACTCATTTTAATGTAGTATTAATTTGCATCTAAAATACTGTTTTTTCTGGAGGAAAAAAACTTAATGCACATTTCTATCGATATTGATTGTTTGTGCAATTGTCCAATGAAAGACTCACTAACAAACTTTTTAATAATTTTAGATTTCCTCTCACAAGTTTTGATTAACAAAACTCTCCTTGTCCTTTCCCCTTATGCGCACTTTCTTGTCTAAGTTATTAATTTTGATAAATTGATGCTCTCTTGTATTCCAAGTCCTTTGTCTTGATGAGCTTAAAAGGTTGTTGAGTGTGAAGGTTGTTATGGACTTAGATTTGACTAAGATTAGAGACTGAGACCGACTAGGAAATCCTAGCAGAGCATAAATATAAGACCATCTGCAATGGTGTTGAAAGGGGTGTGTTTAATGTTGAAATGTGTGTGTAATGGTGTTTAAAATAAGCGTTGAAAGTTAAAAGGGGGAGAGAGGAGTTGAAAAAATTAAACACAGTTGAAACCTGCAGTGGGACACGTGGCGTTATTTGATTGGTCCGGGCGATTTTCGTTTATCCTAATCTTTCAAACTCAATTATTTCATTCAAAAAAAAATTTAAAAATATAATTTTTTTTACCAAAATTCATGATTTTTTTTCTCTATAAATAGAAACTTGGTTCGTTTGATTTGGACACAGAAAAAAAACCAAGTTTTCCATCATCTTATTCATTTTATTATCTTTCTATTATCCCATTTGCTTTGAAATGGATCCCAACAATTAAATTAAATTAAATCGATAATAGTTTATTTAATTTAATTTTTATCGAAAATTTTAATTTTATAAAATCATAAAAAGAAAAATATAAAATTAAATCAAAATATGAAATAAAAATAGTGGTGGGGTAGGGGGTAGGGTGTTGAATGAAAAACCATTGGAGTGAGTAAAAGTTGAATGGAGTGTTGAACTGGAGAGAGAAGGTGATGTGAAGTGTTGGGAAGAGAAAAAGTGGAGTGTTGAGGGTGTTGAATGTTGAAACCATTGGAGATGGTCTAACAATATGATGTAAGAATAAGGTACAATGTCATAAATGAATCAAATAGTTGTCTAGTACAACGAATGACCTCCCTTTTATAGTGGGGAAGGCTTTGAAAACCTAAATTGATTTTGTAAGAACTAGGTTTTACTATTATTATTAGTTAAATGTCGACTGATGCCCAAGGTTCTGTGCTGGCGTGAGGAAGTGAAAAATGTATGTTAAAACGGACAAGTGAAATTCTCAATCATCATCTTCCGTCAATACCTTGTCCATCAACACTTTGACCAATGAACAAGATCTTCTCTTCAGGGCCATTAATTCTATCTCTGATCCTGAGGAAAAGAAAATCTATTATATATATATATATATATATATATAGCCATTAATTTTGAATGCTAGTCCGAGTCATATTCATACTCGACTGCAATTCGGATTATTCGAAAATTGATTTCCATTGCTAGAACACTAATTAAGCTCCGATTCTAAATCGAATCGGGGAAAAGACTCGTCTGGGTATTGATTGTGGATGTGTGTGCAATTCTGGAACTTTCGAATGTAATATCGATAGGGCTTGCTTCCGGGAACCCTGGAGAAGGTTTATTTAACCTCGCAGAGGCTTTAGTGAACTTCCGGGCCACGAATAAGTGTGTTCGGGGCTCCGTTTTGAATTTCCGTTATATTAGTCTTGATCATTTTTCCGCAATAAATCTTTTCCTATAAGGAAGTTTGCCCCTCCGGGGAAGTTTTCATTGTCAGGTTCTCCGTCCCTCATTATGTTGGGTTGGCCTGCCATTAAATTGTAAAATTAAAATTCAAAAGAAACACAAATAAAAAAACGCATAAAAACTAAACTAGTACTGGTCAGATACAAATAATTTCATCAAGGTTTAGTTCTTACTTGTCAAAAACTCATTACAAATTCCTATTTGTAAGGTTGAATCATGGATAATAGATATGCCAATATTATCAATGGTTCAACATTACTCCTATTTTGTACATCAATGTAATTAGCATTCCAGCATGAAACTATTCTATATATTGTTAATTTACTATTCTAAGTTAGCCAAGCTTCGATCTCACACTCTATTTGAACTTCAATCTGATCATACTCGCAAATAGATAGCTGAAGGGAAGCACTCACCTGTGTATGGCGGCGGGGTAGTGGTCGGGGCTGAGGGGGAGGGAACCGGCGATGAGAAACTTTGAAGCAGATGTTGCTGCAACTGTTTGAGCTTGAAACAGAGAAATTGGAAGATGACAGGGTACTAGATCACAAACACTGAATAAAATTAGAATCTGTAAGAAAAAAACTGAAAAAAATGAGAGGTTATAGTTTTGGTGAATAAAAAAAATTATAATCATCAAATTAGTCCATGTACTTGTCACTTCATTAAGTTCATTTCATTTCATTTTCATCTCTAGCCATAAAATAGTTGCTGATATGCCCCTCTATTTATGCCAAGTCTGGTTTTGGTCATCGTCTCGTCGGAGGACAGAGCTTCGACAAGCATGCCTTATTTAAAAACAACTACTAAAAGTCGGCAATTTTCCCTAATGGGTGTCAATCATAGTTATAAAAGTGATTGTTTAAACACATAGCTAGGTCGATAGTTTGATTCTTAGGACACTCTTGCGAAAACATTTAGCCTTCACTGTAGCAATTTAACACATCAAAAGTAGGCGATTTCTCTTGTACTCGTGTAAAAGTTGGGGTGTTTCATATGCTTCAGGATTAATTTGTCATGATTTATTTTATACAAACTTTTATAATTTTCAATTTAGTCTTATTCTCTAAATAATGAAAATGGTTTCAAACCCTCCCATTTGGAAAGAGTACAAGAGCAACGCCGTATCAAACCCTCCCATTTTCAATTTAGTCTTATTTGATAGATACATTGTTAATGTAAATTTTCTTTACATCGGCATTCAATTATTTTTCGCCGTATCAGAAAATACAATTTTAATTTAATTTAAATAAAAAATAGATGTAACAATTTGTCATATATAACATGCAATAATTGGTTATCAATTTAAAAATTCTTTATACTATCACTAGTGAATATCCATCAAATTTAATTTTTCCAGAACGTACAGGTTATTCTCCTTATTTCTTCTTGGTCAACAGATTATTCTCCTTATCATGTTTCTGTTGAGGAATTTTTTTTTTCAATAAGAAATGAGTAAGTGCACTTCTTTTTTGGTATATCAGAAAAGAAGTGCACATTTGGATTGTTCCAAATAATTATAGGGTGTCTTAAAAAATATTCTCAACTAGGAGACATATCGAATCGGCTTTGAATGCTGTCAATCAAGCCAGATTGAAAACCATAGAGGGCTAGAGCCCGAACATTTAAAAAAAGATTGAGGAGATAATATTTTTATGACTATCAATTAAAAGTGATTATAAAAAACCCTAAAAACCAAGTCAATAGAACAGTAAAATGAATTGTTATACAAGATATATAGGAGGGCTCCTTAATTTATATAGGAAGAAGCCATTCGAATGGTGATTGAAGCGATATCAATTACTTCTTCCGTTCCTATTTATCTGTTAAGGAAGAGAAGGTTCACACAAATTAATGAAAACAATTAATTATGTTGACTTTCATAAAAGTACTAGTATGTATACCCGTGCCGATGCACGAGAGCATATTTCTGAACATATTAAAAATTGTTTTTAATATATGGATTATTTTTTTATATAAATTATAAATAAATTCAAATATAATTATATGTTTAATTAATATGATTATGATATAAAAATTGAATATGTAATAAATTGCATGATTTTTATTTTTTTATTTCGTTTTTCTCATATCTAAATAATTCTACACAATTTATAACATGTAAAAGATGTGATATTATTGGTACATGAGACTAATAAATTGCATCATTCAGGAATTGGTCTATGGACCTCTCCCGCTCAACCCATAAACTTATAAAAATTTGCTCTTTTCTTATTTTTAATTGAAAATATTTTAATGTAAATGTTATTCCCCATCGGATTCTATATCCACAATCAAATTGTAATGCTTCTGTATATCTGTTCCTAAAAATATTTAAAAAGTCTAGAAAAAGTTTAAAAATTATATTAAAAATTTTTCAATTAGTTTCAACTTTAAGGTATTTTCATGCTAAATGTTCCCCATCGTATCAGCATTTTACTCTGTAACCTAAACATCAACAAATATACACTATATATTTTCAATCCTCGTGTGACAAATTGTTTCAAAGGTATTTTCATGCTAAATGTTCATCATCGTATCAGCTTTTTACTATGTCACATAAACATAAACAATTATAGACTATATATTTTCAATTCCCTTGTGACAAATTGCTCTCTCTCTCTCTCTCTCTCTCTCTCTCTCTCTCTCTCTCTCTCTCTCTCTCTCTCTCTCTCTCTCTCTCTCTCTCTCTCTCTCTCTCTCTCTCTCGTTCATTTATAAATGACTTGTTTGTTATTTTCGACTTGAAAATATTTTAATATAAATGTTTTTCCCCGTGGAATCTTTATTTTCACTATTAAATTAAAATTAATATGTATTTAAAAGTCAGGAAAAAATACTAAAATTATATTAAAACATTTTATATTAGTTTTAGCTCGAAACTTATTTCATGCAAAACGTTCCTCGTCGTAGGACCAATATACAATGTAATTTAAACATAAATAAATATAAACTATATGTTAATTTATCATAATTCCCGTGTCACAAATTTGTAGTGTTAAAATTTCATAATTTTATATATATTTACTTCCAAACTTATATAAAAAAATATAAAATTCAATTAATTTTGTATTATTATTTTTAACACGGATATATTTTAATATAAAATTTTCTTTCATGTAGGATTTCTATTTTCACAAACAAATTCTAACGCGTCTGCGTATCCACTAAAAATTATTTAAAAAGTCTGGAAAATATATTAAAATTATATAAAATATTTTCTATTAGCTTCAAATCTAAAGTATTTATGATTTATCATTCTTTACATATGTTTTCTTCTAAAATAATTTAAATCTTTATATTAATAGTTTAATATATGTAGGTTAGTAGGTGTGTAATATATAGTTTTTTTTTTACTAAGTGGGTAATATATAGTTGGGCTGTTTAATTCATTATGGAATGAGGAGATCATTTCCCATGACAAAAGGATTAGAGGATAGTCTTTGATTTCAAAGCGTAAATCGTGCAACACAACTTAAAGTGTGTCGTCTCCAGCTTTTCACTCTGTTTCAAAATTTGGTTTCCAAAAAAATTAGTAACCCTATAACTGATAATGTGTTAAATTAAGTAGTAGTTAATAAATCTCCCTAGAATAGTGGGAGTAATTGACTATATATATTCAATGCTCAAAAGTTTAAATTTACTTTTTTCAATCGAAACTTTAACATTAAAAAAAAAAAAAACAAACAGTTACTAACTTATTATTGAATTAGAGATTTCTTATCGTGATGGTCAAAATAGACCACATGTATAATTTCACACATCAGAAATTATTTGTTAGTAGCATCAGTAGTATTATTTTAAATAAAAAAAACAATTCATGAATAAAAGAATAATCAAAAAATAAATGTACAGTGTATTCAGAAAAAATCGCGGAGCAAGTTCAAGATAGAAACGTAAGTTTAAGTAATCAATCAGGTGAACAACGGGTTAGTATTAAAAGAATTAAGAGTTACAATTTTATTCCCAAATGATCCATCATAAAATTAAGAGAATTGAATTATTCCAAATGAAGCTTGGTAGACACAGAAGTAAGAAGGAAAAAAGTCATAAAACTGAGAATAAAATGAACACGGAAATAAATTACAAACTTTTAAAATTAATGATCTCAATTAACAAAAACACATTGACAGAGATGCCTCAACCAAACTTGGGGATCTAGTAATATCAATTATAGAGCCGAGTTTGTAAAAGTTGGGGGTGTTTTTTGTAGCCACTGCGCGCCCTGCTTGAATTGAATGCCTTTATCAATCATGAACAATGGTCACATTATTTTCATTTAGTGCTGCACTGGAGTAGAGTTGTTAGTTTTGTAACAGCCTTTCCTTGGCTGTCTTCTCCATTTTTTGTTTCTTCTTGTACAGTCTTTTGGTTGAGGTATCCTTTAATACCTCCTATTAATATTATTATTTTGGCTTACCAAAAAAAATGGTCACATTATTTTCTGTCACAGTACCATCTCTGCCTCAGGGGAGCATTTCAAGCGAAGCAGGAATTGAAGCACATGCAGACGCAGTGTGAGAATTCCTATTTCAAAATGAACAGTAAAAGAACGCATTAAAATCATTCTATTCCCTAAGCCAGGTTAGAATTGACCGCCAAGAATCAACAGAAAGAAACATTATGGAAGAAAAAACAAATTATGATAATAGACTAAAAGGTCAACAATTTAAGAAGTCTTTTAAGATTTGTAGTCTATTTGAATAAGTCTTTCAAACACTTCATCCTCAAACCTGTACAATTTTTTTCTGATTCATATATTGGTCTGATATGGGCGAACCTAGTTGTTATGTAATTGGGCTAACCAATATTCTGTACTTAATGGGCCGGGTCACCCATGATCCTTCCGGATTAAAAACCCAAGCTATAAATAAAGGCACTACCCAAGCGGTGGGGGGACTATCATTTCACGCATTTTTACTCACTTTGTTTACTTTCGCTTGATCTCTAAATTGGTTAGCCTTAGTCTGTGGTTCTATACCGGAACATTGGCGCCCACCGTGGGGCCGAAGGATACTTTCCTAGGCTTCGTTTTTCACCACGATGGTGACTCGATCCGGGGCGAACGGAGAGAGGAATCATGTTCAACAAAATGATGTTCCTCCTGATGTTCTTCAGCGGATCATGGACGATCTCAATGAACTTCGTCAACATAATCAACAGTTACAAAATCAACTTACTGATCTCAATCAGACTCAGGGTTTACGAGAGGGCGATCGAAGAATGGCTGAGACGGTGGTGGACTTTCAACCGTTCACAGAGGAAATAGCGAATACCGCCGTCCCAGACAATTTGAAGACGTTGAAGCTTGATTCTTACTATGGCGATTCAGATCCAAAGGACCATTTAGTGTATTTCAACACGAAAATGGTCATTGTAGGCGCGTCAGACGCGTTGAAGTGCAAAATGTTACCGTCAACTTTTAAGAAATCGGCGATGATTTGGTTTACAACTCTACCGTCAAGGTCAATTGTCAATTTCACAGAATTATCTACAAAATTCTTGTCTCAGTTTTCTACCAATCGTGCACAAAAAGTAACTCCGGCGACATTATTTAATGTTCGTCAAGGACCAAATGAGACTTTGCAGTCTTACATGGGGCGTTTCAATCAATTATCTGTTCATTTGGAGGATAAAATGCCAGAAATTTGCATTGCAGCTTTTGAATTGGGCTTGAAGCCGGGTGGTTTGAACAGTAATTTGAGTAGAAAACCTGTGGAGACAATGGCGCATTTACGCGAAAGGGTACAAGGATACATCAGGGAGGAGCAGAGTGATCAGATCAAGAACAACCGCCCGAATGCCGCGGTTCCAGGGCAGAAGCAGCAGTTTGAGGCGAAGAAGGGAGCGGTTGCAGATCAATATTCGAAGGGATGGACCGAACGTGGCAACGCAGGGTATAATAATCGTAACCGTTATGACGGCCGATTTGATAACCGTTCTAATTTCAAAAATCGTGCTCAACCGTATGGAGTGCGTGGTCCAGGACATTCGATGACGTGGACTCGGAACCAAAATGATCGTGCAGTACCTTTGGCGGTTAATTTGACTGAAGCTTTGCACACGTGTTTGGAGGCGAATGTTATTCGTTTTCCACGGCAGCCAAAGCCGTCAACGAGTTATGTGGATAAGAAGAAGTGGTGTGAGTATCATAGGATTTCGGGACATATTACTGACGATTGTTTCACGCTGATGAAAGAGATAGATAAATTGGTGAAGGCTGGATGTGTGAAACAGCTTGAAGGACGAAGCAATTCTGATGAGGCAGACACTTCAGTAAGGCGAACTGAAGATGGAAAAGAAATTGAGAGCGATGGTCAAGATAGGCAATCGGATGGAAAAGCAAAGGGGCGGATTCATTCTATTTTCGGTGGATTTCGCGGTGGAGGAATGACTAACTCAGCTCGTAAGAGGTACGTCCATTCCATTAATGCTGTTTATTCTAACGATTGGGGAAGTTGGGCAACCAATCAACCCGATATAACGTTTACTGTGCGAGATTTTGAGGGAGTACAACCTCACGAAGACGATCCAATTGTTGTAATGCTGAGGATTGCTGATTATGAAATTGAGAGGGTACTTCTGGATCAAGGAAGCTCGGAGGATTTGATTTATGGGGACGCTTTTGAAAAGTTGGGGCTAAATGAATCTGATTTGTTGCCTTATGATGGTTCTTTGGTGGGTTTTTCTGGAGAAAAGGTATTTGTTCGAGGGTATGTGGAATTGAAGACTGTCTTTGGAGAAGGGAAGAATGCGGAGACATTTGCTATTAAGTTTTTGGTAGTAAAATGTACTTCGCCGTACAATGTACTCATTGGGAGGCCATCACTAAACAGATTGGGAGCGATCATTTCTACAAGACACTTAACAGCGAAGTATCCATTGAGCAAAGGAGGAGTTGGAGTTTTAAAGGCTGATCAAATGGTTGCTCGAAAGTGTTATTCAGAAAGCTTCAAGCAATATGGGCACATGGGAAAGAAGGCAGTGAAAGAGGGGCATCGAGTCTATGAGGTGGATATAGAACAGTCAGATATTATTTTGGATCCTCGAGAAGGATTCATTGAGCACAAGATGAAATCAGAAGAGGAAACTAAGGCGATCCAGATTGGTGAGCGAAATTTGAAAGTTGGTGTCAATTTAACTACAAGTCAGGAAAACAGGTTAGTAAAGTTGTTATCTGAGAATATGGATTTATTTGCATGGAGTGCAAAGGATCTACCAGGAATCGATCCGGAATTTATATGTCACAAATTGGCTTTAAATCCCGGGGCGAAACCTATTGTTCAGTTCAAAAGAAAGATGGGCGAAGAAAAGGCAGAGGCAGTAAAGGTGGAAACAAATAAGTTATTGGAAGCTGGATTCATAAGGGAGGTTAAGTATCCAACTTGGTTGGCGAATGTTGTAATGGTGAAGAAGGCTAATGGAAAGTGGCGAATGTGCACGGATTATACAGATTTGAACAAGCATTGTCCTAAGGATTCTTATCCTTTACCGAATATTGATAAGCTTGTTGATAGGGCGTCTGGATTTGGAATGCTTAGCCTCATGGATGCATATTCAGGGTATCATCAGATAAGAATGTACCAGCCCGATGAAGAGAAGACAGCTTTTATGACAAATCAGGCGAACTATTGTTATCAGACTATGCCATTTGGGCTGAAGAATGCAGGAGCAACATACCAAAGGCTGATGGATAAGGTGTTTGACAAGCAGGTGGGGCGGAACATGGAGATTTATGTAGATGACATGGTGGTCAAATCAGAGGAAATGATGGCACACTGTTCTGATCTCGAAGAGGCGTTTGGCGAGCTAAGAAAGCATAACATGAGACTTAATCCAGAAAAGTGTTCGTTTGGAATTCAAAGTGGAAAGTTTTTGGGTTTCATGATCACAAGGAGAGGAATTGAGGCGAATCCTGATAAGTGTAAGGCGATACTTGATATGCAGAGTCCAACCTCAGTTAAAGATGTGCAGAAATTAACAGGAAGGATAGCAGCTTTATCTAGGTTTCTTCCGTGTTCTGGGGAAAAATCAGCACCATTTTTTGAATGCTTAAGGAAGAACAAAACTTTTCAGTGGTCTGAAGAATGTGAAAGGGCATTCCAAAGTTTGAAGGATCATTTATCCAGGCCACCAATTTTAGCCAAACCAATTCCAGGTATTTCATTATCAATGTTTATTTCCATATCTGATAATGCAGTTAGTTCAGTCTTGTTGCAAGAGAATAAAGATGATATGAGGATCATATATTTTGTGAGTCATGCTCTTCAAGGAGCCGAAGTTAGATACCAGAAAATTGAAAAGGCTGCATTAGCTTTAATTATATCCGCCAGGAAATTAAGACCTTATTTTCAAGGCTTTCCAATTGTGGTAAAAACTGATTTGCCACTTCGCCAAGTTTTGCAAAAGCCTGATCTGGCTGGAAGAATGGTTTCCTGGGCTGTTGAGTTGTCAGAATTTGAAATCACTTTTGACAGGAAAGGTATGGTTAAAGCACAAGTATTGGTGGATTTTGTCAATGAAATGTCTTCAAGTGAGAAAACCATGGAAGTTGGCGAATGGAGTTTGTCTGTAGATGGTTCATCTAATGTTAAGGGAAGTGGAGCCGGAATAATCCTAGAAGGACCAGGTGGCGTGACAGTTGAGCAGTCACTCAAGTTTGACTTCAAAGCAAGCAATAATCAGGCAGAGTATGAAGCTATAATTGCAGGTTTGAAGTTGGCGATCGAGATGGGGGTTAAGAGCATAATGATTAAAACAGACTCTCAAATAGTTTCCAGGCAAATTCAGGGTGAATATCCTGCGAGGGATGCACAGCTGGCTAAGTATTTATTGAAAGCTCAGGGATTGATAAAGCAGATAGGCACGGTGCAGGTCAATTATGTTCCGCGGGAGGAAAATACAAGGGCGGATATTCTGTCAAAGTTAGCAAGTACCAAGAAGCCGAGAAACAATAAGTCAGTCATCCAGGAAGTTTTAAGCAGCCCGAGTATCGAAGAGGATGAGACAATGATGGTGTTAACTTTAGCAGATTCAGATTGGATGGGGCGTATCAAAAAGTGTTTGGAGGCAGAGGGCTCAGATGTGTTGACATTTTCTAAGGATCAAATTCGCGAGGCAAATCGTTACACATTGCTGGGAGATCAATTGTACAGAAGAGGGATTGGAGTGCCTTTATTGAGATGTGTCTCTAAAAATGAGGCGGGAAGAATCATGTTTGAGGTTCATGAAGGTGTGTGTGCAAGTCATGTGGGGGGCAGATCTTTGGCGGCGAAAGTGCTCAGAGCAGGGTTCTATTGGCCAACTTTACGAGGGGACTGTATGGAATATGTGAAGAAGTGTGATAAATGTCAAATTTATACAGATTTACATAAGGCGCCGCCTGAAACTCTTAGCTCAATGAGTTCATCGTGGCCATTTGCAATGTGGGGAGTGGATATTTTGGGACCGTTCACTCCAGCAGGTTCTCAGATCAGATTTATTTTGGTTGCGGTAGACTATTTTACTAAGTGGATTGAGGTTCATGAAGGTGTGTGTGCAAGTCATGTGGGGGGCAGATCTTTGGCGGCGAAAGTGCTCAGAGCAGGGTTCTATTGGCCAACTTTACGAGGGGACTGTATGGAATATGTGAAGAAGTGTGATAAATGTCAAATTTATGCAGATTTACATAAGGCGCCGCCTGAAACTCTTAGCTCAATGAGTTCATCGTGGCCATTTGCAATGTGGGGAGTGGATATTTTGGGACCGTTCACTCCAGCAGGTTCTCAGATCAGATTTATTTTGGTTGCGGTAGACTATTTTACTAAGTGGATTGAGGCGGAATCAATGGCGAAAATAACAGCAGAAAAAGTTAAAAAGTTTTATTGGAGAAAATTGGTTTGCAGATTTGGCGTTCCAGCAACTATCGTCTCAGACAATGGAACACAGTTCACTAGTAGGAGTGTGAAGGATTTTTGTGCAGAAATGGGAATTGAGATGCGCTTCGCCTCAGTTGAGCATCCTCAGACAAATGGTCAAGTAGAGTCAGAAAATAAAGTCATTCTCAATGGAATTAGAAAGCGTCTAGGCGAAGCTAAAGGATTGTGGGCAGAAGAGTTAATCACGGTCATTTGGGCGTACAATACTACTCCTCAATCAACTACTGGCGAATCGCCTTTTAAGTTGACTTACGGGGTAGATGTTATGATCCCAGCAGAATTGCAAGATGTAACTTTCAGGGTGGCAACTTATAATGAAGAGCAGAACGACTTGAATAGATTGGTTGATCTTAATTTAGCAGAGGAAACGCAAGCAGAAGTTCGTTTGAGGCAAGCAATGGTAAAACAGAGGTCGGAAAGGCGATACAATTCTAGAGTGGTTCCGAGGCAAATGAAAGTTGGAGATTTGGTTCTGCGTAGGAAGGCGAAGGGGCCTGATGATTCGAAGTTATCACCTAATTGGGAAGGACCTTACAGGATTCTGCGAGAGCTTGGTCAAGGGGCGTATCATTTGGAGGAGTTATCGGGGCGAAGGGTCCCAAGGGCTTGGAATGCACAGCATCTCCGTTACTATTACAGTTGAAGTGCAGGGTGGTTCGTTCAGTTTGTTTTGTGTTGTACAGTTTGGTTCAGTGTATGTTTCTCCAAGACCATGTTTCGTTGTTTCAGTTTGTGTGTGTTGAAGTCTACGTTTGTTGGTTGTATCGTTTAAGACTATGTTTGTTGTGTAAGACTAAATTTGATGCACTCTTTTCTCTACCCCAGGCGGGAGAGTTTTTAACGAGGCATCAATTATTAATGAATAACAGGTATGCACTCTTTTCTCTACCCCAGGCGGGAGAGTTTTTAACGAGGCATAACCTTTTTAAAATGATCAAGGGCGTATCATTTTACTTATTTCTTTTACCCATAGCGGAAACTTATCAACTAAGGTCTATCAATTGGGCGACGTCAGACAATTGAGAAAAAAGTAAGTCTCTTAAAACAAGAGCATTCGACCACGAATTCATAAGCACAGTCTTAAATTGGATTTAAGCTTGTCCAAACTAAGCACAAGTCTCCACGCGAGCATACTAATGAAATCAAATATGTTGACTTTGATTTCCATGAGTAACTATGTCAAAAATGAAAAATTTGACTAAGTTATGTACACAAAGGCCTTATGATTCCAAAGTAGTTGATTAAGTTTAAACTTTACAACATTTAAAGAGATTCACTCAAGAGTATTTTACTATGTACAGTAAAATGAGAGGGTAACGTACTCAACTAAATGACGAAGGCGGACTGATTTTGGTGAAAGGTTAGTAAATGTCATTTATGTTAAGTTATATGTTTAAGTTATATGATAACTTGAATAACTAAGTAAAGTTATGCTTATATTTTTAAGTTATATGATAACTTGGATGAATAAGTAAAGTTATCCTCAGCTATAGAATTAGTTATTGTGATAGTTGTTTGGATAAGGGATCATGTTATTACTGAAGACATGAAAGTTTAGGGTTTTTGGTGACACAGTTATAATATGTTTGGATTTTTAGGCGAAATAATTAGAATGTGAGGCACTCATGTAATGATGAAAGGAAATTCATTACGATAAGGGAAAAGTTCAGTACATGAAAGCAAAGAAAATAAAAGGACGAAAATTAAGGAGACCGGAGGTCTTTTACATAATTTGCTCAAAGGAGAAGGTATAAGTTTTGCAGCTAGTGGTTTTCTCCTTCTCCTTCTTTGGTGTTGACATTTTCTTCTTCATTCTTGTCTTCTTCTTCTTCTTCTTCCTCTTCTCCTTTCCCATCCGCATTATCCGGGCTAATCAGTTTTCCATCCACGATACGAGCATAAGGGTTTGAACCCTCCAAGTTGATAGCCAGATCAGGATTGAGAAAAGTGATTTGATCTTTCGCCTTGGCGAAACCAGCTTCAAATTGCTCTAAGATAGAATATTTCAGTTCGGCCACTTCAGTTTTCAAGTTGGAATTTTCTTCTAAAACTTGGTTGTGGACAGTGGTCAGTTGGGTAAGGTCAGCTTTTATCTTCTCATTTTCTCCAGTCAGTGTTTGAATGGAAGTGTTGTTTTCCTCAATAGTTTTCTTCAAGTTTCCAACCTCCGAAGCCAGATCCGCGGCTTTCTTTTCAGTAGCCTTTTTGGATTTTTCCAAAAGCTTCAATGTGGCTCTCATCTTCTCAACTTCTTTTTCTTTTTCTTCGATGAGCTTGGCGCTTGAAAGGCCATCAAATCCAGCAGATTCAAGATCAATCATCTTGGAAATTGCAGCAATTTCCAAACCTTTCGTCATCTTGTCTTGACAAGCCTCCTTCAATCCGATCTTCCTCATTTTTTCACGGTCCGCCTCAAAAACCAAATTCGTTTCCACCAAAGAGTTGAAGTCAATCTTCGAGTCCCATAGTGAAGTTACTTCGTTGGAAGTTAACTCTTCAAACTCCTTTAACAGATTCTTCCAGCAGGGGGGCGGAGCGCTTGATGAACAACCTTTGTTCATTTCGATAGCAGCACTTTTGTTCATAAATTGATCAAGGGAGGTTTGATTGGGAGTCTTGTTTTTGGCCGAAGCAGTTTCGTCATTCTTCTTCTTTTTCTTGGTAGGGCGGTCAGTTTCAGTGTCGGAATTACTGGTGTTTTGTTCAGCGATGGATTTCGCCGGATTTCTTTTTTCGCGAGCAGCTTGTTGCTCACGGCGGAAACGGAGGATGTCATCTTCTGATAGGCGAGCCATTCTTGCTGTAATATATAAAAAAAAACAGTGTTAGAGAAAAAGAGAAGTTTATAGGAATATCATAAGAAGAATGTAAGTTAGGATGCCTTACCAATGTATGCACCCACATCATTTTTAGAAAGGGCGTCCATAAAGTCTGTAAGGTTTAATCCTAAGCTAGATAGAAATTGGCATTCTACACGTTCTTCTGGAGTCAAGGCGTCATCAGAAATCTTGATAATAACTTCGTACCGGTTCGTCCAGTAGAATGGGAACCGAGGATTTCCATCATCGTAATAAAAGATGTCTTTGCAGGGTTCAGATTCACGAAGTTTAAAAAATTTTGCTTTGAAGTGTTTATAGTGGCTTTTGAAAAGGGTGAACAGTCCTAGACCCCTAGCGGTAGCGAGCGAAACATACTCCCCTCTAACGTTTCGCCCACAAGTTTCAAAGAAGTAGAAAAATTTATTGCTAGTGGGTTGGATTTGTAAAGTGTGGCACAAGACCTCAAAGGCTTTTACGTAAGCCCAAGCATTACCATGAAGCTGGGTAGGGGCTACGTTCAGGAGAGTCAGGATAGAGCAGGTAAAATCTGAGAAGGGTAGGGTATATTTCAGATCAGAAAACAGGTTTTCAAAGAGAAAAGTGAAGTTTCGCCCCTGTTCATCTTTTTTCCCGAAACAACATGGTTCGTCAGGGGCACAGGGTAATATATCTAAGTGGGCATCTAGTCCGTCTTTTCTAAAATTATACTTAGTGATTAAATTTATAACAGCCTTGGGAGTGTTAATTTTAGAGAATTGTTTCTTGATTTTACTAGAGACCCATAGAGAGTCTGCAGAAGTTGGAGCACTAGGAGTAGAGATTTCTTTACGAGTACGTTTAGTAGTCATTTTTCTGATCCTGAAAATGAAATTTTAGAAGTATGAGATGAGATGGAGAAGGAATTTAGGAGTGAATTCTGGGTTATTCAAACTGAAGATTTCTGGGTAAAGAAGTAGGTTTTATGCATAATGTTGAAAGTAGAAGTAAGATACAGAAATTTCAGACAAGAAAAGAGGAAAGAGAGTTACCTGGGAAAAATGGGGCTTGAGCAAGTTCTGGATTAGGGAGTTCTAGGATGTAGCGAGAGAGCACCAAGGTTGAGGAAGCAACGAAGTTAAAAAGAATTTTTGTTTTGGTATATGGTGAAGGTAGAAAGCACAAGTAGGGGTAAAGTGAAAATAGAAGACTTTATATAGAAAGGGGGATGAAGGTGAAAGGGTGAGTTGAAGGAGGAGTGGTCGCGTGGTTTCACACGCGCATTTAAAGCGCATGGTTTAACGATTGGACAGAAGTGACGTTTCAGTCTGAAAAGTTTTGAATGTGAAAGGAGATGACTGTTGAGGATTTTGAATTTCAAGGGGCATATTGGTCCGGAAGAGGGGATATGTGAGGGAGTGTATTTAATTTCCATGATTCAAAGAGGGCATATCGGTACGACAACTTTAGGAAAGGGTGTGAGTTTTCATATGTGGATTCTGTTTATGATTTACGATATCAATTACATTTATTTCTTTCTTAATGATTGTGTTAGTGGAGCAGTGCCAAACCGTAGCTCCAAGTTCCTAGATATATGCAAAATATTTGGTGGATATATTTATGACAGGGGAAGTAATGATGATCTTGGAAATTTGATATGATAAGTGCAAGTGAAACGACAGCTGAATGGACTCGACAGCTGGGTTCAGCGCATCAAAAGAGACAAGGGAAGAGTCAGATTAATTTGGTCATTATTTATTTTGTATGAAAAATTTAGTTTGTTCGCCCATTTTACTTTGCGTCTTGTTTATGTGATAATCAACATAACAGTTGTGGGCTTCATAAAGACACTCTCGCCTTATTTTAAGCCTCAGTGTCTTGTGGGCTTGTGGTCTGATATGGGCGAACCTAGTTGTTATGTAATTGGGCTAACCAATATTCTGTACTTAATGGGCCGGGTCACCCATGATCCTTCCGGATTAAAAACCCAAGCTATAAATAAAGGCACCACCCAAGCGGTGGGGGGACCTATCATTTCACGCATTTTTACTCACTTTGTTTACTTTCGCTTGCTCTCTAAATTGGTTAGCCTTAGTCTGTGGTTCTATACCGGAACATATATTTATTGATTCTTTGATGTCCTTCATGTGCCTAACTTGCACGCACCACTAATATATGGATTGAATAATTATAATCTTCTTTAAAATGAAGTAATCTAAATACAATATAAAAGAGAACATATAAGAAGGAAATTTTTGACACTTGGCATCCATTGGGAGTAGTTTCAGCCATTTTTTGAAGAATTAAAAAAATCAAAAAGAAAATATTATTACCACTTTTGGAAACTTGAGAGTGGCATCTTTGCTAATTCTATTTTTATTGGAGGGTAACCATGTAATAGCACCTACAATTTTAATAATTTTCAAATTATTTTAAAGATTTATTTTGACTAACATTAATTGTTAATTTATATTTACTTTCCACTACTACCTTTCTTTTTTTTCTGAAACTGTACTTTCCACTACTTCTAACCAATCACATTTTAACAAAATTAAACTCTTTTAAAAAACTGAGTAGTTATATTTAATTCCACCGCTAATGTAGCCAATAGGATAATAGTTCGTGAGTGGAAATTAAAATCTGTTGAAGATTGTTTGAGATTCATCCTCTCACCTCTCATTCCCAATGCTGCTCTCTCCTCGGTACTAATCAACCTCCCACCTCTCCCACTCATCCTTTCAAATTTTTACAGCTTGCTTTTCAAATTTTGATTTTGAAGGAACTCAAATACCCAATTCGTCTCCTTATCTATTCAGATTCAGACTCTCTCTCTCTCTCTCTCTCTCTCTCTCTCTCTCTCTCTCTCTCTCTCTCCGACCTCCTCCTCCGCTCCCAACTCTCACCACCGCCGATTCACCCTCCAAGCCCCAATCCCTCTCTCTATGAGCTCCGACACCGCAGGTGCCTTGGCAAGAACCCTCATTCTCCTTCTCCGTATCGCATCTGAACTCTACTTGGAACTCTTTCTGGAAAACTTCTCCCAAATTGCCCCAGACCCTCCTCTCCCCTCTCGCAATTCACCATTTCAGATTCCACAAATTTCAAATAGATGCTTAACCACGTAGCTTCTTCATTGCCGTCACATTCGCCGAGTTGTTTTTTCTTTAATTATTTATGTATGTAAAAACAAGATTGCTTACTATTATAATCATTGATCCTTCCTTGCAATTGGTACTCAAACTTGAGTGTGTAAAATTAGATTGATTTTTTATGTATTTATGTTGTGTGTTATGGTAATAATTTATTCTAATTTGTACTGCAGCACAAATTGGGGAGAGGCCATCGCGAGCAGTTCATAACAATAACTGGAGCTAGGTAATCTCATAGTTGGCAATGATTTTGTTTGATGGAAGGCCTTGAATTGATTACTTTGTTTGTTTAGTATTGATCATTGTTGGCATAGTTATATTTTCTATGTCAATTATGTTTTACTTAAGAAATCATCATTCATCTTGAAATTACATTTTTGTTTTGTTCCTGTCATTTGCTACTTCAGCTGAATTATTCAAATTTGTTTCTCAAGTGCGTAGCTCTCTTCCTGCATCTATGCTCTCAATTTTTAAAACTTGGAGGCCTTTCTTTTGGATCCCCTCAGATATGTTTTCTTTTTGGGCAGGGCTACATATTTGGCATGTGCAGTCTGACGCCCAACTAGCTGACAATGAAGCATGGTCGATGTCTCATTTGGAGAGGTTGCACAGATAAGATTTTCTATTGTACTCTGAATCAAGGTTTGATTGCTTTTCCATTTTCAGGCCACAAGGCTTTACATATTCTATTTTAATTTCTCCATTTTTTTGGCTTTTGGCAGGCTGATTCATGAATCATATATTTTGACAGGTTGTCTTTTATGTGTATCATCAAGTTTTAGTGAAAACTCTAATGACCTGAGAATTTTTTTGTAGCATCAAGTTTTAGTGAAAACTCTAAGTTCATCAAGGGCTGCTAGATAGGAAGCAGAGTCACCGGGCAACAAGGTAATATCTTAAATCAATTGTATTCAGGGTAAAAATCTTGCATAATTGGCTTGATTCACTTTACAGTGACACTGTTTAGATCATCACTGAAAATGAAGAAGAATCTGAAAATGGTATTTTGTTCTCTCTTTTTTTAAGTCTCATGTTGATAATGGTGTTATCATTCACTTCCTCTTTAATGTACTGTAGAGGGTGAGTTATTATTTGAGTTTGGCTTCCCGGAATAAAAATATCATGTCGGCAATGGCATGATATTACCTGTGATGACTATGGGAGATTTATATGACTTTAGTGGAGAGTATAGTGTTTGAGTCTAGAAGACTTTCCCAATGTTGGTTAATCTTTGGAACTAGGATTCATGCTTCAGTTAGGAAGTGAAAACTGAACTCCATTCCAAGGTAGTATCTTTCATGACATTTCTTTGTAGCAACCTCTACCTGTCACGGTTCTTATTGATTGATGCCTGCGACACTGTCTTAAGGTTCTTTTGCATTTTTATGGTCTTTTTCATGTTTCTTTTCAAACAGAAGAGGTTCAAAAGATAGGTAATAGATATCATGTTTAATTGTGAATCTGTTCCAGCTTTCCAAATATGTGAGATGTGCTTTGATTTTAGCATACAATGGACTAATGCTTGCAAATTCATTGTATATAGACATAGAGACATTGCATACAATAGACTATGTGAGATGTGCTTTGATTTTAGCTTTCCAAACGTGATTGGTGTCACCAACATATTCAAATTTAAAAAGTTTAGCAAAAAGCTCAATTTTTCAAAGCCTCATTATTAGTTTTTTTCTCATTAAAAGACTGCCTATTTTTTAGCCAATCAGGTTTTACTTTTATTTTAATGATTTTATACTGAAAATATCTTGAACTAAAACCCTGACTTTGCATATCACCGTCTGGCTTTTCTCCTCCCAAGCAATTGTTGGAAATGTAAACCAACTTATTTTTTTTGAAAAGGAAATTCCAACCATGGAGAAAGCAAATCTCAATCTGTGTACCCTGCTTGACCCGTTAGATAGCATAAATCCTGGGTTCTTTTATACCCAATTTTTCATTACCCATGCTCTTCCACCGAAATTAGTGCTTACGTTTATGCTGATCTCTCATTCCCTTCTTCCCTGTTTCTTTCTTATTTAGGCTGTCATCATGCAAAATCCGGATTTGATTGGGGCATTTCATTTCAGGTGCGACTTTCTTTGTTTCTCTTTATTTAATCTGAATCGCTTCTCTCTCACGCCCTCATATTTTTCTGGATATACTATTGAATTCTGGATTTCCTAGCTGTGCAGATTTGATATCAGTTATGGATAGATTGATAATCGAGATTCTTCGGAACCTAAGATCAGTCCAGAGAAAGCTGTGCAGATTTGTGATCGAAACTTTGGTGTTGGTGTTGATGGGGTTATCTTTTTCTTACCTGGAATCAATGGCACTGACTATACTATGAGGATTTTCTACTTTGATGGTAGTGAGCCTGAGGTATTACTATTTCTTCTTTACTGCATAGTTTGATTGAACGGGTTGGTTTTAGAATTAAAAAGTTTGCTATATTTTTTTCTTTCTTTCACAATTATTTTGCTTCCCTAGATGTGTGGCAATGGAGTGTGATGCTTCACTAAATTCATTTCCCAGGTTGAGAATATACATGGGAGGCATAGGTTTGATCATAATTAATATTTCTGGATATACTATTGAATTATTGATTTCCTAGCTGATAGATAAGTCTATTTTATAAATGCATGGTGTGTAGGATCCTATTTTCCAACTCTAATGATAACACCACCCATGAAATCCTTCTTCCACTATTCTGTAGATTTGTATTGGTATTTTATTTTCTCTATGTATATCTTTTATTTTTAAGAATACTCTAATCCAAACTTAATGAAGGTTGGGTAGCTATTGAAGAGCCCCGTGGATAAATTTCCCCTTTCCATTAACTACACACATTTTTCACTTCCCCATACCTTTTGTTTAATTCCTTTATGCTTTGTATACATAGTATTTTTTGAGTGGATTCATAATGCTTCTCCTATAAATAGAACTTTAATTTTGTTTCATTCTTCAAATCCGCTTCGATTCCTGATCTGATTTCGTTCTCAGGTTCAATTTTATTCTTCGATCTGAATCGGTTTTGGAATTTTTCTCATCAATTGACTCGGTAATTAATTCATTCTTTGACCCGTTTATCTTTTTCTGTTTGAACAGGAGGAATATAAGAACTAACCAGAGGAACACAAGCATCCAATCTCTGCATTTCCTTTCATTTTCCTAAATGTTAATTTTTTTCTCTATAGAAACTTCCTTCCTCTATCCTGGATCCGCTATCGATTTTCTACTTTATTTTGATTTTCTATGAAATTTCCCCTGCTGAAGTAGATGAAACACCATCCAATTTTTCTTTGCTTTTTCTTATACTGATAAATTCAGGTTTACTTTGTTTAAATTAAATGCTTCCATATTTACATAGGAGATTTTGATAAATACATTTATATGTAGTCTTGGTTCTCCATGTCATCATTGATTCTCTTCTCTTTCATGTTGTAGGATGATTTGGCTGTTTGAAATAGGCTCAAAAGCAAGTGTAAGAGATTAGTCAACTTTGGAGCCAAGGAAGTTTTTGATATTGAGGTTTCCAAATTACTGTCCATGATATTCACTTACTCCCTTTTTTTTACTGTGTGAGATCAAAGATGGATTGTTTTATTTCAAAATCATATTCTAAGATGACTGTATTTTATTGTTTTGTGGGTCCTCATTCATAAGTACAATTGTAGTGTGCCTTGAATATGGTTCTAATTTTTTTAATGTTATTCTTGGTCCTGGATTTTCAGATGATACTAAAGCAGACATGACTCATAGTAGATTGCTCATAATGGAAGAGAAGGAAATTATGGGCATGACGGACATGTGTATCATCCCCTGATAGAATCCAATAACAACAATAGATAAGTTTGTAAATTAGTACAACTGTAGTGTGCATTTAGTTGTTCAAAAAGAATTAACATTAAAGACTATATTCATTAGTACAACTGTAGTGTGCCTTGACTAGCAATGTGGTTCTAATCATTTTTTCTTCTCTTCCTTTGTATGGTGTAGCTGATTATGGTGTGGAGAGTGACTATATTGATCGGACCACGAAAGATGAACTTCATATTGAAATCGTTATGTTTTCATCTTTATGTTTAAGAATTTCTAATGGAGAAACTATTACTGGGCGTGGAGAGGCAAACTTTTAGGTACTTCTCTTTATTTTTATTGTTTTCTTAATTAGTATTTCTCTACCAGACTTTCACACCTTCTAATCAGTTTTGTTGAGGCTGGTGCATGTGTTTGTGGTGATGTTGTGTTTGTATGCAAGGTGAAAAAAGTGAGTTTGGTGAAATGATGCATTGGTAAGTTTCTCCTTAAAATTTACCCAAATCTTTCCAACTATTTCCATTTCCTCAATCTCTATCAAAGGCAAAGTCTTTCCTAATATTTGAGACTCTTTTATTTAATGCAATTATTGGGGTTGGCAAATGAGACTTTGTTCCAATTTTATTGTTGGTTAAATGATTGGTGATGACCATTTTTCACCTTTAACTAAGCTATATGTTTCGTTTTACATTTCATATATTGGGGTTCATGAATCATGCACAATATTGAGTATTTAGTTCGTAAGGGGGTTCTCATTTTTGTGTGGTGGTTGTGTCTGATTTTATTGACAGGTTTCTTGCAAGAAGCTATGAGAATGCTGACTCTCCTTTCCAGATTCAGATATTTCTATCTTGGACATTTTTTCATCTGGCATACGGAAGATATTATTAAATCTCGAAGATTCTGTACTTGAGAGCTTGATCTTGAAATTGAAAGGGGAAATTGACTATTGATTTTTCATTTTGTGTTATGGAGTTTATAAAAGTAGGGAAGAATATGATTTTTTCATTTTGTGCTATGGAGTTTCTGTAAGATGAACAAGGTCCAAGGAAGTATGTTTTGCCTTTAGCTAAACTAATTCAATGATTGTGTTATTGTTGTTTTCTTTCACGGTTCATCATTTAGAGGACATATATTATTTTGAGAAGAAAATTTTGGAGGAAATTGGTATTGTCAACAATAGAGAAACATGTTATTAAAAGAGGAATATTGTGTACTTTAAGCTTCTCTCTTGAATATTTATAAGTTTCATTATTTTTATCTTTTTATGTGTAACTCATGGCGTGACTACAAGTCAAAATAATATAGTATGCTATATGTATCTGCTAGCATATTTTGATAATGATATAACTCCCTCTTTTATATTTTCCATTGTGTTATTTGTATATATGATTTTTTTGTTCACATTTGAATTGATGTTAAAAGAGAAGCAGAGCTGAGAAAGATAAAGAAGAAAATAGAGAAAATAGTTTCAAGTTGAAATTAATAGAAAATATGTTTTAATTTAATTTTAGTACTTTTCCCAAACTTTTTAAATAATTTAACAGTAGATTACAAAAAACATTATAATTTGATTGTGAATATAAGGCTCCCCACATGGAATTAAAAAAGAATAAACATATTTAGTATATATTTATTAATTATATACTCCCTCCGGTCCTATTTATAAGTAGCAAAAAAAAATTCACACAGTTTAAGAAATGTAGTTAAACTAGATAAAATGCATTAAATTTGTCTTGAATCAAAACAAACTTCCAAAATTACCCTTTATTATTAGTGTTGGAAAGTGGGAAAGAAAGAGAATAATTAATGAGATGCATTTTACAAGTTAGAATTAATAAGGGCATCATTGGAAAAAATTAATTAATATAGCTCAAACTTTCATTTGGTTCTTATAAAAATGACCAAGATTTTTCTTCTCTTTCATGCTTATAAATAGGACCGGAGGGAGTAGTAAAAAAACTCCTACATGAGGAACAATGTGCATGAAAATACTTTCAAGATGAAACTGAGAAACTAATAGAGAATTTTTTAATATAATTTTAGTAATTTTTCATTCCTTTTAAAATAATTTAAGAGTAGGTATACAAAAGCATTATAATTTGATTGTGAATATAGGGCTCCTACGGGGAATTCGAGTAGATTAAACATATTTAGTCTATATCTATTAATTAAATAGTAAAAAGCTCATAAATGAAGAACATTTTGCATGAAAATACTATAAAGTTAAAAATGATATAAGAAGTTTTATTATAATTTTAGTAATTTTTCATATGTTTTTAAAATAATACAAGTGTAGATATACATAATGATTATAATTTGATTGTTATTATAGGGCTCTCACGAGAAATTAGAAAAAAGTAAACATATTTACTCTATATTTATTAATTATATAGTAAAAAGCTCCTACATGATGAACATTTTGCATGAAAATATTTTTCAGTTGAAACTAATAGAAAATATTTGTATATAATTTTAGTAATATTCACAGACTTTTAACTAATTTTAAAGTAGATATAAAGAACCATTTAAATTTGATTGTGAAAATAAAGATTCCACGCAGAAGAACATTTATGTTAAAATATTTTCAATTCGAAAATAACAAACAATACACTTTGATATAATTTTAGATTTTTTTCATAAGTTTAAAGTTAAATGTATATAAAAATATGAAATTTTGACGGGAATTGAAATAAATGAACATATATACCTTTTATTTATTTATGTTTAAATTAAATATTAAATAGCTCATACGGGTAGGAAATTTTTACATGAAAATACTTTGAAGTTGGAATTAATAGAAAATATTATTTAATTTAATTTTGTACTTTTCCGAAACTATTTACTTAATTTAGGAGTAGATATATATAAACACTATAATTTGATTGTGAATATAAGGCTCCCACGGGGAATTAGAGAAGCATAAACATATTTATTCTATACTTATTAATTATGTAGTAAAAAACTCCTACATGAGGAACATTTTGCATGAAAATACTTTAAATTGAAACTAATAGAAAATGTTATGATAAAATTTTAGTACTTTTTCTATACTTTTAAATAATTTTAAGAGTAGATATACAAAATCATTTTAATTTGATTGTGAAAATATAGATCTCACGGGGAAGAACATTATATTAAATTATTTTCAAGTTGAAAATAAAAAAAGTGTAATTTTATAAAATTTTTCATAATTTAAAGGTATATAATATATATATATAAGAAACTTTTGACGAGAATTGGAATAAATGAAGATATATAGTTTAATTTTTTTTATGTTTTAGTTACATATTAAAAAGCTCATACGAGGAGGAACATTTTTCATGAAAATACTTTCAAGTTGAACCTAATAGAAATATTTTTTTTGTTATCATTTTAGTTCTTTTTTCAGACTTTTAAAGTAATTTTAAGAGTAGATATACAAGGCATTGCAATTTGATTGTGAAAATGAGGATCTCACAGGGAAGAACATTTACATTAAAATGTTTCCAAGTTAAAAAAATCAATATTAAATTTTAAGAAGTAAATATATATAAATATATAGTCACACGGGGATTGAAAATATATATTCTATATTTATTGGTGTTTAGGTTACATAGTAAAAAGTTGATACGATGAGGAACATTTTGCATGAAAATACCTTCAAGTTGAAACTAATAGAAAATATTTTAATATAATTTTTATAATTTTCCTAGACTTTTTTTATATTGTTAGGAGTAGATATACAGAAGCATTACAATTTGATTTTGAAAATAGAATCCGACGGGGAAGAACGTTTACATTAAAATATTTCTAATTAAAAATAACAAAAAAAACAAATTTTATTGTAATTTTATGGATTGAGTGAAAGAGGGGGAGAGGGAGGTGAAGAGGGAGAGAGAGTTAGGGAGAGGGGGGGAGAGAGAGAGAGCTAGGGAGAGGGAGAGAGAGAGAGAGAGAGAGAGAGAGAGAGAGAAAGAGAGAATGGAAGAGGGAGAGGGAGAGGGAGAGAGAGGTGAGAGAGAGAGAGAGAGAGAAATTCCCAAATTACATGAAAGCTTCTCCATCTTTTTCCGCCTATCCTCATTTGAAAGTCTCTGTTTCAAATGCTCCGAATGAGCTATTTATTGCATTCTTTATATTTTTTTTTTAATTATTTAGGGATTATGAAATCAAAATTATATAGTGTAAAAAAAAAATGTAATTTAATGTGATTCATTTTTTCTATCACATTTTCCATATGTTATAAATTGTGTATAATTATTTAGAGATAGGAAAAAAACAATAAAAAAAACAAAAATCATGTAATTTAGTATATTCTTACATCATAAACACATTAATCCTCATTTATATATAAAAAAATTAATCCTTATATTAAAAACAGTTTTTAATATGTTCGGAAATATGCCACCGTGCAATGGCACATGTAAATTTAATATGTTATCCATATTTTCTATCATCTTATTTGGAGATATGAAAAACAAAAATAAAAGAATAAAAACAAAAATCATACAATTATTGTATTATTATATCATAAACAAATTAAAAACACAATAAACTATATTTAGATTTTTTGTTAATTCATACAAAATAAATAATTCTATATATTAAAAGAAAATTATTGTATACTTGGAAATATGTCCCCCGTGCATCGGCACGGGTATACATACTAGTACAATCATAGAATGAAAAGAATAGTCCATGCAAGTAAACTTCTTACCTAGAAATCAGTATTCAAAAGAACAAATATACCATGGTCATCATGACATCATTGCAAGTATGAACTAATACAGTCACCAAATGACCACAAGACCAAAAAATTAGAAGTGATACTTTATTGCTCTCCAACACCTTCATAGAAAGGGTGAAATAGAAAGTTTGAACCTAAGGGCCCGTTTGGTGGTCAGGATAGGATATGATAGGATATGATATGTGAACATGATATCAACAGGATAGGATAAGAGCAGGATAGACTCTTATCATATCCTGTGTTTGAGGTGCACATGATAAGGACAGGATATGATAAGGAAAAATGTATCAGATTTATATTTGAATAAAAAATACATTTAAAGTTGATCATTCTATTAAATTTAATTTCTTTACATTTTCATGAATGAGTATATTTTATTATAAATTAAATTAATTTAAATTTTAATAATTAGCCTATTTTATTGTTTTGAAGATACCCTATATTTCAAATAAAATTATGCAGTTAACCGATTGGTTTTCACTTAGTTGTGAGACGTGATAATTAACAATAAAAGTTAACTTAATTAAGAATATTATTATTTCAAAAGTACTTTATATTTGAATTATAAATTATTATATAAGTAGATAAGTAGTTTTAAATAATAGGAGATGAAAATAAAAAATTAATCTTTTACTATAAAAAAAATCAATATTTATAATCAATGTTTTTCACTTAGTTGTGACACGTGATAAACAATAAAAATTAACTAAATTAAAAATATTATTATTTTAAAAATACTTTATATTTAAATTTTAATATAAGTAGATAAATAATTTTTAAATAATAGGAGATGAAAATATTAAATTAGTCTATTATTATTAATAAATCAATATTTGTAAGTGAGTAGTCTATTTTACTATTTATGAATAATAATTTTATTTATTTTTTATTTTAGTTAAATTAATATTTTTATATTTATTAATTAATATTATTATAAGTTATAAATTATATAATAATAAAATAAATTAATTTGGAGTTAGGATACTGAAAGAAAATATATAACTGGTATCCTATCCTGCTCTATCCTAGCTCCCCCCTCAGGATAACTTTTACACATGACTGACAGGATAGGATAGGAGACAGGATAGTGTTATCATATCCTGCTGGCGCAACAAACAACAGATAACAACAGGATATGATTATTATCCTGTCTTATCCTATCCTGTCCTGGTCACCAAACGGGCCCTAAACATTCATAGCAAATGAAAGAATAAGTTACCTAGAATTGTGGCGATAATTAAGAAGAATCCTCCTTCTTTAATTTGAAGACAATTTCAGTATTTATCTATCTTATGTTGATCAAACCAAGAAAAATAAGTAACGTTTTAAAACTTAAGTCAGTAATCCACCATTCTTGTCATCTTTCTAATTGAGGGGCTTAAATGACATACACGAATAGATTCCACTTCCTACAAAATTCAAGCTGTTACTAACAGGAAAAGATAGCAAATCTGCAATTTCATAAAAAGAAAAGGAAATTAAAGCCCCTAAGGCTGCTCAAATCACATGGTAACCATAACCAATGTCCCTCAAATTATTAAATGGCAATTATGCCACTTGCTGAAGATACTGATTTGAGAATATAACAAACCACTCCAACTCTCATGTGCACAAAATAGATTTCTCAATTTGCCTCATCATTGCAGAAGTATCAACCAACTACATTCTTCACTTCTCTATGCTATTTTTTATCAGAGTTGAGAAACAGTGAAAATATAGGGAAGGAGAAGACACATAACGAACTAAGCAGGTATGTGAGGTTGATGATTAAAGTTGCATGTATGAGTCCATAATTTATAGAAACAAATTAAAGAGCAATGAAATTAAAGGCTCACACCTGTATTTAACTGCAATGACAGAGTCCAAGAATCTTCTCAACAATACCGACGATGAAACATTTCAAATTTCAAATATATGGTGACGATGACCTTGCGCATGGAGTAATTCAATCTTGCAAGTAAAGGAAAATGTCAATGAGCAAAAGAAGCACTGCAAACATGAGTAAGAACACATTGAGATAAAAGTGATTCGTATGCATTGATATGAAAAATTCTTGAAATATTTATAGGAGAATGCTATTAGAGTGGGGTGGCAAAATTAACCAATCAAATGTAATAGGTGATAGTATCCAAAAAAATTGAATATAAATAATTAAATAAGTTTTGGGAATATAGAGAATTAATGCCTCTAGATTTTTTTCAAGACAAATCTGCACGTGAAACATTGCAAAATGATAATTAAGCTATTTACTTCTCCTTTTTTTAATTGGTCAGATTAGGAGGCAATATTTTTGTATTTGTTTTTCAACAATAGAAAATTAGAAGATAGGAAGGTAGTCAAAGGAAAGGTAGTAAAAAGAAAAAAAAAATCTGAAATAAATTTATGAGGTTTAAAAGAGCACTCACAATGCTTAATTATGATTGGCTAATTGATGTGGTGTGATAAATACATGTTTAAAATTATTCAGCAGAAAAAATGTGATTGGCCAATAATTTGTTAGTGGGATTGAAATTTGAATTAGTAATTAATGCATGCTATTTTTTTTTTTTGATAAGCGCATGCTATCTTAGTGATTAAAAAATATTCAAAATCAAAATAAATTAGGTGAGCTATTACATGCTTACCCTTAGCTAAAATTGCAATTATCAAGTGAGCCATTCCCAAGTTTCCAAAAGTAGAAATACAATTTTCTTTTTGATTTATTTTAATCTTGGAAAATAGGCTGAAAGGTACTTCATTGCTTGCCAAGTGTCAAAAGTTTCCTTCTTATAGGTTCTCTTTTATATTGTATTTAGATTATTTGTTTTCCTATATCACCCTTTAAAATGTATTTTATCTTTCTTCATTTATTGTTTCTGTAAGGGTATTTCTTGGAAAAACATCAATTAATGCTCTCTTGAAACTCTAAGTAAATAGATATATAAGAATAAATTTTTTTCTTCAAAGTGGACAGTTAATAAGGAACAGAGGGAGTACAATTATAGGGAGGCAAATATGAGAGGAATACAATTATGACGAAAGAATTTAGGGAGGTCTAATAATGAGGCCAAGATATATAGGATGAATCTAGATGCCATTCTTAGTGACAAGTTGACTAGACTAGCTGGATGATTAGTCAGTTGGCTAAGATCACAACGGGGTTCTCGCTATCGGTAAGTCAAAAAACTCCACAAACCCAATACTTTGAGTCAATAAGTGATTGAAGAAGTCTTAAAATTATGCCTAAAACTTTGTCTGTTAAAACTGATCTCGATTGCGACTACAACTAACGAACCATGACAGTTCACCACCCCCCAAGGCTTTAGGTTATGAAATTAAGTAGAGAAGAAACTGTTGAGTTTCTGAAGTGTTGCTGGTCGGAAGCATTAAATGACCTAGTTTCAATAAATCAGAATACTCAATCAGCATAGTGGCATACGATAAAGCCTTCAACATTGCCTCTTTGTCGCTCGATTCTTCATTTACTTGATAACGATTTTAAGTTGTCAGGTACTATTGCTGGACTTATAGTTGGTGGCTCTATGCTTGACTCTCGGTTCTTTCTCTATTGCTTGACTCTTGATGCTTTGGAGGAAAATTCACTTACGACACTTGTTTGTCCCCGAATGATAGCTCAAATGGTAAGAGCTAGGGATATAAGAGTTGGGTGAGATGAAGGGTGAAGGGTCCCGGATTTTGTTGGGGAAAGATGACAAATAATATAATCTGACAACAATTAGCGGAAGCACCTGGATCGACTTTTCCCCTGCGTGCAATTAAAATAGGCTACAGACAAACAACTCAGGCAACAATTAGTAAACACAGAACAGAACAAATAAAATGCAAGAGACACCAGAATTATTTTAACGTGGGGAAAACCCCCAAAGAGGTAAAAACCCCACGGGACCAAGCCAGTAAAATTCTCCACTAATAAATTAATGGGATACACCACAAGTCTTCCTGGAATCACCAGGGATCAACAGAGCAATTACAATCTTCACCAATAAGGTGGATAACAACACAGTACTGACACAGATAGTAGAGAAGGCTAAACCACAAAAGTAATCAATATCAATATCAATATCAATATATATTAGAAAAGAAGAACTCATATCAGGCTGATTTAGTGACGTGTCGTTCTCACGTTAATTCTTAGTGACGTGTCATTCTCACGTTAATTCTCATAAATAAAATTCCACGTGTCATTCTTAGGTTAATTCTCATAAAAAAAATACATTTTTAAATTTTAGATTTGATTGAGATTTAGGTTGTTTATTTCTTGATATTATCTTAATTTATTTTTAGAGTATTAATTAAATTTCATGTTATTTTTATTGAATTTTCGGATTTTTTATTTAATTAAGGATTTTATGAGTTTTTATTGTGATTTGGTAGATTTTGATAGTTTTTATCTATATTTATTTAGTACCTTTTTTAATTTTAGATTTGATTAGGATTTAGGTTGTTTATTTCATGATTTTATTTTAATTTATATTACTATTTATTTTTAGAGTATATTAATTAATTTTTCTTGAATTTTCGGATTTTTAATTAATTTAGGATTTTTTGAGTTTTTATTGTGATTTTCTAGATTTGGTAGTTTTTATCTATCTTTATTTTGTACCTTTTTAAATTTTAGATTTGATTAGGATTTAGGTTGTTTACTTCTTAATTTTATCTTATTATTTATTTAATTTTACTTCCAGGAAATATTTTATTTTATTTTACATTTATTGATAGAGTATAATAATTAATTTTTATTGAATTTTCGGATTTTTAATTAATGTAGGATTTTATGAGTTTTTATTGTGATTTGCTAGATTTTGATAGTTTCCATCTATCTTTATTTATTATTTATTTAATTTTAATTTCATGAAATATTTTATTTTAGAGTCTTTAACGAATTATTATTGAAGTTGTAATGTTTTGATTCTGATGTAATGTTTTTCTATTGTTCTTCTTCCGCTTTTGTATTTTTTTAAACCTGATTTTAGTATAGTTTGTAGAAATCCATGCGTGCGAAGCCTTTCTAAACCAGATTTTGGTATAATTTATAGAAATTCACGAAACTTAGGATAGCCTGAATTTATATTGATTTCTCAAATTTTGCTCCTTTTTATTCATCATGTTTGAGCTGTGTGTATAAGCATACTATTTGCACTGTATGTGAATGATGCACAACTTACTAATTTTATTTTTTTTATGATGCACAAGTCAGTTAAATTGATGAAAGCATATGAAGAGCTCATATTTAATCTTCATGAATATGTTTAGCCCATTCTTAATGTTGGTTCATGTTTTCCTCAAACTCATTAGTTTTGCATATAATGTTTTAGTATGTCAATTGGGTGACTTATCTTACTTCATGAGTATGTTTAACCCATTCTTAAGGTTGGTTCATGTTTTCCTCAAACTCATTAGTTTTGCATATAATGTTTTAGTATGTCAATTGGGTGACTTATCTTACTTTGCTCTATATATTTCCTTAAGTTCAATTTAAATTGATTGTTAGTATAAGTTCATTGGCGAAGTAACCACAATTATTTTGGGTGGGAGGATTTTTTTTTCTCACATATATAAATAATTTGTTGGGGTGTGCTTATACCATTTTTTGTTTCTCTTGACTGAAATGCGCCTTTGATTTTTTGTTTCACAAGGGTTCCACCCCAAGATTCACAAATACACTAGATACAATTCTTTCACCACAGTCCTTTCAAATTGGTGAATGAGGGTTTTAAGTTCTTCAAGACTTCATTTTGGGTTTCTGTTTCAATCTTTTTCATGAATTGATTTTGTTGTTCAACTAATTATAAGATGTCATATGCTTCAAGGATTCCTTCTTTTCTCTTCTTAATCAAAAGCAAAAGGATTGAGGAAAAGAAAATCTTCTGGGGTGCAAAATATTCACTTATTGGAAGAAAAAAATTACATGCATCATTCTCAGGTTAATTCTTATAAAAAAAATACATTTTAAAATTTAAGATTTGGTTAGGATTTAGGTTGTTTATTTCTTGATTTTATCTTAATTTATTTTTGATTTATTTTTAGAGTGAAAAAAAATACATTTTTAAATTTTAGATTTGATTAGGATTTAGATGGTTTATTTCTTGATTGTATCTTAATTTATTTTTTATTTATTTTTAGAGTATTAATTAAAATATCCCTAACTTTTTTTAAAAAGAGTGGGTTTGAAAGCTATAACTTAAGTTAATTCGTTAATATATTCGCAAATAATAATAATAATAATAATAATAATAATAATAATAATAATAATAATAACATATGTGTGCGGGTATGAGTCGGTTGGGTACTATAGTGCACATATCCGCACCCATACCCACTATTTTTTGCGTGTAATTACCTATACCCAACCTTATACCCATTTAGCGGTTTTTTACCCTGCACATAGTGAGCATTTTTTGCGGGTACCCTAAGATTTTGAGACCCATTGTCATCCCTAGATTTAGATTTTGGCAAAGATGGATAGCTTCCTGTACTGACATTGAATTGTCTAAAGGTGGAGAGCTTCGAGTTGCTACCCACGTGAGTATGGAGACGGGTATATGTAATTTTTAAAAACGCGGGTATGAGGATGGTACTATAGTACCTACCCATTGTCATCCCTACTTAGTAATGTTATACTTTATGATTTATCTTACACAATCCTGATTTGTGCTACTATCACATTCACTTTTTTAAGATTAATATGTTGGTAATTTCTTATATCTATGATTTGTGTTATCGTCTTCATATTTACGAAGAATGTGAAACCAGTTCCTTTTGATCTCAATCGGGCATAGAAGAGAAGTCATTATGTCTACTTTACTCATCAATTCTGACTCTTATATTTCATTCGTTGTTTAATATATTTTTAATAATCAAAGTATTAATTGATATATCAAATACAATAGACATATTCCCCGTGCAACGCGCGGGTAAAAAACACTAGTATACTAATATTACCAGTTCGTGCAACGCGCAGGTAAAAAACACTAGTATACTAATATTACCAGTTCAATGACAGGATCTACATACTATAATTTCATCTAAAACAGAGCACCTTTGCAGTATCACTCTTCTGCCAAGAACCAGTGTCTTCTTCTCTTCAATTGTATCAGCGCCTGCCTTATTTTCTTTCCTCACACGAGGCTTTTTTCTCTCTCGTGTATGCACTACTGTGTCTCTCTCACAAGGATTCCTTTTCTCTTTGTGTGTCATTGCACTTGCTGCAATTCTCCTTTTATAGCCAAATTCTCTTTACTGACCGTTAGGCTATTAATTCCTTCTAACGTTCCTATTTTGAAGGCTAATCAATTCCTCCAATTTCTATGTATTCTTCCCACCTTTTCAAGACAGTAGCAGACTAGGAAATAGGAATAATAAGGTATTAATCCCTTAATACATGACATGGGTCACCGCCCACACAATCTTCCATACCCTTTTTTTTTCTTTTCTTTTATATAATAATAAGTTGTAATGGGCTCACTTATTTGGTGACCCATACAACAAATTTAAACCCGGAAGATAGATTAATTTACTAATATTTCTAACAACTAACATTTACCTATAAGGAAAGGGGTTGTCTAAATGACCCAAGATAAAAAATGGGTTTAATAACCCAAGTCTAGGTGTTCCAATTATATTATTACATGTGTCGTTAAAAAATTACAACTCATATTATGTGTCATCATACAATCCAACTCATTTCATTATTCACTTTTTTTCATCAAATTCATTTTATTAAATAATTTATTTATACTTTGAGCACATCAATTAGGATAAACTACACAATCAACCTCTTTTTCCCAAAAAAACCCAAGAACCCTAACCCCCAATTTTGAATTTTCAGTTTCAATTTGATAATCATTGGTTGAATGGCCTAAGTGTCATTTTCATTCAATTATGGACAATAAATCAGAAAATGGAGCAACCATCGAATGTGAGGCTGAAGTGAAGCCAAGCCTATCAATGGAAAGATCACAACATGTACTTGGTAACGTAATCAGCAAGTGTATCTATATCGTTAATGGCTCACAATCACAATCCATGCCTTCTTCACAGATGCATCCTTCGCCCTTTGATCGAGAGGTGGATGGAATGCACATCCTTTGCAAAAAGTGCAATTTTCATTCAAAAGAAAAAAAAAGCACCAAACAACATGGACAGTGAAAAGAGGTCATCCATCAATGGTGGAATTTTTGGTCCTAATTAAGTTGGAACAGAACATTAAAATTGGGATTAGGGTTCTTAGTTTTTTTTTTTTGAAAGGAAAATGAGGTTGATTGTATAGTTTATCCTAATTGATGGGTTCAAAGTATAAATAAATTATTTAATAAAATGAATTTGATAAAAATATTAAAAAGATAACAATGAAATGAGTTGGATTTTATAATGACATATGTCACATGAGTTGGATTCTTTTAAAAGACACATGTAATAATATTATTAGAACACATAGGCTTGGGTTATTTCACCCATTTTTTACCTAGGGTCAATTAGACAACCCCATAAAGAAAACTTACAAAACTTGTTTTGTATTTGATGCTTACAGTCAAAATACATCGGTCTTTATAATTTGTTTAGATTAAAAGTGCATGTGGGTATTTTCCCCTTAGCTTGAATTTCGTTTGTGTTTAGTCAAAAGAATCAGTGATTTTAAGTCACTTGAAATCACAATGAAACATTATTTTCTTAAATTGAATAATGGCTTTCAAAGCCGGCGACCTTCATTGAGTTGTATTGGGTGTGTAATAGGCTAATAGAGAGAAACACCCAGAGAATTGATAAAATTGAGAGATATGATAAATATATGATGTGATTTGAAAAAGAGATAAAGAAGATAAAATAAAAGTAAGATGAAACAGAAAATTAAGGACTCGTTTGATGGTCTGAATAAGATAAGAGCATCTTCAATATTGATTCTTAGTTCTTAGCACTATTCATATGGCCCGTACGACCACATGTGCTTAAGCAACTTTTAAGCAATTTTTATAGATTTTGCTTCAACCATGAGTTTTTAGTTTTTAACACTATTCATCTGGTCTCATCACACCACATTATTTATACTTTTTTATTTTCATAAAGCAATAGAACAAAATTCATAAAGTAATAAATCAATTTGGATGAGAGAGAAAAATGTTTTTTAAGAACTCACAAAGCAAAGTTTCTTATATATATAAGAACTAGTTCCTATTTAAGAACTAAGAACTCCACCTCAGTCATCTCCAATGCTTAAGAACATGGTTCTTTGTTCTTAACTTAAGAATTCACCTCTAAGAACTAAAATTGGAGATGTTCTAAGATAGAGAGAGTTATATAAAGCAAGATACGATAACTCATATCTTGTGTTTGAGTCTCTTATCATAACTTGTGTTGGGTTTTTAGAACTCTGTTATTGGTTTGTGCTATTCTCTTGTTTAGTTTTTTAGAATGTGAATTTTTGGCTGGCAAAAGTTTGTGGTAATCTTCTTCCTTCTTAAGGTTTTTCTTATTGGACTTTTCTTAGAAATGTTTTAATTAAGCTCTTTCTTTCGCTAGGCCTTCCATATGGTGTTTCGATTATGTTTTTTTTTAATGAGAGGTTTGTGCTTATGGGGTTCTTTTCTATCCAATAAAATTCTTTTACTTCAAAAAATAAAAATAAAAATAATAGTAAATGATAAAAGAAATTAGTCAATTTCACAATTAACGAATAATTATTGTATTGATTGTTATTATAATACTATAAATAAAAAATAATTTAAAATAAATAGTGGTAAGTGACAATGATAATTTAACTACTTTATCTGAACAAATTCAATATTTTAACTATTAATAAATTAGTTATTTTTAATTAAATTTATGAGTAACTAGATAATTTAACTTAACAATAAAAACTATTAATTGATAATAAAACTATATGGTTAAATTTATATTTTTATATTAAGTATTAATATTATGATAAATTATATAAAATATAAATATTGGAATAATTGAATTTATATTAGAGTACTAGAAGAGACTAGAAAACTGTCATGTCCAGGATAATTTTAACCTAGCGCATCCCTCAGAGTAACTCTTACACAAACGTATATGATAGGATAAGAGATATGATTGTGTTATCTTATCCTTGCTGACGCAACAAACATAAAATTAAAGAAATAAATAATTGCACAATCATATCTCATGTATGATTATCTTATCCATCCCTATCACATCCGAGAGCACGTGTAATAAAAAACTTGATTCTCTATAACAAACATGTCACTCTCCAGATAGGTCTACTCAATTTAAATTAAGGAGATGCCCAGAATAAATCTCAAACAGATATAAATTCATTGCTGTCATAAAAACTAATAAATGAAAAGAAAATACAACTCTTGCAAATTCAATGTTCTTTCTCCATATTAGTCCTCCACCAAAAAAACAGAATGAAGGAGCCTGGCAAGTGGCAACCTGAAAATCTGAAACATCATCAGTGCATGAACCAGGACACCCTTTGGTGGCCTATTTAAACATATGACTCACTCACTGTCATCTCACTTGCACTAAACCAAACAACAAAGTGAGAGGATTGTCATTGTGTAATAAATCCAAAAAAGAAAAGAAAATGTCTTCTTCTTCTGCACTCACTATCCTCTCAAACTGCACAGTTTTCCCTGACCAAAAATCCACCATGGGAGATCTCAAGCTCTCTATCTCAGACCTTAACATGCTCTTAAGCCACTACATCCAAAAGGGTTGTCTCTTCACCACCCCACTAATCTCCTCCGACACTCTCATCACTCACCTCATCAATTCCCTCTCTAGCACCCTCTCCCTCTTCCCCCCACTCGCCGGCCGGTTTATTACCGACGCCGACGGTTACGTCTTCGTCTCATGCAACGACGCCGGAGCGGACTTCATCCACGCCTCCGCCGTTGATCTCACCGTCGCCGACCTCCTCTCCCCAATTGATGTCCCTCAGCACCTCTTCAAGCAACTCTTCCCCTTCCACCGCAAAATCAGCCACTCCGCCCATTCCTCCCCCGTCATGGCAATCCAGGTTACCGACCTCGCCGACGGAATCTTCATTGGTTGTGCCGTCAGCCACGCCGTCGTCGACGGCACCTCCTTGTGGAATTTCTTCAACACGTTCGCCGATGTTTCCCGGGGAGTCACCCGCGCCTCCAATATCCCGGACTTCCGCCGCGAATCCATGCTAATCTCCAAGGTTCCCCTCCGGCTGCCGGAAGGTGAACTCACGGTGACGTTCAACGCCGACGAGCCACTCCGGGAGAGGATCTTCAGCTTTAGCCGCCAAGCCATTCAGAACCTAAAGGCCGAAGTGAACAACCGCGAATCGTCGAGGGAAGCCGTTGAGTTGTCGGGGAAGCTGAGCAACGACGCGCAACATAAAACGGTTACGAGCAAGGAAGCAATTTCGAGAAACGTAACCTTCGAAACGACAGAGATTTCGTCATTTCAATCGTTATGCGCGCTGACGTGGAAGTGCGTGACGCGAGCGAGGTGTTTGGAGGGGTCGAAAACGACGACGTTTAGAATGGCGGTGAACATTAGGCACCGTTTGGATCCAAAGTTGAGTGATCGTTACTTCGGAAACGCGATTCAGAGCGTTGCCACGTGTTCTTCCGCGTGTGAGGTGGAGAGTAGGGATCTAAGGTGGATTGCGGAGCAGCTGAACAAAAGCGTGAAGGCGTATGATAGCGCTGTGGTGCGCCGCGCTGTGGAAAATTGGGAGCGTGAGCCGAAGTGCTTTGAGCTCGGGAATCACGATGGTGCGACTGTGCAAATGGGAAGCTCGCCGAGGTTTCCGATGTATGATAATGATTTTGGGTGGGGGAGGCCCTTGGCTGTTCGGAGCGGCGGAGCAAATAAGTTTGACGGGAAGATATCAGCGTTTCCGGGGAAGGATGGTGGCGGCGCTGTGGATTTGGAGATGGTTTTGGCGCCACAAACAATGGCACGACTCGAGTGTGATCCCGAGTTCATGCTTTACGTGTCTTCTTATCCACGACACGTATTAGAATCGTAATCAGTAATGATATGTGATCACACCTCAGTTTTTATAACTTCATTTCCACCTATTTTTATTTTCATCTCTCTCATCTTATCATCTATCAATATCACATCTCATATTTTATTATTTCTGAACTACCCTTATCCAATCTGTGTTATGTTCTATAAAAGCAGCACACATAGAATTATACTAAAATTTTATCCTTAAGAAAATTATGGAAGGAAATTAAATATATAATTAGCACATTTCAAATATATATATATATATATATAATTAGCAAATTGTGTTGGTAAAACTGAAAGGAAATAAATGAACTTACTTTTTCAATGATAAAATTCTAATCAAAATTGTTTCCTCTCGAAGATATATAAAAGGAAAAAATATATCTACAATTATATGGTAATTATCAGTAAAGTGAAAGAATGAAAAAATTAACTTTTAAAACATATTCCTTTTTCAAAAACAAAAATGCATATTACCTTGATCCGTACATTAATTAATAATAATATTGGTTGGTTATTAGTAAATTACTATTACTAGTGTTTTTTACCTGCGTGTTGCACGGGGAATACATCTATTATATTTGATAGGTCAATTAATACCTTGACCATTAAAAATATAATAAACAATTGATGAAATAGAAGAGAGAAATGATGAGTAAAGTGGACAAAAAGTCTTAAATTAAAATCCTTGTTGCATAGATTGAACTTCGTACAGTTGAATAACTAATAAAAAAATTGGTTAACCAAATCTCAAATTATGCAAAACATATTAGGGGATGTGGTTTAATGATGGCTAATAAACAATAGCTGATTTAATCTACAATGAAAAAAAGAGAAAATATTCTTTATGTACGTGATTATGCAAGTTCATTTTTTACACAATAAAATAAACTAAGTTTGACCCATATCAACATGAAGTCGTTTCACATTCTTCATGAGCCTAAAGACAATAACACAAATTATAGATATGAAGAATCACCAATAAAGCATTCAGAACACATTTTAATCTTAGAAAAAAAAGAATGTACCGCGAAATTTGTTATTGTATTTGATACATTAATTAATACTTAATGAAGGTACTTTCTTGTTAAAATATATTTCTTCCCGTAGGAGAATTTAACTCCTATAATAATTTGTACAAAAAAATTAAAGTAGACTATATTATGATGTAGTAAAAAATTAACATCAAACTATATTATATTATGTTTTTCTTGTAACAAAAAAAAAATTTCGATGAAATCTTATTAACATTTATTTTTATGTAGAAGTATTTTCATGTAAAATATTCTTCCTATATATAAAAGCTTTTAGGCTCTTTCTAATACATTTAGATCCAGTTTCTCCTTACTCTCAGGATGCCTGAAAGTCTTTTCTCAAGTCTATCTGGTGGGTAATATCGATGAAGATGATGACACCCACCATACCTTGCTTGCCTCAAGGTCGATCTCTTGTATCCTCCTCCTGCCGAATACTTTAAGAGTAAACCTTGTCATTCCAACTTTCATCGATCGAGTTTCAGTTACTTTTTCTGTTGATCCAGGTGAGAAAGCTTACTAAGGCAACCTCTGCTTTTGTCTATCTCCCAATATAAGAAGCATGTTGCTTTGCTCTTATAGTAGTACTAATGGGCGTACTTTAGAACAAATTTCTAGCGAAGGTCTTGACAGTTTGGAACTGAAAGGTTTGGTTCATTAATAATATCTAGTAGTTTCATCATGCTATTCTGCTTTTGAGCTTGTTGTACTTACCGGAGCATTTCTGCGATAAAAAATTCAGAATAGTAAAGCAGTCGTAGTATGCTCCCTTTACTTGCTCTAGTGCTCAAGTGATAGTTGAGTGCATACTGTTTGCATCTGAGTTATATATAAAAGACTCTTAAAAACAACTACTTAATTCTCCATTACAAAGAATATACATTACATCAGAACCTAATTATTATTTGTCAGTGACATAAGTGTCGAAAATAATAGTAATGGAAATTTCGAATGGTGTGGATAAGGGTTAAAAGTCCAATCTCATAAGAAAGAAAAATCTCCATTTACATCAAAATCTCTCTTAGATTTCTCTACCTCACTATCACCACCGTTTTTCTTATAAATTATCCACAAACACACTCACAAATTCCACACAGTACCTAACATCATATGCAAATTTTGTTTTCACTGCAACCAGAGTCTGTTCTCTGGCATAAAAAAACACTTCATAAAGTAAGAATGTATCACATTTTGAATTTAAATCATTAAAATATTTATTTCTAATTAAAAAATCAAATGAAACTTGCTTCCAAATCAGCAGCAATCCTAGGTGCTATTCCTAATTGTTGTCCAACTTTAACATGAATTAATATGAACTCATGCTAATTCAAATAAAACTTGCTTTCAAATCAGTAGCTTCCAACCGTATCTGCATTCTAAGTAACAGAAAATCAAGAACTCATGAAGTGAGATTGATAGACATGTTAGAGTAGGATAGACTAAAGACCATCAAACATAATAGCAATATGTGCAACATCAATCTAGCTATGATAGTGCAAAGATAGCAATCAAATTTGCAGACAGATATGAAAGCCAAAGAATGAATTGAAGCCACTTTTTGGCTATGGCCTTCCAGTGGTTTCCATAACCAATCAGATCTATTTGTAAGGGGAAACTAATCACATGCTACTAAAGAAGATGAATGGAAGAAAACCCTCTAGAAATCTTAGACCCATTATATTTGTTGAACGGCTAAAACAACTCTTTGCTTTATGTAGTACTGTTGTTGAAAGTACAATAACCAAATCAAAAACATATGCTGATACTAAATCGTAATGTGATAATTACACACTCCTGCAAGCAAGACTTCCAATCACACTAAAGTTTGATTAATTGAACCATAGTAGAACAATGATTAATTATAAAATCTAATATTGCCTTCGAAAAGTGACTTTTAATATATGTAATGATGATGGATAGATGTAGAATTGATGAACTAAGTCAGTAAAACTATATATGCATCACAGTAGTGCAACACCAAACACACATCTCTATCTCTTATCTGGTGAATATATACATATAATGGACTGAGAAAAACCTCCATGAGTACTGGTCTCACATGTTTCGTGGCTTACTTGAAATGAGAGCAAGATAAGATCTTGAGTCATCAACCATGTTTCATCTTCAGCTAGCTGAGAATCAGAGAGTGTAGTCAGAAAGAGGTATGCACCTCATTGTCGTTCTGTACCTACGGATAAATTCATGTCAAATGTTTCCAGGGAAGCCAAGGAAATCAATTTATTGTTAGAACATTGGTTTAGGCGTTTAGCATATTAGAAAGGATAGCACCAGTTTTAAAAGTCTAACCTCAATAGTATAGCTTGAGCGAACAAAGATAAGCAGTAAAATCTCATCCATGATATGTAGTTCTGTAGTTGTAACGGCAAGCACCAACAATAATAATTAATTTCCTCGGTGCAAGAAGCAGGCAAAAAGAAAAAATTACCAAATAAAAAAGTTGCAAGGAAAAAATCTACGACTTCTCCTTTCTCTCCCCTCAATTCTTTCACTCCCTCAATCCACTTCACTGACAATGATTAGGTTAATCAAAACATACACAGATCAATGTTTCACCTCCTATAACATAGGACACAAATTTTAGATGCAAATTAAGAAAAACGAATAAAATAGAATCACATACAAAGGAGAATCAGAAAGCATAAAAACAAATCAAAATATTGCAAAATTCCATGTGGAATATAAAATGGACTCACCATCCATGGCTTCCAAAGAATCTCTTTTGGTGGAATATCTATAAATAAAAAACTGAAGAAAAGAATTTGAAATTATCATGGCAAGTGATGAACGAAATTGACCTTGAAGTCAAACATGAGTGAATGAAAGTTAAAGGTAAAGTAAAATAAAATTGAAAAAAACCATAACATATTATGCAAGCAAAGGAAGAAAATAATTTGAAACCTCTATCTGCAACCTTCCCAATCAGTCCAAGGCAGCAAATCGGAGGGATGCGATTGCAAGTCGATGGCAAAGTGGTTCCGTTGAGAGATGAGACGATTTTGTGGTGGTGGTTCCGTTCAGTGGAGAGATGAGATGAAAATTGCATGGAGGAGATGAATTCCATGGAGGAGATAGAGGAGGTATGCATGGTTTTAAGAGGGTTTTTGCTGATGGGATGCATTATTGATTTAAATCACTTATCACAGATTTTATATTAAGATAAAATCATGAAATAAACAACATAAATCCTATTCAAATCTAAAATTTAAAAATGTACTAAATAAATATAGATAAAAACTATCAAAATCTAGCAAATCACAATAAAAACTTATAAAATCCGGAATTAATTAAAAATTCAAAAATTCAATAAAAATACCATAAAAAATAATTAATACTCTAAAAATAAATAATAATATAAATTAAGATAAAATACAGAAATAAACAACATAAATCCTAATCAAATCTAAAATTTAAAAATGTACTAAATAAAAATAGATAAAAACTATCAAAATCTAGCAAATCACAATAAAAACTCATAAAATCCGGAATTTATTAAAAATCCGAAAATTCAATAAAAATACCATAAAAATTAATTAATACTCTAAAAATAAATCAAAAATAAATTAAGATAAAATCAAGAAATAAAAAACCTAAATCCTAATCAAATCTAAAATTTAAAAATGTATTTTTTTTATTAAGGAGAAATAAGGTAAGGAAAAATCAGGGCACATGTGGCAAGTGGGGCCAAGGAGAAAGAGCTTACATGTAAAATATTAGGTGAAAATTAATCTGGGAGCGACACGTCACTAACTTGGCCTGTGAGAGCGACACGTCATGCTAGAAGTATCCGGAATTAATTAAAAATCCGAAAATTCAATAAAAATACCATAAAAATTAATTAATACTCTAAAAATAAATCAAAAATAAATTAAGATAAAATCAAGAAATAAAAAACCTAAATCCTAATCAAATCTAAAATTTAAAAATGTATTTTTTTTATTAAGGAGAAATAAGGTAAGGAAAAATCAGGGCACATGTGGCAAGTGGGGCCAAGGAGAAAGAGCTTACATTTAAAATATTAGGTGAGAATTAATCTGGGAGCGACACGTCACTAACTTGGCCTGTGAGAGCGACACGTCATGCTAGAAGTTGTTCTTTTCTAATATATATTGATGATTGATATTGATATTGATTAGAACAAACCAAAAAATATTAACTATCAATAATAAAAATTTGAATTTCTCAAATAAAATTTAAATATTTAATATTAAAATTTTATATATTATTTATGAATTAAAGAAAAAATTAATACAAAAAATATACCTTTTGAAAATGTTGAGTATACTTTTTGGTACATCAGAAAAGGAAAAATGTAGAGTATACTACGTAACATTATTTAAATTAAACGAATTTATTAAATTAAAATATCTCAGTACATTGCATTTATTTTAATACATTTACAATTGCAATTCATTTCTTAAACGTATTTAGTAAATATAAAAATAATAATAATAAATTTAATATAATTTAAGTAAAAAACAAATTTGAAAATATAATTTAAGTAAAATTATTATTATAAATATTAATTGTAAATAAATTCGTCCAATGCACTAGCATTATGACTTGTAAAATGTAATAAATAGAGTTATTATACATTCACACTTCACTTTCTATACTATCTCATTTTCACTAATTTTTCTTCTTTTCTTGTCACATTTTATATTATATCACTCGTTTCTTTCATTTCTCTTCATAATCATCTTAGGTGGACGTGACATATAAGTGTGGACATATTATTTTCCAAATAAAGATGATAGACTCATCACATTTTAATCCATCACATAACAAACTAGTTGGCGCCTTCCGATCTATCAACAAACAAGTTTGATTCTTTCAATGTTGGTACAGAGTTAGCCGATGCTTATTCCCGAATACCGTCATTGCTTCTTCTAGAAAAGAAGTTCACGACCCGTAGGCCTTTTACCTCCACGTGACAATGCTTCATCAGGCTTTCGTCCATTACGAAAAATTACCCACTGCCGTCTCCCGTAGAAGTCTGGGATGGAAAAATAATCTTTGAAAGCAATTTTTCTCCCTCAAAATGAGTTTTGGTAAAACTTCAAAATGATTTATGGATACCAAATGTCACTTACAAAAAAATATTTTACACTCAAAGAAATCCTAAATTTCTTTTCTATACCCCTTTTTCCGAATTAATTTTGTTTACATTATTCCAAAAAAATAAAAGCAAGAAAGCATTAGACTGACGTCTAAAAGTTAGCAATTTAAAATTTAACCAATTTATAACTAAAAGTCTAAAACATGTACTTATATGTACAATAACGATACCAATATATTAATTTTCTCAAGCTGGACCAAATCCTTTCCTTCCGTTAGAGTTCACTCTATTCGTTCAGAATTACACGGTGGCATTAGTAATTTAGTATGATTTATCCTGAGTTGCAACTTACACCACAGGACTTGTTTTAGTTAACCATCTAAACGGTTACTCGGTCGAGAGGTGAGAAGATAAACAGAAAAAACCGTGACAAAGATTTCATTTCTGATATCCTAATCAATTTGTTTTCAATAATTAGTCCTCAAATGCTTGTTAACAAAGCTACCAAACAAAGAAAATGAGCAGAGTATTGCATAGTGAATAAAATACAAGAATAAAGAACGGGAAGAGTGTATAAAGGATCATCATTCCATGTTATGCGTTTTTCTCTAACCCATGTAGTGAAGTTAAAGAAGATCAACAAAAGTGATGGAGGAGCAACAATATCAGTCCATGTATTCAATTGCATGGCTACTCGTGCTGCAAACATACAACCCCTCAAACTTACGCAGCTGCACTTGGCACTGGTACCGTTTTCGAGTCTTCTTCCCTTTCATGTTCTTTGTTGAGCATCTGAAATTATATTCCAACATTGGAAGTCATGATTCACAGTAAATCAGTGATGATTTAACATCTTTCACTTGATAAGCTTAAATACATGCATGATGCACTTCAAATGCCCAGCTCACTAAACTTTAATCTACTTAATGGAGGACTAACATAGTGTTTTATCCGACCTTGCTAAATTTGATTTTTTATAATATAAAAATGAACCATAAAGATAAAGCCAAAATCAGAAAAATAAGAAAATAATTGTTGCAAGATCAGGATAGTGTATCTAACCTTGTTGTTAATCAAGTTGTGAAGTGCAATCACACTTCTAATGAGAGACGATAGGTATATTACCAACATCATATCATTGGTTTTCACTGCACATGTAGAACAGAGATCAACAATCTAGAAGGACATTACTGAAAAACATGATATACAAAAACATACTGCAAATCTTAACCTGCAAAAGCCTTGATAAGATCAGCAACATTGAGATTTGGTAGCAGGTTGAACACATCCTAACAAAATCCATAAGCAATTAAATGGTGAAATACATTAATGGGGCGGGGCATAGGAACCAAAGAAAAATCAAGTTCTATTATTCCCATACGCACATGGTTGATTAGTTGTGTTGTCAAAATCATGGTAGTTGAATCGTGAATCTGAAGACCTATTTTTTGACTCATGAATCATATCGTCTTATGTATCGTATGATACAAACACACACGAAAATAAGAAATAAATGAAAAATATATGGTATGTATCATATAATTAATCGAAAGATGACAAAGTGCAGATGTTCATCCCCTTCAAAATCATCAATAACATGACAAATGCAAAGTACTTTCATACTTGCTAAACTATGCTTTGATCCTACAACTTAATAAACTTCAAAGTTCAAAATAATCAGGGGAGAAATCGCAATTCAGCGATTCATGATATGATACAAGCGATTCATGATACGATACAAACGATTCAAGTGCGATTCACGGAGAAATCGATTCACACATGCTATTTGTATTGCCAGACCTCAAAAACCTATCGTATGGTATCGGTGTATCGTACGATACTTACTACCATGGTTAAAATCATATTTTGAAGTAAATTAAAAGATGTGGATTGGCAGAAGACACTTGAATCTAAATCCATAAACCATTGATGACAAAGCCAAGGGATCAGCATTATATAGTAAGTAATAAAATGATAAACAAACCTGCAAGTGGTACAAGATCTCATGGTTTAGTGGAAGCTTTCCATCAATAACAAGGTCAAGGTAACCCCTTATTTCTTTAAGTCTTGCATCCAAACCCTTCAAGGCTGTAAGTTTTGCACTTACCTACGTAAAAAGACTAGATTGTCAACATATGCATTCAATATTTGGCTGAAAAGAACCACAAAATATTAAAGGGGAAACAACATATAGATCCAAAAAGAAGAAAAAATAAAGGGAAAAGAATAATAAGATAGGGGGAGAAAACCTCTGTTGCAAGGGTGCTAATGGTTGTATCCTTCACATCCCTAAGCAAGTGCTCCACTCCTGCACAAGGGTGAGAAAAATGTGAAACAGTAGAAATTGTTTAGGCAACTGTGTGGATGAAATTGAAAAAGTATCAGTGATAACAAAGAAAAGAGAAATGAAGCATAGAAAAATTGCAGCAGTTTTACTTTCAATGGCATACCTATCTCCTCAACTTCATGAGCAGCAATTTCTGATTGCACATGCACAAAGACCTTTTGGCTTTTCTGGGTAGCATTCTGTATTCAGAAAAAAACTATCTGTCAGTTCCTATGCCTACTGATTAAGTGACAAGCAAATACTAGCTACCCTCCCACTATCACAGAGAACAGAATCACTTTTGCAATAATACTGTGTACAATTTTATCAAAGATATAAAGGATTTAAGTATTACCTCTTTAACCTCTTCCACAGCATAGTATGCTTTTGTTGGAATTCCCAACTCCTTAGGTTCAACATCAATTATAACCAAAACAGGATTTGGTACATAGCTGCGAGGGTTTTAAGAATGATCAATTTGGGGAAAGATTAATAGGTAAAACAAAAGCACAGATGAAGACAGTAAGCCAGTAAAGAGGCAGAGTATGAGAGCAACATATAAAATGTCTTATAAAGTTTCAATCAAATCATGAAAATTATACTAATGAGGATAAAGGGGTAAAGAATCTATAAGTCCCAAAAATCATTTAAGGAAAAAAAATATTTGGGAATAAATTAATGCTTTGATGAAGTAAAAATGTCAAGGTAGTCAAATGTCATTCTACACAGGATTTCAGTTCAATAAACATACTCATTGAATAGTCCATGAATGTCAAGGTCATTTTCACGCAGTTTTGGACCAGTGCTATACCACCCGACGACATGCTCCTTAGCTGTGAACAAAAAAATATCCATGTCTGATTAGATTGAATATTCTAAAGAAAGAAAATAAGAATAACAAAAGAATTTTTGTTATGGTAACTCATACCATTTATTCTCTTAAACATGGAGAACATTGATTCATGGTAATTATGGTCAAGAAACCAGATGCTTGGATCCTTGTCATCTTCTTCAAAGGGAACTGTGGGGTGTGACAGATTAGTTAACCAATTAGTAAGAGACAGACAATTCAGCTAAAACTAAAAGCTTATGATATTTCTAAAATATGCACAGAAATACCATGTGAACAAAATCTACATCTGAAGTAATGATCTTATACATTCAATTCAATAGGATGCCTAACATAGAGAGGAACAACTAGTGTCACAGGAAACTGGAGGTTATCCCTCAAACATACCATATAATAAACATCCTAATTTAATAAAAAGTCACAACTTTGGTAAGCTGTCTGTTAGAACTATATTGATATGATAGATATCACAAAATGAAAGCTTAAATAACACATCAGCCATCACACAAAACTAATCTATGAAAAACTTAAAAGCTAAGATCTTCACAAATAAGTCAAGGTGGAATTGAGGCATCTCACACTAAAACCTAATAGCTGATGATATATCTAAAATTTGAAAGAAACCATGTGAACAAAATCTTCATCCAAAGTAATGATCTTACACATTCAATTCAATAGGATGTCCAACATAGAGTCAAGCAAGTCGTGTAATGGGAAACATCAAGATTATCCCTTGGACATACCATATAACAAACATGCTAACTTATTAAAAAGTCACAACTTCAGTAACCACTTAGTCAGAATTCTTTTGACACCATAGATATCACAAATGAAATCAAAAATAGCACTTACAAGTTTTCGACCGTCACACAAAACTCATCTATTTAAGAACTTAAAATCCAAGATTCTTCACAAATAAGTCAAGGTGAATTGAGCCATCTCTCATACTAATCCCTAACTCAAAAACTTCTTAAACCTATTTGCATTACATGAATCAATCAACATGAGAGTATAGTATCAGTATGTCAAGCATAAGCAAGTAATGATTATCACATCACAATCACATCAAATATTGAAAGTTACACACATAATAATACTCCTAAATCAGAAATCTGGTGAGTTCACTCTGAATCACTAACTCAAAGAAAGCCCTATCCAGCTCAATTCGAACGAACACAATTCTATCCAATTTAGGGCACAAAACCACAGTGCATTGCCATTAATAACTGAAATAAACAAACAAAACATAAAGCGGTGGTGGTTTAGGGAAGGAAAAGAAGATCCGAACCGGCGTAGCTGTTGGAAACGTCGACGGTGCCTTTGAAAGTGGAACCGAGCAAGACGCCGACGACGCGCTTCCGTGTGTCCTTGGCGACTCTGTTGTAGTTGTCGACGATGCTCAGAAGCACTAGCGGGTGAACCACCACCTTCTCGATCGGTCGAGATGATACTTGCTGAGTCTTTATCACATCCATTGTTGCAGTTTCCCCTCAGAGATTATCAACTATTCAACTGAACAAACAAACACACTTTGCTTCTTTCTCAATTCAATTCTCTATTTCTCTCTCTCTCTCACTCTGCTTCACCGCTCTTCTATTCTCTTTTCGTGTTGGACACGAACACGAGACGTCGCAGATCAAGTTATTTTAGCGGCCCAGGCCTCGGTGTTCAATATAAGGCCCAACAAGGTAGAACATTTTTATAAGAATAAAATGATAAGCCCAAAACTTTATCCCAATATTATTAGCATCCTACGTATATCAGAAAAATGATTCCTAGATGAGGTATATCTCTTATTATGGATAATATCTCTTGCATATCAATATATCCTCAAGTACACACTACCTACTGACCTAATTTTTGCAAGTTGATGCAGCCATCCCAGCATAACCTTTATACTTGTCCTAGTGGATTCCACAACCTTCCAGAAGCAACATCTCGAAGTTAGCATAAATGTGCCCACCCCAAAATCAAGGAATTCGCATGGAAATCCTCGCTGGTAACCCCAATTTGAGTTGAGCCTCGCCAGTCACTCATACATGGGGACTAACAGATATTCCGCACCTTGAAGAGAGGATGATGAACATCCCTACCCTTGGCAGTTGTACAACTATTGGGTGAATTCCAAAAGCCATTGTAGTTGAGCTCTACACATGAGTAACTAACCCACGTGAACATCTCAACGCCTTTGAGAGAGAGAGATGAGTAGCCTTGGATCCCCTCGAGCGATCATGTGTCGAGTTATTCCTCGAGTGTTGAGGAAAGTTGTGCTTACATGATTCTACTTCCGGCGCCCAGTCTGTTACTAACTAGGGTGACCACTCCACCTAGTTTATCCACCATTGCATCAATAACAAAAATCTTCCAAGGACACCCCATTCCTTGGCCCGCATCACCCAGGCGGACAACGAATATCTCTGCACTTTTCTCTCTAAGTTCTATTACAATTTCTCTTTAAAGTCTAATTTGACTCATCAAACTATATTGCATATGGTAGTGGAATCCCTTAAATCATGATCCATATTTGCACTATCTCTAGTCGGTCGACTACCCCGCGATCTTGCTGAGTTTAAAGAAAGATCTACGAAATCTATCAGCAAGGAATGTCACCCTAGAGTTGTTTCATTTCATCAAATAATTAATGTGGGGAACCCAATAGAACCAACAACACAACAAAGAACAATGTAGAACCTGATCAAACAGGTTTGCAGATCAAAGGTTGAGTACGAATTGTGGGAGCTCCCAAACTAAATAGGGTTGGAGACCAAATGTTGACTAATAACGACAAAGGCTCTAGACACAACACGACATGCAGGACATTTATAGAGCGAGAGTGGCGCATCACATGGTAGAGCGACATTGGGGAGGTAATGCGATAATGAAATCGGGTAGCGGAGGGAGGAGGACCAGACGACTGAGGGAGAGGGTGAGAGAGGGTGATGCCGAGGGAAAGGTTAACGAGGAGAAAAAGGCCAATGGAGAGGGTGATGGTGGAAGACGAATAGTAGGGTGGCAAAGGGAGAAGGAAGATGCATATATATGGAGTGAGTGAAGGTGAGGGCGGTAGAGGAGGAGGGACGAGCTGAGGGAGAGGGCGAGGATCAAGGTGGCAAATGAGGAGGACAGTGGTAGAGGGAGAGACTGAGGGAGAAGATGAGGGTGAAGAGGAGGAGGGAGTGAGTGCGAGATTTTGAGGGAGTTGCAGAGAGAAGGGGTTATTAAGAAAATGAAGTAGAAATCAATAAAGTTTAGCGTCGGCTAGGCCAACGCTAGCCTTCGAAACCACGAGTTAGGCGAGACCCAGTTGACATTACATGGTCACAAACTGTTGCTAATTTGGTCAGTGAATATAGCGTCAGCCATAAACCGTCGCTAACTAATGGCGGGCAGACGCTTCGTTAGCCGGTTATTTTGGCATCCGCCGCCATCAACACTAATTTACAGTAAGCCAACACTAAATGACATTAGTTTGGGTGAGGCTAAAATGAAGTACTTTTTTTTATGTTTTGCGTCGGAATAACATACACTAAAATGTCAATATTAACATTAGGGCTAGGACGAACACTAATTTTTGACGCTAAATCAATTATATCTTTATTGTGAACCTATGACCTCTCTAATTCTGCCTTGATTTTCCATGTTGTTAACACAATAATTATGGTTAGCTGGTCAAGTAATTCCTTAATTGACTATTTTTGTTTTGCCTTAGCACCCTTGCATGCGAATCAGAGTGATCCTGCTGGTCTTAACAAATGATCCTTCTCCATTTCTTAAACAATAATTTGGTCTAAGTTTAGATGACAAGGATGAATGACACTTCTAAAATGGTTGATGATAGTCGTCAAAGATGAGCAGACCCGAGGCATGCGAGTAATTTATAACCTTATGTCAGTAGTATTTATGGTATCATTTCTGCATTTCAAGGTGACATCTTTCATGGGAGGGTGTGAAGTTAGAATCCCAAGCATTCAAAACATGTAAGGATAATCCAACAGAGCATACCCACAGAGAAACCAAACCAAGTTGGACGAGTATGCAGAGGAGAATGTCCAAGCATTTCCATTTTCCAATATTTAGAAGGAACTAAACTAATCAGTGATCACTAGACAACTATTAATTTCAAGATACATCCTTTTTATTTTTCTTTTTTAGCTTTCTTTATTGAAAGAACACACCCTCTCCTTTCTCACCCCAAAATGGATCACTCCCCATGTTTACAGAGAACTCAAGCGAAGATCTAATGGTGGATGATCCATTTGTTCACCCATCAAGTATGAAAACATTGCACTGTCCCTGCATTCATTTGCATGGACCCTCAAATTCTTTGATTCTGATTCACCAAAGGAGTTCAAAGGGAAGAGTTGAAGAGTCTCAATCACCCTCTCTGGCTCTGTAACCTGATAGAACTGTGCATAATCTGCACAAAAAGGAAAAAAGATCTCTATTAGTTGTGTTTGAGTACATATTTGAAAACTCTTCTACAATTGATTCCGAAGCAAGATTAATCAATGACAGAGAGAAGTTTATAGGTTTCAAAGTTGACTTTGATGAAAAAATGTTGATTTAAACATGCTATGAAAACTCAGTAAGTTTTTCTAAGAATCAATTAGAGCAGACACTCACTGAAATTTATCCTCATAATTGATTTTTGGTGCATATTTGATTACACAATGAAAAATCACAGTGAAGTCAAAATCATGATGAAAAATTAAAAAAGTTAAAAGAAGTTATTTCTTATGTCCATTGTAATTTTCTACAAAACATGTTGAAATGTGAAATGTAGAAATATTATCAAACATCCACAAAATGTTTATACATATATATATGATCGCATAGTACTTACTTTGTTTAGAAGAATTCTTGGACATGGAATTTTCTCTAAGAATCACATTGAAATCCTTGTCATCAAAGGTGACCTTGCGCCGCTTCTGTCTCTCCCTGGCCTTGTGATTCTGAAACCAATAGAACACATTCTTGCTCTCTATCTTCCCATAAAAACTCAACTGAGTAGAGATCTTCTGAATCTGATCAGTGCTGGGTGTACGAAGCCCAGAACTGAACAGTTCAGTCAGAACCTTAACCTGTTCCGTAGTGGGATTCCAACGCCCACACTTGGTACCACTATTGCCACCACTACCACCTCTAATACAAAACCCTGACATGTTATTCTCGTCCATATTGCAATGATTTTTTGTGCCCTCTGAACTGAAAACTTTAGGCTCTGAGCTTCTGAGCCAGAAAGATCTGAGTCTGTGTGCATTTATAGTAGCATAAAGCTGAATAATCTAGTGCCAAAATCTTTGTCTTTTTCTCTCTTCTTTTTTGGATTGCTTTTGAGGGCATCACGGATCAACCCCTGTATTTTTTATTGGTTGTTGTCTAAATAAATTTAGCAAACTTTGATTTAAATCACCTTATTCTAAATAAAGTAAATCAATAATATTTAAGATAAGTGATAAAATATAAGTTTTCTAAATATCATTAGTTTACTGATCTAACGCAAATTTTACCTATGATCAATTAGACAACTCAATTTTTTATAAAAGTTGTGCTAACAACACTTTCTTTGGTACTCTATTTCTACCATACTTTTGTTGGTTAAAATTTATTTAGATTTCACGAAATTGAAAGTATGAACTATCTAATTTACTAAATGTTACATGAATTTTTACCAATACAGAAAGAAAGAGTGTTAAATTATTTTTATAATTTCATCTTTCTGTTTTCTTTGAATTTAGGGAATATGTGTGTGTGTGTGTGATTTGAAACTGTATAATGCGGTTTGATCGGTTTTGATTTGGCCTGGTTTTTTGTGCTAATAAAGAAATGGAAAAGATAAAGACATGCGTAAAAGCAGCCACTATTCAACGTTTTGGTCTTGGAGCAGACAATGTGTATGTTTCAATGATATTTGTTAAACTACACGTAGCTCATTATACTATAGGAATATGGTTCAATTTTTTATTTCTCTAGTTCTTCTGTTCTGCTTAGTTAGACATAACACTCTGTTTTTCAGTAAAGTGTACAGTGGGCATTTAACACAAAGTTTTGTACTATATGAAAGTAACATTTGGATATATTATGTTTTAAAATATACCACTTATTCATTTATGTTATGTTGAAGTGTTGAGCTCTAATTTATTTCCATAAAAAAAACTCTAATTTATGTATGTATCAATTATATGAACGACATGCGTTGTTTCGGTATCCTTTTAAAATGAAAAAGTTTAATATCATATAGTCTTTAGTTTAAAATATTAGGACTAAATTACAAATTTTAAAAATTTATTACATGGAAACATAAGGCATTCAAGCAATCATGTATGAAACACATTCATTTTAAGTGATTATGAGAGAAATTAGTTTATGTCAATGTTGATTTTTACACATCTCAACACTACCTCCACCTTCTATTCATCTTTCTTTTTTTTTTTAATCTAGGGTCGCAAACGTTAATTGTGGAAGATATGCGGCACCATCTGACATCTAGTTTTGTTAGGGGTTTTGACCACCACAGAGTGAAAAGTTAAAAAAAAATGCGATTGCGATAATCTGAAACTACTACAATATTCATGTACGAAAATATAAGTAAAATTTGTGGCGATTTCAAATCTTCACAATCATATTTTACAATCATATTTTATGTTCTTTTCTTAACGTTCCACTTTGTTATGGTTAATGACCATCACAATATTTTTCATATTCACAATGACGGGCTTAATTATAATGACGATTATATATGCAATTAAACTTACTGTTATAATTTTTGGGAGTTATCCAACACAATATATTATATTTAACAATACTGTTCTCTTCTGTTTTCATTATATTCCATCATGGTCTCATGTTTCAAAAAAAAAAATTTATGGTCTCTTCATTATTGAACGCTAGCTAGCAAAGTGTCTACCAATATTTTCTCCCAAACATATGCCAAAATCTATATATTCTATCATGCCATGTTCTAATCAATCTACAAAACACGTACATATATATTTGTGCAAATCCTAATTAACTTTGGTGCCTTATGTGCTTTATGCTGCATTAACATATTTAACAGATAAAACCAGCTCCATCACGACATGTGAGTTAAGCCAAAGTTTGTTTTTAAAAGAAGTTGTTGTCTGCTAAAGTTCATGAAGAACGGGTTAAATTAAAGTTGTTACATATTTAAGTCTGAGAGATAGTGGCAGAGGAAGTGAAAGTCAAAGTTACATTGTTTGATCTATGTTGGACCGTTGTGATCACATTGGAGACTGACAGAGATACTGAGTTAGGTTGACTAGGTTTCATGGAAACCTTCTTTTTAAGACGTGGGAACATAAACTAAAAGACAACAAAGCAACTCAATAGTGAGATTTGGAGGGACAAATCATGACAAACAAAAAGTTGGGCAACTTGGCTTTCCTTATGTCATTTGCTCCTGTCTTTGGTAATTGTCTTTCGAATAGGGACTAGCTCAAATTAACCTCTTTATCCTTTTTGTTTACTTTATGATGCAATTTAATCCGCTATGATATATATGTAAATGTATTAGTTTTTATGTTCTGGCCTCTGTGGATGAGGGAAACATGTGGGATAGGATTGAAATATTATGATATTTGTGCTCGAAATTTGTCCTTCTATGTGACCTGAGATTTGAAGTGATGAAATGTCTGCAAGATTAGGATGATGGAATGTATGCTCCTTTATTATGGTTGGAAGAGACTTTCGGGCGACGTTTTTTATATAGCTAGCTTACACATAATATATTGGATTGTCATGATTTAGTTTTTTCATTTGATTTTGTTGATTTAGTTTTTATTCGTAACACTTTTTTTGAACTTTTTTATTCGTAACACTAGTTATTCTTTAATTTGATTTTATGTGATTGAGGAAGTTTTCGAAATACTTATTTCCTTGATCCAAATTGATTTACCGGTATCTACGTTTTCTGCCTTCTACTTAATGCATTAAATCAAATTTAAATAAAAAACAATAAAAACCATCTTGCTAGTATACCAAGCGATCTAGAAGAATGAAATTAATGAACTTATTGGGTCAAAATGGTTATCGAGTTTAAAGAGTACTCATAATAAACTTAAATTTGAGATTAATTTCTATGCACCGACGGTGTAAATGAGTGAGATTTCAAACTTGTAATTTATCACATATGAAATTCTGCCGTGCTCCCATTACTAGAAAAACTAGTTTTCACATCGGGTATTTTTGAGTTTTAACATCGGTTTTTATCCGATGTAAACAATGTTGATGTGGTATCTCATAACCTTTTCACATCGGGTTTATAACCGATGTGAAAAGTATACCTTTCACATCGGTTAAGTCAACCAACTGATGTGAAATGTACACTTTTCACATCGGTTAAGTCAGCCAACTGATGTGAAATGTACACTTTTCACATCGGTTCTGTCATCCAACCGATGTGAAATGTACACTTTTCACATCGGTTCTGTCATCCAACCAATGTGAAATGTATACTTTTCACATCGGTTAGACTGAAAACCGATGTGAATGCTCAACCAGTTTTTTTTTTCACACGAATTTGACCTGAATATACATATTTTTTTAATGAAAATTTATTAAAATAAATAGAGATCTTGAGAACACACTCTCTCAAGTGAGTTAAACATCCAAGGTCCCAGCAAAAAAGAAAACATAATAGCCTAAAAGAACTAGAACAATTCAGCAATTCTAGTTCTTTAAACTCATGAAATTAGGACAAAATAGTTAAACAGCAACAATTCAGCAAAACAGCAACAGTTCAGCAAATTAATGCCCCAAGCAGGAAAGCCACCAGCACCATAAGCATAAATTAGGAGAGCAGCGGAGGTGAGCAACTTTGAACCCTATAAACAGATGCAATAAATACAGAGATCAACAATCCATGTTATAATGTAAAAAATAAGTTGCCCAAACTTTAATTCAGACTGTTTAGGCACAAACTTTAAATACAAAGTCAATAAATGGCAATAAATAAATCGACAGATTAGCATTTTTTGAAATGAATGATGGAACATGAAAGTGGTAACCAAGTAAACTCACCAATAGCAAAGTCAACTAGGCCAGCAGCTACCGCTAGAGCTGAACCACTTGAAGAACCTCCAGGAATGCAAGATGACAACAGAGGATTGGTTGGTATCCCATAATGCTTGTTCTCACCCGAAATCCTGTCATGCCACCCACAATAAGTGAAATTAAATCACTCCTGAATCAGAAATCTAATTGATTCTTATGTAGAAAGCATCATAATCACTTCTAAGAATCACTTTAAGAAGATGCTTGAATGAAGAGGCAAGGTTCATGAAAATGAGAAGAAAAGGTTAGCACAAGAGCCAACTAATATCTGGAAAACTAACACAGTGACACAATAACCCAACAAAGAAACAAAGATAGAACCTAGCAATTACACAACACACTCTAATTGCATAATCTACTGCCCACCGCTATCAGATAAGAAAATGACCCAACACTAGTCAGCAAGGCTTAAACAAACCTGTGTCATGTTTGTGGCAAAAACCATAGCAACATTGTGTGCTTTACATGTTATATAAAATAGCAAGTACCAATCAGTTTCTTGTACAGGGGCACAAGTACCAATCAGTTAGGAAACTGACACTAACAATAGAACAATAAAGCCACAAATCAATACTAACATGTAAAATTTTCTTGTCACTAACAAAAAAACCTGCACTAAGTAGCACTATATAAGATATTAGATATATCAAGTCAATCAAGTCAATAACTAAATTCAAATAATATCTCAAAAACAGTTAGATTTTTACACTTGTATGGAGTAATATAGATGAAGCTTTCTTTCCTAGAAACTTGAGATTTATTATGGCTTTAGGTACTCATATATCATATGCTAGTATCTCACTTATAAAGGAATACATTTTCACTAAAACTCAAAAGCTACTACTGCCAAATGTCATGAATATGGAGAAGAATGGTCATAACTATCCCCTAAGTGCGTCAAAGAACAAAATGATTTCGGCATATTCTTGGCTTTGCCAAGATCTTAAGAACAACACAGGAAAAAAAACCTAAGAGGTTGGTGCTCAGCTACTAAGCCAAATAACTTCTCTGATCTCTAAGCTATGGTGGAAATTAGAGAAACAGTAGCCCCAATAGCTAAATATATCTACATCCCCACCTCAAAGAATTCAAAAACATGGAAGTTTCACAACCATATTAGACATACAAATTTACATCCTCAGCAATCAGAACATATCCAAATCTAAAAGGAGAATAGCATTCTAATGGAGACTATAGAAAAGATGAGATTGTTTAGAAGAATATGCAAACAAGAGTACACATACTAATATAAAGATATAGATTATAAAGAAAACAAAATATAAATCAGAAAACCAATATAAAGATGTAGAGAAATCATATCTTAAGGAAAATCAATATATATATATATATATGTGTGTGTGCAGATGAATAAAAAAAACTAATATAAAGATATAGATTATAAAGAAAACAAAATCAGTACTTTATTGATCCTATGAATGGAAAACAGGAGCATAAAAGGCTAAGAGGAGTATAAGGTTTGGTAGTGCTTTTCTTTGCGAATCTACTATTATAGTTTAGTTGTGTTCTTATAATTTTTCTGGTGAAATTCAAAAATTATTACTGGTATTATAATGAAGGTTGCTCTCTCAAGTCGGAAGGTAAGATATAATCACTATCCAAAGCCACTTAAATCCCAAAAATCACATGTAGTAAAATCAGTGCTAAACACACGAAAATAGTCCTTAAATGATAAATTTACTTTTCTTTCAACAACACAGTTAACAACTGAAGCTGAAGTGTTTCTAAGAGAAAGTTAAATTGGTCTATTCACCTCCAATGTTAATGACAACATTTCCAGCAGTTCCGAAGAGACCAGGAGGAGCATCACATCATATTTAGTCTCCAGAAGGCAGCTTTTAACTTTGCTTAATCTTCTTAGCTTGAGGAAATCTGAACTACAAAACACAAAAGACAATGAGAAGCAGTTATTTCCACAATGAAATGAATTTTTAACAAACTAAATTTTATCTTTACATCTGAATGTTACTCTTCTACCACCATAACCATGTGACGAAAAACTACTAATTCTCAGTAAGATGTTAAATTAAACAGAAGATTAAGCCCACCTCAGATGCCCTTAAGCTTAAACTTAAGTAAAATAGATCAACATGTAACTTATGATCTCAAAGTCTTATCAATTGAACCGCAACAGAGCATCAATGAGTACTTATGTATGTATCTTATGACCTATCTATAAGTTGTTTGAATGAGGATATATAAATCCCTGTATAATCAGTAGAATGAGGGTATATAAATCCCTGTACAAGTTGAGCTCTTTAACAGAAATAAAATTAGTTAGAGCCTGAGTATAGAAACTAACCCACTAAGAGTCTATTCACATAATAAATTATCAGCTTGTAATGACTAAGTATATTGCATACTCTAACAGAATACAATATATCATGGAAAAGACTTCCTAGAAACCAACTACCCTTGAGCTCTGATCACACACCTCTCTTTCATTCATGGGTACATTGAAAATATTTACTCAATCCAACTATTCAAGTGTATAACCACATGCCTATGAATCAATCAATTCAAAATCAAGTGAATCAGCATCTGCAAAATGGTGAGACCTTAAAGTTGTATTATGGCTTAGAGTATCATGCAGAGTAGAAAGATGAAAGAATGAATGCTCAAAAGACTACAAAATTCAATTCCTGCATAAATCGATTTAAAGCAGGAACGGAAACTGAACAAGAGCAGTCTGGAACACAAATCGATTCGAAGCAGGAACACAAAACCAACGGCGCCACCACCAACGGAAGAGTCGAAGAGGTTTAAGATTAGGGTTTTGATTCACATCTCTCAAGAATTGAATCCCAGGAACGGAAACTGAATCACAGTAACATAATCGAATTGAGAAGAAGCAAATATACGTCGATTAAAAAAGAAGCAAAAACACCATTGTACCTGAAGCCAAACGCACAGCAGTCGAAACCAAACAAGGAATGCGCGACGGAGTCGGAGGGCGAGGCGGTGGGGCTGAATGTTGATTTCACTTTATCAAAGTTCATGAAAACTCGAAACCAAACAAGGAATTGGAATATTCCGCGAAAACAACCCTTTGATCTGAAGAAGTTTCAAGAAGGAGGAGCAAGAAGGAGGAGTAACGATGGGTGTAATTGGAATTGGGAGTCTGAGACGATGAAAAGCGCTTACCATTGCCAGAGAGATCAAAATCACGAAGTGAAGAGGATTGTGAGAGTAGAGGAGAGGAATGAGAGGTCGAGGTGATTGACGTGGCGGAAGGAGGTCGGGAAAAGGTGGAGGAAGCTCCAGCGTTAGAGAGGAGGTGATGGTTGTGACTTAGGTCAGGAAACGGTGGAGGAAGTTCTCGAAGAAAAGAGGGACCTAAGGTTTTTTCGTGAATGGATGAAGTACTTTTCACATCGGTTATATAATATAACGGATGTGAAAAATAAAGAAAAGAGGGACTTTTTCCGACGGTTATATTATAACCGATGTGAAAAGTACTCCATTAAAATTTCAAAAATGTCACCGCATTTAGCTTTCACATCGCTTATTGTATCAACTGTTGTAAAAAATGTTTACTAATTACTTTTCACATCAGACATATTTCCAACTGATGTGAAAACTCTCATAAAAGTTTACTATAATTTCAATATTGCCACTGCGTTATCTTTCACATCAGTTATTTCATCCACCGTTGTGAAAACCCTGATGTGAAAATAACTTTTTCTAGTAGTGTCCTCTCGACCAATGTTTTTTTTTCCGAAATGCACTCGACCAATGTTAATTTAATTAAAGTTTGAGGGTGATGAGAAGCATATGTATTTCAAAGTTCAAACATTCATACGATTAAAGCTGAATCATTATGCATGAGTTTTAATATGTTATTTATAATTTATAAGAACTTTTAGATATGCACGGTAGTCCAGAAAGGACAGAGTGCACTTCCTTCTGTGCACTTCCATCCATTCCCGAGGATGTTCTACAATTCACGAGTGTCATATTGTCTGTTCATACTTGGCAACAGGGGCTTGCCTTCTCTAACTTCTATTTATTTTGGACGGATGTTGTTAACTCATCTTTGCATGTTAGGCAGCTAGCCATTTGTCCTTAGAAATGCATTATCGAGCAGCTAAACAAAGTTAAAAATCGGACTACACATTCAACAGCAAAATTTACTGGTTCACAGTTCATTATTCAATTATGATTAAATTATGTTAAAATACTCTAATTAAGGTGACGTCTCCAAAAACCGTCATTACAACCGATTTAGCATTAACTTAATTTCAATGTCGGGGAAGATATTAAACGGGTCGAAGCTAATTCTTTATGTCGGTCAATTGGCATTCACAACAATATAACTTCGGTTTAGCGACTCTAAACTGATACTACACACCATTGACAACGACTGACGCTAAATCATAATTATTAGCATTATCTATGGCTGAAGATAACTGCAATACTATTTTCAATACTAGCTACGGCACCAAATTCATGTTGAGATTTATAATTAATTACTTCATCTTTTGTTTTCTTTTTGGCAGATAGAACCTTTTTTCTTTTTAAATTGCAGATAGAACCTGATGAGAACCATAGGGGCACTTGAAGATTGAAGTCCAAAGAAACACATCAGAATTTTTCTACTTTTCTTAGAATTTTCGTATGTAATTTGGAGTGAATATTCAGATGACTTTTTGTAAGTCATTATTAGGATAAGTGAGAATGTTAGTGTGGTTTAATCACTTACCGGACATATACTGTAAGGTCAAATGAGTCTCTCTTATTAGGGTTAGTTTTAATGATGACAACACACATAGTTGTAAAAGTTAATGATCTCATGGCGCTCAAAGTTTAACTTGAAACATGCATAAAAGATCATATGATAAGGAAGAATGGTTTCTCAATGTTAAAAATGTGAATATACTACAACGCCTATTATATACAGTCATATGATTTGAAGAACGATCAAGAAACAAAGGACATCTGAGTCAAATCATCCCCTTAATGAGTAATAGTACACTCAAGCTCATCAGACTACGCACAACTTGGAGCACTAATCGTCTAACACAAATAGTTTAATAAAGATGTGGTACATCAAATATTAAAGTTTTATGGAAGCATGAAACCGTTGAAGGTACAACATGCCCAATTGAAAGTTGGACATATGCAAAAATTTTATGTACAGAAACTTGGGTGCGTATAATGGACACCAGTCAACTTGGTGGTGTATCCATACACCACAAAAATTAACCACAGGATATAGTATTAAAAAAATTAACGGTAGAGATTGATGAAAGATAGTTGATTACAATTACATTCATACCCTCTAATGGGTTCTGACTTCTGAGATTGTATATTGATCTGGCTTATGCTGTTTTGCTCCCCTGTTTTGTGTGGGTTACTGCTACTGCAACTGCAAGTTCTGCATAATAGGGAATAGCTTGATAGAAGAGGAGTTTTCCAAACGCTGGCTCTTGACTAGAATTAATTGGGGTGCCTTTCTCAGAGGACATCTTTCCTTTTGCGTGGGTTACGTACTGACTAGGAATTAATTGTTGTAATGTGGTCCAAGACCTTTATTGAAACATATTATTAATTGATTTTTCAAAAAAAATGGTTGGGAAGAACTTCATCAGTGCTGCTGCGGTGGGAGGTGAGCGGCGGCGACTAGAGGCTAGAGCTGTGATGGGTGGTACATTTTCATGACTTCTTGTTTCACCCCATCGCTTTCCACAGCTCCGCAACCGTCTTTTCTTCCACCTTCCTTTTCTGCCACCACCGTCTTCGCCAGAGTCATCGGATTCATCAATTGCAAGTTTTCCACCCCTCGCCTACACCCTTACCGCACATAGCCTCATCCACCATTCAAATTTGTCCTCAATCAGCCTAAGAAAATGACTCAAAGGGAAGAACCCAGATTAGATTTCATGTGCGACACCAACCAGAATAGAAAGATAGAGGTGCTGCGGTCATGGAGAGTCCGAAATTAACACTAGAGGATGAGATGAGGATGATGGTTAAGGATCTCACTGACTGGCTCGAGTTCATGGTCCAATTGGGTCTCAATTCGCTTTGGACCCTCAATCTTCAGAACATTAGGGGAGAAAGGGAGATAACGATTTTGCTGCTGGCTGGCGGTGCTCAAGTGGCTATGTGTGGCGACATTGGGAGAAGGTTGGTGTTGGAGATCCTCGCATGAGCTAACTGCAACGAGGAAAGCTCGTTACTAGCCACATGTTTGACAGCGGAGACAACGATATCCAAGGTGAGGAGCGGTGAGAGCAATGGAGGCTGATTGGGTGGAGGAGAAGATGAGACTTGGGACGATGCGACGGCGGGGGCGGAGGTGCAAAACTATGGTTGGAAGGTTGAAGACAAGGACAACCTAGTATTTTCACATAAAAATTTGATGGAGTTTGAGTACCCCACCTAATTGAGTGGAGCACGTTATACGCACCCCAGAAACTTGCTGAAGCCTCAACACATTGTATCAGAAATCCTCTATAAAACAACTTACTTCACTAAAGAAGAACATCACATATCTTCCAAGAAATTGTTCACATCACTTCATTGGGAATACTCTTTATCCTAAGCCGTCAACGTTAAATCCAATCACACCTTAGTCAAAAGATAATAAGGAATATACTCGTTGAAGAAAGGCTTCTCAAATCAGACATCAACATCTATTTGATTAAGAAGAGATGTTGGAGCAAAATCAAAAGGTGGAAAGATAAAAAAAGAAGAGTTCAAGCTGAATACAAGATAAAGAGACTATAAACATACATGACAAAGCAGTCAAGCCAATATGTCCTAATATGATATAATACAATATAATATAATATAAAATAATATAATATAATATTTTAAAAAACTATTTAATATTTTAAAAAACTATGTAACATTTTCTTTGATTATATGTTTGTTTATTATTATTATTTCTCTATCTACTTTAATAAATGCTTTTATTTCGGTATATTGATTCTTTAACTAAATAGAATCTTTATACACATTTAACGAGCGTTGAAAAAATGGTCCCTACCCTCTATATAAATATTACCATCCCTCTTCCACTATTCAATCAAAGAAAAGAAATCATATAATTATAGTTCCAAGGATCACTTAATCAGATGGCTGGAGCTAGAAGACTTCTACCCATTGTTAGCATTTTCATCATCATTTTATTATTAGGTAAGATCAATTTCAAGTTGATTAGTCTCCAACTTTTTTGGAAAACAATCCATATTCTAATATTTGTTGCATAAAAATATACTTGCTTAGTGATACTTCTTATTCGGCAAAAAAAAGTAATTTTAATTTTTTTCTAATATTTCAAAAAATAAAGGCATGTTTTTTTAGCTTAAAATAATGATTTTTAACCTAAATAAAAATGAATGTTTTAGATATTTCCAAAAAAATGAGATAATTTATTTTTAGTTACAATTATAACAATTACATTTTTAGTCTCATGGCTATAGGTTGTGGGAATACCTTGGTTAAAACCATAAAAATTTACACTTCCTTCTTTTCATCATTGTTGGTAATTATGATTCACTTTTTTTATATTTAAGTAAGTTACACTGCATAATTCTTAAATGAACTTAATTTAAATTGAATAAGGTTATGAGAAAGTAACGAGTGAGGCAACTATGACGAGTAATCTTTTACCATTTTCCAACTATCCTGGTAGTGAGTTTAAATGTTGCACTAAAAACCGTATACTCAGTTGTATTCCAATGTCTGAATATGACCCCTATTAGTTCATTGACTTTGTTTTAAGGGTTCAGATTATTGAGATCATAAGAGTTAGAATTTATTATGAAAAATTATCTTTGGAGTCTCATTTAATTCATGCGGGATATCCTTAAAATTAGGAAGTTATAAGGGGCGCATTCATGAACGATCATTTTTTTAATGAATTTCAACACTAGTTGATTACTAACATGTACGTAAAAATAAATTAATAACTAGTCATACTTTTTCTAACCAAGTCATCTGACGTACTGGTTAACACTTCGTTCATTAAATAAGTAATTGTTTGTTTGATTCTCAACTCTTGTGAATGAAAAATATCATTGATCAGCCACTTACCGTTAAGTGTGCTGACTATAAGGCGAGAGATTAATCCAATGACTTTGATTGTGGAGATAATTCGTTTAAGATAAAATAAATTCACACTTTCTTCATTTCATTATTGTTAGTATTTATGATTCATTTTTTATTTATTTAAGTAAGTTACGCTGTATAATTCTTAAATGAACTTATTTAAATTGAATCAGGTTATGAGGAAGCAACGACTGAGGCTACTGTGATGGGTCATCTTTTACCGTTTGCTGACATTCCTGGCATTGATTTGAAATGTTGCGCTAACAACCGTATACATTGCATTCCAAGTACTGAGGATGAACCCTATTGTAATTACCTTTGCACATGGAAATGCGGTAAAGGAGGCACTTGCAAAGTTATTAACAACATACAATATTGTCATTGTGGGTGCTAATTACTTTATTTACTTCATTGTTATCTTGTGATGACAATTGGTTGAAGGATTGAAATGAGTTAGCCATATTTAATTTCTTGCATAAAAAATATTATATTATGAATCAGAATGTTGGGTGATCTTTTATCTTATTTATGAGTTTTTTATTGACTAGATATCATCTCGTGTATTATAAATATATTCTTAATTAAAAAATGACTCAAAGTCATAAGGTAAATATGATAATTTTTTTTAAGTAAATACAATAAGTAAAGAGTTAAAAAGAATAAATTTTAATGTTATAACAAAAGTTCGAAAGGAATTATTTGAATTATACAAATGTTTTGGTAGGGAAAAAGTGCCCAATAGCATATTTGCTGCCCTAAACGGTCTCACATGCAAGGGGGAACAATAAGGGCCAACTTGATGACTTAGTAAAGGAACATTCTGCCCTAGTTAAGGTCAAGCAGCCTCACAATTATCCGATAAACAACGAACAAGCAAGTCAGTCCAAAATAAACCTTACGCTCGGAAGACCCATCACATGGACTTCCCATAAACTTTTAGAGATCCCTAGCCTATAAATACATGTGTGATCGTTCATTTACTTAACTCACTATTAATTCTTATCAAAATCTGTATTCTAGACGTTGAGATTATATCCTTACTCTTAGGGATTTGAGCGGCGAAATGTCTTTCGTAGGTACACATACCCCCGTGTTCACACAACTCTATCACACTTACAAAGCTAATTAAGGCTATAAACCACCTCCGAAGATGAGGAGAACTCCATAATATCATTCGCAGAAGAACATTAGGTGTTGTCCTTGGGCAAAAATAAGACATGAATCCAATTTTCTTTCCGTTGAAGAATTCGCGATTACGCTTTATGTCTAAGGTGTAAAAGTTTCCAATCAACCCTTTTCTAGATCCCTAATTCAAACCAATCTTTCAATTGCACAAGAACTAGCCAAACACCCACATGCATTCAGATGCAAATAAAAATGGAGAAAAGATTCAATGGAGTAAGAAAAATCTAAATATATGTTGGTCAATCTGCAAGTGCACAAAATCTACCCGGTTTTAATTTATCGAACCACAGGAAATTGGAATGCGAATTCAGTTCAATATTCAAGTTTAAGGTTGATTGTTGAGTTGATTTATTATCAAGCTAATAAAGGTAAATGTGTGAGATTCAGAAATGAGGATGCCTTGGGTTCTTGCTCAACTAATTCAGTTTTAGCAAACATTTTCTACTCACAAAGTTCGAAGTCTCTCCTTGATGCTCTAGCCTAATTAGTCATCTATTGATGCCTCACATAGATAACTCTCTCGAGTCAAAAGATAGGCACAATTCCTTGACAACCTAAACAATTGCTAGAAGCACTAAGCATGCAATTCAGGCCAACAAACTCCAACCATTCCTCTATTCATAGTACCAAGCATAGAAGGGGTAATCCCACAACAAGTCTCAAATCTATAACAAACTTCCGTTAAGATTATAGAAAAGCAAAAAACTAGCATGCCTTCAAGCTTAAAAGATAAAGCATAGGAGTGTGATTCAAGGGTTTACTCAGAACAACATGAATAGAAAAGGAATTATAACTAAAACATCCAAAGTCTTACAAAGAACTCAAAGCACAAAGGGGTTTAGCCAAACATGGCCATGAAATCCATACAAGAAGAGAAAGGTAAAACCTGGAACATAGGACTTGGAGAAAGCTCCTCAAGCTCGAGAGACAAAACCTTACTTCTAACTTATTTAGAAATGTGAAAAATGACCAGAGATCCCAAAGAAAATGACTAAAATCCTATTTATAGGCAAACTGCACGAGTCTGGGCGCTCAAGCGTGCACAAAGCATGCTTGAGCGCCAATTAAAAAACAACAAATATATACTTTTTGCACCAATTGGCGCTTAGGCGCTCAACAGGGGCGCTCAGGCCCCAATTCCATTCTAGGGAAACATAAACTTTGGCCTGATGCCCAAAGCACGCTGGGAAACCCTTTGATCTTCTCCTTTACTCCTCTGTAAGCCTCTCTTCAATTCTCCAAGCCTTTTGACCTTCTTTCTTCATCAGTTTCAGACCTAGCTGCTTGGGAACAAAGCAAAGAAAATATCTAGGAGCTCCAAGAGCTTATTAGCACAATGGACCCTCAAGTCAAGTGGAAAAGATATGCAAGTCCTAAACTTACTTAAAATGCAAGAAAGGTCCTTATAAAACTACAAAATTACCAAAACAAAGTAAAAACACAAATAAAGATAAAAATGCATGAGAATGTATGAAACACTACATGAGACTCAACAAAAAGACTCAAAACAAACAAAAAAATGACCCTAAAAACACTACTGAACTAGGGTCATCAATATAATAACATATTCTTCTCTTCTTCTTTCTTTTGGTCATTCTGATTTTGACGATAACCTTTGACCAATCTTCTTCAGAAATGGATTGTCTTGTGTTTTGTGAAATAAATAGATGCTTGTAGGCAAAGACAATAAACTTGATTCCATTTCTCCAATTTTTGTATGAGTGAGACAGAGGAAACTTGATATTGTTGTCATCAATGTGCTTCATAGAGTATTACTTGAACTCTTGCACTTGATCTTCTTCTCTAAGAATTTCAGAGAGGTTTCCATTTGAATGTGGTGCTCTTTTCTCTAGACATTACTTCCATTTATCAGCTTCAGAGATAGACGAAGCATATATATATATATATTTATGAGTGCGGTCTTCTCTTTAGATGGACGATCAAGTTGCTTGGATAGTTCTTGCATATTTTGTCATGAAGCTTTGACTAAGCTTGTATAGACGTTGAGTGCAATCTTCTTAGACGATTTGATAGCTTTCCTTGATCTTGCAAGAGTTGACTTGAAGCTTTCACATAATATATTTAATCACTTCACTTATACTCTTGAAAATAGTTATAATTCAAAATAGGCTTAAATAACATTTTGGTCCTTGAAATTGTAAAGGGAATCAAATTGAGTCCCTGAAAAATTTTCGCATCAAATTGGATCCCTAGAATTTTTTTTAATCAAATTAAGTCATTTTGCTCAATTTTGATCGGTTAACGGTCAAGTTGCAAGCCTAGTCAGCTGAGGATGGCCACATGGACTTTTTCACATCAATTTTAGTCCTTTGAAGAATATTTTAATCAATTTTAGTCTCTGTTCTTCCACCTTCATCTTCTTCCTCTTCCACCTTCTTCCTCTTTCTCCATAACTCAAATCCTTAAACCCAGAAATTCAAAACCTTAAAAAAACTATATATTCATCATATTCACCTTGTTCTTCCAAAATCTAGAAAACCGGAGGCAACAAAAAAAATTCATTCCACAAACACCCGACACAACTCCAGAAGGCCTAAGCATATTTCTCATGATGAGGAGACATACATAACAACAATGTCTTCTTCCCCTTTTTGTTCCTTGGCATATAGTTAATTTGATCTCACTAGTTCTATAACTCGGTTTATTATCGGAAGAGACTATTCAATTCTAGAAAGTGTTTGAGAAAGTATTTAGAAAAAAACTCGCGATAACAGTGAATATAATTTATGACTTAGTTTATAAATTTCTCATTGTTCATCCTCATCTTTTCCAACATGTTGAAGAAAAAAAACATATTTAACCCTAAAATCTAATATCCTCCTATAGCCCTGTACTTTCCCTAAAATCTAATATAAAAAAACATGTTCAAGTGTCCGTTTTTTCTACTAAAAAATCAAAGTAGAAAGAAAAAAACTGTCAATTCTACTCATGAAAATGTCATTGGTACTTGAAAAAAAAATATCAGCAACCATTCTAACTTTGTTCTATTTTAAAAATAACTAAACTGAATATCAAATATAATTATTTTATCCAACTTAATTTTATAATTAGATTACTATAATATTCCCCATTTGTGAACATGTCATAGAAGTTCCAGGCTAGAAGTCTAGGACTAAGAATAGCACGCTTGAAATATTAATGTAGGACGCCGTCTCCGTTTCCGCCGGGCCTTTTATACTTTCTTGTCTCCACTGCGTTTGTGTTTGTTCCAGTCTCTGCTTTTTATAGAACCACAGCATACAAATTCAATGAAAATACCTGGCATTGCAAATTTACAATCGCGATTGTATTACCTTCTTAAATAAATTAAAATTACACTAAAAACTGTAATGTCAATCCTCTATTTCATTAACATAGTCACTATGATATGTATGTGCTTAATGAGTCCGTCAAAAAGTAGCAAGCAGTAGACAAAAGGTGTGAGTGATTGTGTCTTTGGTTTACGTGGAAACTCTTTTTAATTTGCTTTAGAAAGTGGGTTTCTAAGCATAGAATTCAAAAGTAGCTTGCAAGTTCCAATACCATATTCTGTTTAACTGGATTCTAGTACAAACATACAGAGTTGTAGGGATGGTCATAGAGCGAATATTATTTTGTTCATACCTCATATGAAGAAATATAAGAAAAAAAAAAGAAAAAAAAATGTGATAAATGATTTAATTAAAAATATTTATATAAAAAATAAATGGAAGTGCGAATGAATCATAACTCATCATAAAGTAGGTAGGGGACACATTTAGCACTCCCCACCTCCATCATATTATTAAAATACATATGAGTTTATAGCGGTTATGGGAGGGTATTAACACCCCCAAACCTATTGTCATCACCGCTTTTTTGGGTTCAATTTGTCTAAAAATTCAATCAAAGGGTGTTCCTTGTTAAAGTCGGGTCAAGATTGGGAATCCCAGATTCAAGTTTGATTATCATGCCCGCTGAGTACTCTGTGTTAGAAAAAATCGGTGGTTTTTATATTTGTGGGAGATGTAAGTGCATCCATATATGGAAATAAATAATACCAGTAACTTTATGTTAAAATTGACTATGATGAAAGAAAAGTTAATCTAAAGTGGTATAATTCTATTTCTAGGAGAAGTTGCTGAAAATAATTTATGTAGTGGGAAAAGGTATTATGTGAAGATTAGAAGCGAGCCAAAGATGCTACCATAGTCAATCAAACATATTCATGTTCACATTCTTAGCAGCACTCCCGATCTATAAGATTTAAAGAAGATGAATGTTACTTATTCGCATCCCATACTCTTTTCTCAACACTTTCTCTTTTATTGGTTTAAATATATCAGTCTCACACTTAATTTTATGAAGTTACATACATTTTATGATTTTATTAATAAAATAAAGTGTTGGAAAGAAAATGTCAAATGAGTGTTATATGATTTTTCTTTAAAGAAAACAAATTAGTGTATGAATGTCGACACTAGCTAAAATACTTGTAGCACAATTGTTATTACAACCTTGTTTCAATTGAAAGAGACTTGTGAATTAATCAAATCTTCATTTTCCCTAATTTGCTAACATACCAAACAATTTTGGACTTACCGGATTGGAAGTGAATGCAGACATTTCTCAAGAATCAACGCAAGGGAAAAACAGTATATATGTTGCAATTTGCAATTATAGATGTGAATAGTGAAATTCCCTTTAAAGCTGTAGAAAATCCAAGTGAATGCTGAGTATTTAGTCCTACAAATCCCGAAAGGGGAACTACATGCTCTCACTTCCATAGTCCCATGTTTTCATTTTAGCGACCAAATAATTGTTAAATGCCCAAGAATTTAATGTTAAAAATTCTCCACCAATCTATGTTATTGTCAGTGAAAGTGACACTGAACAACCTATTAACCCTGTTTTCTTTTTTAATTATGCATTGAGATTCTACTCAGTTTGTTTCAAAGGGCATGAAAAACATCAGGGAGAGACATGGACTAATGTTAATTATAAATCACTGTTTCACAAAAGCAACATAATTAATTGCACTGGAACAAAACCAGTCCAGCATAAACATTGGTGAATTCTACTGTGCTTTTCTCAAAATATCAGAGATACCGATGCATAGTTGATTGATGACGATGTATAGTGGGGTTTTTTTTTACTTTGTTTTATTTTCCTTATTCTCTTTATTTTTATCATTATTAGTCTCATGCCGTGTTTTTAGACTTAGTTTATGTCTTCATACATTTTCAGCATGGTTATTTGCTTTTTAATCATTTTTGGTGTTTTTTTCACTTTTAGTCCTTAGTTTTGGTTAATTATATTTTAATCCCTGATTAGAGTGTTAGAGAAAGTAAGGGTAAAGTTGACAAAGTTCTTAAGAGCTGAATGATAGTCTGAATTTCTTAGTTACAAGCTGCATTACTTGATGTTCTTAAGTTACATTTGTGTATTGATGAAGTTTGATGAGTGTGCAGCTTTTTAATGCTAATGATGAGGAGTTTTGAAATCTCTTAATGGAAGAATGGCAAAGGTTTATGATGGTTAAAACTGAAGAAGAGGTTTTAGAGTTGGGGTGAAGGGAATGATGGTCAATGAAGACCTTTAACTGCATTAAAAGTCAAAGCTTGAGTTGATGAGAACTGAAATCCGAAGCTACTCACGCATGAGTGTGCATGGAGTCACGCTCATGCGTGGCAAGCGACAGAGGAGAGGACATCTGCTGAGTTTGGCCACACATGTGTGTGCATAGAGCTACGCTCATGCGTGGCTTGTCACGCTCATGCGTGGCAAGGGAAATTGGCAGGCTTGCTGAGAAGCCTCCCACGCATGTGCGTGCAATGAGTCACGCTCATGCGTGGCAAGCGACAGAGGAGAGGACATCTGCTGAGTTTGGCCACACATGTGTGTGCATAGAGCTACGCTCATGCGTGGCTTGTCAGTTACTTAGTTTCTTTTCATTTTTATCTTGATACCTTGGTTTTTCTGAACTAAGGCTTGGAGCATTGTTCTTGGATTGCTTCTTAGTGTTTTGTTCTAGGTTTCTATTTCTTTGATTATGCCGTGTTTAGCCATGTTTTGGCTAGTTTCTATTTAGCACTTGGGATGTGGATCATTTTCTATTTATGATATAGTTTATGAGGTTTGTTTGAACATGAGTTCTTATCTATGAATCTATTCTCAGTTTTTATTCAATCTTGAGTTAACCCATGTTTCATGCTTATTCTTTTCACACGTTGAAGTTTGGTTAAGATAAGAATCTGGATTTAGATTGATTAGATTTTCTCTACACCTTAGGAATAAGGGTAGAATTGGGCAATGTTGGCTTGTTTTCATGAACTATAATCTTCAATTTAGTTTATCTAAGTGCTAAGGAATTAGACTTATAAAATTAAATTGAAAGCTTTGCTTGTGTAAGGAATTAACAAGTTGAGATTAAGGCTAAATCCCCAAAGATAAGTTGTCATAAGTTTCTTACATACTTAGTCTTTGTGAGCATAACATGATTTGGTAAAGCAAGTCCCAAGTGCTAGTCCTAATCATAATCAATTCTCTTTTGTATTCAGTTCATGTTACAAAGTTCTTTCACAAATCATAATTATTTATTTTTGTTTACTTTTTTTGCTCTAAACACGACAATTTCTTGTGAATTGATCTACATCACAATCCTTGTGGATTCAAAAATATTTTATATTACTTCAGTCAATCTGTACACTAGAAATAAATATGAGAAAAAGTCAATCTTTGGGGAATAATCTTTCAAGTGCAGCAAAATGTCCTTGGTCACAAAAGATATATTTAACTTGTTATTAGAGTCTTTGGGTTGAATCTTAACCATAATCAAGGGTTAAAAATTTGTGATTTTCTAATAGACAATCGTCTAGAACTCGATTTATTCAAGTTAATAAGTTACAATCACCCCTTAAAAGTACAAGAACAATCTTCATCGTAAAATCCCAAAAGCCAATAACTAATCAGTGATAGAGATTTATGTTCTTCAGAAAACGGGATCTACAATCGCTTCATGCTTCATCGTTTAATCAGTTCAAGAATCCTCACACTAATTTCAACTCTCTTAAATAAAAATACAAAATAGAGTAGGTTTTCAAATCCAACTAGAAAGAATGTAAAAGCACACCAAAGCTTCACTACAATAAAACACGTAATTATTGACGATATATCGACGGCTTGAAAACCGTCGCTAAATCCCATTGTTACCAATGGTCAAACAGTTGAAAATTTGTAAGTCTATTTAGCTATATCAATCCACTCAAGTATGGGACACCAGTCTGAGGCAGCCAATTATCCCCATCTAAGAAGTTAGACACAGTAAAATTAGCTGCATCAGTAGCATTAATAACATGATAGCCTAGCCAATTCACTCTATTCACAGTGTTTGAACCAGGTCCCGTGTTATTATACTCTGCATAGTACAAGGTACTTAATGCAAAATCTCCGCTCCATTCATGCCAACCAGTGGGATCTATCAAGTTATCCATGAATGATTGCAAATACACAGTCCTTGAGTACTCTTTCCATGGCCTCCCAAGGTATGTTTTCACTGTACTAACCTTCGGAGCCAAATCTTCAGTAGCTTTAATAGTGGCATTATGTATGGAACTTCCCGTGTTTTGATTTGGATCAGTTCGACCTTGAGCAGTAATGGCATTGAATTGTCCACTCATGGGGAGGCGTGGATAGATGTTGCAAGTTTGGAAAACAACAGCGGCATTTCCAAATATGAAATCAACTGTGCCATAGATGTCACATTCACGGTAAAATTGCCTCAAAGAGTGTGTGTACAGAGTGTCTTGATACCCTTCAAAGCTGCAGCTGTAGAAGGTGGACAGATCAGCTCCATTTCTTACAGCAACTGCTTGGTGCTTGCTTGGCCCAGCTGTGTTTCGGAATGTTATGTTGACTGCTACAAACCCTTGCGCTACAACAGCTACACATGGAATATGTGTATAAGAGGTGCTCTTTGTGATAGAATTAGGAATTAAGTAAAATTAACAATGTCTCATACTCTCATTAGAGATGGTAGTAACCAAATTTTGAGGAGGGAAAATATAACTTTAGAATACTATTCTAATAAAGAAATTGTTTCGCTTGTGTAGCGACTACCCAATATGTTAATTCTCCCTAAACTTAGCAAATGCTTGATGGAAATTTTCATACTACAAACAAATTAATAAGGAGGAAGGCGTTGCCGATATAAATTCTAACCGCTGCTATATTTTAGTGCGTCAGCATGATTTTGTGTTTGATTTTATGTCGGTTCAAACCTCTGCTAGGTTTCTTCATTACTTGGTGGCGGTTGCAACCGTCACTAATATACCCTAACTATTTTACTCATGAATTTGTGGTGGTTTGAACTACGAGGAAGTTAGTAGGTTAGAGCATCTCCAATGCAAGGTTCTTAGTTCTTATTTTGGAGTTAAGAACTAAGAACTAAGAGCTTTACCATTGGAGGTGCTGACATGAACTCCTTAGTTCTTAAAAATAAGAACTCAGTTCTTATATAAGATGTTTTGCTTTTTGAGTTCTTAGCTTAAAATATTAATTATTTCTCTCTCATCCAAATCACTTTATTACTTTATGAGTTTTGTTTTATTACATTATGAAAATAAAAAGTATAAATAATGTGGTTGGTGGGACCAAATGAATAGTTGTAAGAACTAAGAACTCATGGTTAGAACAAAATTGCTTGAGAATTGCTTAAACACATGTGGCAATACGGGCCCACATGAATAGTGCTAAGAACTAAGAAATAAGAACTAGCATTGGAGATGCTCTTAGTAAGTTAGAAAATCCCTTCAAATTTCTCTTTCAGGATTCGAACCCCAAACCTTCCCCTCTTAAACGCTTATATCCCACATATCTTACCACTTGAGGTAACCCTCAGGGACTCTTATGCTATTTTTTTTTTTATGGTTAACTCTTATGCTATTTGATGTCTCGTTCCTAACATTAATAAAAGAGAAAAAGTTTGATGCACCGACGGTGTAAAGTTTTTTTACACCGTCAACCAATCAGATTTCAAGGATGTGAGAAAATCTCTCTTTTCATTTAATTTCTTTAATTGACATGTCACATCCTTGAAATCTGATTGGTTGACGGTGTAAAAAAACTTTACGCCGTCGGTGCATCAAAATTAAACTCTTAATAAAATGGTGACATCATTTAAAAACCACACTATATATTGTATGTTTATAAGTATATATCCATATTTTTTTTAATTAAAATGAAATAATTTTATTGGTAGGACGAAAAATGAGATATCAAATAAAGATAGAGGAACTTAATCTATTAATCTATTCTATGAAAAACACAACTTAGGTTGTGCTGCTGTCAAATAAAAAGCTCAACCTCCCACTTTTTAAATATTTACTAATATGACAATTTCCTTCAATTTTATATTTTTCTTTAAGCTATGACATGTCATAATTGCAAATCAGTACATATGCAAGTGTATCCAGTGTACTTCGTAAAAATTCAGACAAAATTTATATACAAATTGTATTTTGGAAAACAAAATATTGCAACATGCATGTCAAAATTCATTTACTTGTGGCTGAAGCCAAAGATATAATTTTAAAATCCCTTCCTAGGTTATAAAGACATGAACATGTGCACAGTACTTAATATTTGCTTACCAAATGTTGCAGAGTTGAATGTGGTAAAATTATCCACAACATTATGATCACCGGTGATAATTGTTCGATTGATCCCATCTCCTGCCATCATCAAGTACTTCTTGTTTTTTGGTATAGACACATATTCTTGATACACACCCTCGGTGACAAATATAAGAAAGTAGCCACCACTACCATTTGTGTTATTTGGTGCAGCAGCTATAGCATCGTTGATAGCGGTGAAATTTCCACTTCCATCCTGACTAACAACCACGATGTCACTCACTGTGACGCTTAGGTTGTCACCCGACGCTTGAAGCAGTTTTCTCCCGCGGCCTCTAGAGACCGCAGAATCATAAATGGCACGTGCTCGATTTGACATCTTCAATGGTAAGCGACCGTTCCGAAAACCCAAGTGTCTCCCATTAAATTGCCATGATGTTTGTATTTTCTTCTCAGGCACCCAGCCCTTCACAAAGAGGGCAAGTGAGACACCATGAAGCTTTGTATCATTAGAAAGCGAGGATGATAAATAATTCTTCACTCTCTGATCAGAAGCCGTGGTCTCTAGGCCATCTAAGCAAGTTTGTTGGTTTGTGAGAACAGCACTTAGTAACGTGTGTATTTCTTCTGCTTGGGAAGAGGGAAGAACATCACTAGATTTATTAGCGGTGTTAATAGTGTTTGATAAGTATTCAAAGTTTAGTTCAGCAAGAAAAAGACAATCTTCAAGAGAAGAAATTGTGGGTTGGGACAAAGATGATTTATCTTGAAGGTGTGAATCCACTAAGTTTAAGAACTTGCGGGATTGGGATAAGGACTTTGTGACAGCAATGCGGCCATAGTCAAAGACGGTGCCGTTTTTGTTTGCAAGCACTGTTTTACAGAAGGAAGGATCTGTAGTGGATCTGCAAATAGTTTCTGGGGGAACTATAGGTGGGTTGGAAGCTATGGATGATGATGCCAAGATGGAAAGAATAAGCGAAATGCAGAGCGTGAGAAGGGCAAAGTTTATGAAAGCCATTGGTTGGTAAAAAACAAAGGAATAAGGAGCGATGTTAGCTATGAGGGAAGAACATGCATGTTCTGTGAGTCTTGAATTTATGCCAATTGAGGCCCCTTATATATTGACCAGAAAGAAGATTAGATCTTAAGAAAATGATTGATGATCTAAGCATGAAGGCGTTCCATATTAATATAGTCAACTAGAAGGACTTTGCATACTTAGAAATATTGATTTTTTTTTTTGAAGTTATAGAAATATTGATTGATAGTTGTCATTTTTGTTTTTTGTCACATGGAGATTGTCTAAGTAATGGACTGGTGGTATATAGTCTGATTATAGATCACGCGTACGGGGCCCCCGCGAAAAGAGGTAAGTGTTTGACATAAATGTTTATGCTTCGTTTCCTAAAGGTTTTTTTGTTGCTGAATTTGATTGACCTAATTAGTGAGCACTATATTTGGTAGTGTTGATTCAATTCCTAAAAGCCATGTCCTTTAATTTTCTCTTAATTTGTTCATTGTTCCCTATTTTGTGATTGTTTTGTTTAATTTCATATATGCTTTAGTATTTGTTGGTGGTGCTTCCATATCTCTTAAATAAACTAATGTTGTGATGCTTTCTCTTATGCAACCCTTATTCTGAATGTTCTTAATCGGCCAATTGATAGTAGACTTACATGCTTTTATCCTTCCCATTGCAAGTTTATTTAATTGCATCATTGTCTTCCAGTTTTGGCTGTCAAAACTTCATCTACAATGTCAGCATCATGAAGGCAGAGAAACTCTTTCAGAAGAAGGGACGTCCAGCAAATTTGACCCAGGATCCCAGTTAAAGAAATGAGATTTAGGTAAGATACTTATTCATATGATTGCTTTCAATTCCAGATTTTGCTATTTTTCTTATTAATTAATAGCTTTTTTTTGTTGTCAATTGTAAATCGCTTTTAGACATAGCTATAGTCTCTTTTATTTTGCTTTACTATCTCAATAGTGGAAGCTTTTTTTCAATTAGTACATGTGTTAAAATTCTAAATTTGCTTAACTAAATGTCTGATTCTATTTGATTTTCAGGCAGTTTCCTATATGGCTCAAGAATGTTTGGGGTTATGGTCCGAGAACTGCATCTTTATACCTGTCACATCCATGGGTATTAGTTGTACTCATAGCTGCATCTTTATAACTCATAAGTTACATTTAGTTTGGCTTCATAACTGATATTTGAACTTTTGCTTAGTGGGAAGTAAGTCTTAACACAGTTAATGAGCTGAATGGAAAGGGAATGTGGATAAGGAGAATGAATCATATAAAATTTCCTTATTTTCATTCACCAATTTATGGCATTTTCTCTTGCTATCTCATTTCTTGCTGATAAATTTATAACTACTGATTTGTGTTGATTTTGGATCTTAGAATTATTAATCTGATCAAATAAGTAACTTTTCCAGCATGTGGTTCATTATACTTTTCGTCTCCATTTTTTTACTACAATTCTTGATCTGATGTGGAATGGGGTTAGGATATAAGATTGGTGGCAGAATGAACAGTTCTTGGTTCATATAATGAGGATAGGGACTTTGCTGAGCTCTATGGATATCACTTCTCATCCCAATTTTAGGTAAGGGAATAAATTTATTATAGTCTTCACACATTCTGATTGCTTAGTATAAAAAGATTATTAACTCTTATCCGGGTTTTATGGACTTGCATGTCTGCTGCTCACCTTTTTTTTTGGTAATTCAATTGTTTTCCACTACCTAAACATTATTTCATTGTTCCTCTCAATCTGTTTTGTCCATCTCACATGTGCAATGTAAGCTCTTGCTTGGTTTGCAATTTGGTTTGGTATTTTTTTTTCTATAACAGATGCATCATCTTGCACAGTTTAAGATCATTCCCAATGTTGTAGAGTAAAAGAAAGACATTGATGCTCCCAACTACCAAAGAAGCATGACGATGATTGATGATATGTGATGGATTTGCAAGAAATGGAGCATGAGTTCTACACCAAGAATAGTATAAAATGTGTTATTCTAAATACAGTGGGTGGCTACTATACAGCTCTAAAGGACCACACTTCTTGATAAATGGTGGCAAAAAAGAGCATGCAAAGATCAATGTTTGTTGTAATGATGTTTCAAGGTGTTGCCACTTATGTATAAGTAAATCCTTCTCCTATTTTGACATGTGTTACACTGAAAATTTTAAAATATTCTTTTTAACTTTAGAGTTTTTTTTATGCATATGTAACGTGACATATTGTTTTATATAAAAAGTATCATTATATTTTTTTTAAACAATCATTATACTCTAAACTAATTGATTGATATTGTGTTAAATTACAAATAAAATCAAATGAGATACCAACTGAATGCATTCAATTATAAATGGAGAGGAGAAATTTCTGCACCTAAAATTTATTGTCAAAACAAATCTATGTTGGCTAATTTGAAATCTATGCAAAATTATTTTTGTCGGTTTAAGGTTCGTAAATTTTGTACAAAATCTGATATATTGCTATTTTATGACTTCAAATAAACAAAATGATGTCATATTTTATGATTTATCTTTCACAACCCTAATTTGTGCTACTATCACATTCTTTTTTCCCATGATTAATATGTGTTTATCATCTACTTTATTATAATTGTTCTTACATTCTTAGTATGTTAAATTTTTTATAATTTAAAATATGATCGATGTATCAAATACAATAGACACATTCTTTTTTTTTCCATGATTAATATGTGTTTATCATCTGCTTCATTAAGATTTTTCTTACATTTTTAGTATCTTAAATTTTTTTATAATTTAAAATATGATCGATGTATCAAATACAATAAACATATTCCCCGTGCAACGCACGGGTAAAAAGAACACTAGTATATTTCAAAAGGAAAATGTAGGGGAGATAATCAATGTCGATAAACATTCAAGGTAAGGTGCTTGTTGTGATACTTAAACCAAGATTAAGGTGTGATACTTCAAATGATCTGTACAATAAAAAATATACATGTTGTGATTGAATTAGCATTTTTGTTTTAATATTTTTCTTATAAGTTTTAAATGTTAATATTATTCTCATTATTTAATTTGCTAAGTAATAATTCACACGGTTTCCAACCCCTTCATCTCTTCTTTATTACTAAAATTTTGTTCCAAAGAGAGGCACCGGAGTATGCACTGTTCTCATCGTCGTCAATAAGCCTCACCAGAACCATCTTGTTCTTCTTTCGCCGACCACGATCTCCAGATCTCGCACTAGCTATATGATTTCTCTCGTTCTCTTTATCTACCCTTCAACTTCATGATTTCATTTTCTTTCGTTGATGACGTGTTAGGTCTCATCGTGGTGGCTCTGGGCTCGATGACGATGCATATCTGAGTTTTTGTTGACGTCGATGATCCTGATAACGTTGAAAGGCTTAATATTCTCTCTTTCTCTTTCTTTACCCTTCAATTTCACGATTTCATTCTTCACTGATGACGCGGTGGGACTCGACTCATGGCTCTGATACTCCGAAAATGGAGGTGAATCGGTGGTTGGGCTCGATGTCGGCGCATGTGAGCGTTTGGTTTACTTGTTGTGGTTTTGACAACAATAAACGTGATGAGGTTTGAACGACACAAGGAATGTTGGCTCCAGCAATTTCCCAGTGGAGTTGGGCGAATCCACGGTGGCGGATGCGGTTGCTAGGATAGTATTTCAGTGATGGAGTTAACTTGGTGGAGGGGTTGAGGGGGAGAGGGCCATCATGTTGGTGTTCAAGAGTGTGGAAGAGGTTATGGAGTGATGGTGATTCTCCATGATGAAATAGTTTTGCAGTTGTAGAGTTTGTGTTTCAAGTGATTTGCTATGTTTTAACCGGGTCCTTCTAGTATTTCAATTTTTGTTGTCATCCCAGGTATGTCTCAAGAATCAAGGTTTGGAAGTTCATATGATGGGTGAAGCATAGAGGAAAAGGATCCTGGCACGAAATGAACTTAAATGATCTCTCAAAGTTGCAAGTTGAACTTGAAACCCTAATTTTCAAATCGTGCATTGAAGAACATAAACAGACTTAAGAACAATATGTTATTAAATCATTGAGTCCTTGAACTTTTTCAAACTGCGACAGTAAATCCCTCCACCTTTTTTCAACAAAATAATAAAATTATAACTTAAAACACCACATGACAATAATCTACTACGCCACTTAATGCGGGTATCACACCTAAAAAATTTATGGGTACCACAGAAGTCATTAACATTCAAAATGAGAAGAGAAGAGATATTAGAAAAATTAAGTCTATATAATAGTGTGATGTGACAAGATGTAAGAGATGGAGAAAAAAATGGAATATGATTCTCTACCATCACGGAATACTGCATTCACTAATATAAGGGGTATGTGACCATCTCCTCTTAATCGGGCAGCTCTAATTTAAAAGGATGATTGTACGCGTAAAATCAACATACTTAAATCAAATTTGTCCGTACTGATCAAGATCAACCAATTAAGGTTCTTTTACTTAAAAAAATTAGAATTATTAGACTGCAGGAAAGTCGAATTCGAACACGTTGTATAGCTATCATTCATACATAGCTCCGCTCCTTTTCCACCATCATTTTCTATCTATTTCTCTCTTCTTAATCAATCAAATCACCTATCACATCTTTACTTTTTCTCTCATTTCTTCTTATCTCTCTCTCCTTTCACCTCTCCACACCTTAAAAATGAGGTGTGAGATATAATTATTCATATTTGAAGTGTCCATACTATAAAATTTGTATCTACGTATCATAATCGGTTTCAAAATGTAAATTTTTAAACTCTAAACTTAATTTATTAAGATGTCGTTTTTGTTAAATAAAAATGGTAGAACAGTCTTCACTATTGGACAGTGTGTTAGTGGCATGTTCGGGAGATGACCAGAGGCCTACTCCTAGTAGAAGCGTTGGGGGATCTCCCCAAGAAAAGTTTCCTACCAACTGGATTTTACGGACTTAGAAAATTTGAACCCTCAGTTTATAAATAAGTGACAGTTGAATCTGAAATCTGTGAATAATTTTAAATTATCTAATTAGATGTAGAAAATAATATTATTTATAAATTTGTAATAAAAAACCAGTTGTTCTTTTTAATTCACTTATTTTAAAGCTATTTTTTCACCGAGACTTTAAGTAATATTGTTTAAAAGCAATTAATTGCGGAGGGTGATTTAACTTCATCCAGAAAGAGCTAGAAGATGGGCATATTCTTTAGTTTTAAGTAAGTGATTAGGGTTTCATTCTCAACTTTTGCGATGGAAAAAAGATCTTTGGTTAATTCTCTACTGCTTAGTGTGCTGGTGGTGATTCGGTGAATCAGTCTCACGACTATCGATTGGGTGAATACTTTTATAGCTCTCCTAACAAATATCTTTTTCTAGGAATCGAACATGTGTTTTTACTTATAGGAGTCTAGCTTACTTACTACTGATTAATATAGTGTTGGTGGTCGCGTGATACTTAAAAAAATGTACGTTTTCTTTTTTGTCATCAGAGTTCTTGTCTCATATAAATCCGTATTTTATATGGCAAATTTTTTGTAATAGTCTTCGGAAGACCAAATGTGCTAACCGTTGAAGAAGCATGCAAGGCGTAAAATTGTGTGATTTTCTTTTCTTTTTTTATCCCTGAAAACTTGAGTATTGGGCTTCATTTCCCATTAATGGATTAAAAATTACCAAACCTCACTATAAGTAAAACTATGAGGAAGTCAATGTACTATATGTAAAGTAAAGAAGTAACAAGTAGAGATTTAATATGAATTGACCTCTTTACAAGTTGGAAAAACGAAGCTTCTTGTGAAGATAGCACACACCACTTGTTCAAGTGTAGGAGAATCAAAGGGTACATAGACTTTACCCAAAGAAACCTAAAAGAAGGGACGTGAGCACGATGTGATAATTTAAGTTAGATGCCTGATTTGCGTATAATTTATGAATTAGCAAGTTATAACAAGTATTAAAACTAGTGTGTGAATGCCTAACAACCAAGTTAACTCGTTTGAATTTTTAGATGTTAAAAACAGGGATTTTTTTTACAAAGACTAAGTCGTTTTTCTAGATATTTAATCTGCATTTGGATCTTAATTCGCGCATTAGATTTGGACCAAGTCATGATTGATGGCTTCGGCATGTGACCGTAAGCAAATATATATTAGAATTCTTTGTAGCAGTTGTTATGGTCTAAGATTACCAAATTAAATCTGAATAAGTATGTTTGCCACTACAAAAAAAACGTTTTTTAGTGGGATTTTTTTCTTGCAATTAGTGGGGGTTTTCAACCCCCGCGAGTTACTTAGCGGGGGTTTTGAAAAATCCCGAAGTTACACTCGCCACAAATTATTAGCGGCGTTTTTCAGCAAACCCTGGTACCTGCATATACATTTAGCGGCGTTTTTTAGCGGGGGTTTTAAACCTCCCTTATCCGCAAGCTTTTTTTAACGGGAGTTTTCAACCCCCTTAAATGCAAGAGATTATTTACAGCTTTAAACTTGCCTTGGCTACCAAAGTTTATTCTAGGGACATTTTTAACCTAGAATAAGAGCCAATTGACACATTACAAATTGAACATCATAGAAAAAATAACAGCAGAGAGAAGGGATAAGGAATCCATAACAATGAAGATGCATGATTTTGGTGATGATGTGCGACCCTTTGTAAGGTTCCCTGTGAGCAATACCTTGAAGGTATTGCATGTCATAGAAATCAAAGATGCAATAAGTTAAGTAGCATTACCTCTACCAATTATGGCAATTGAAGGGAGAGTCAGTAGCTAGGGTGCTTGTCCAAAAACATCAACAGACAAAGGTCTAGTACATAATAAAACCAATGTTGCAGCAACCATAAGCTGCATTCAATAGAAAATCATTCACTTACAGAAAATAACGAAAGCACGGTTTTGACATGTCACTTATAGTATGTTTGCAAATCATTCTACTATTTATCGCAAAGCCAAAACCAGTTGTGGGAGAAGCTTATGGGTGACAGAATTGATTCTGAGGAATCGAAATATGTTATTACTTAAAGAGACTTGTATGTAAGCATCAAGTAGTCCAAAGAGTAGTAATAGATACCTTGTCAGCTACGGGATCTAAGAACGCACCAAATGAATATTTTAACTTCATCTGCATTGCAAATATAGAAAAGACAAGTGATAAACATCTCAAACATGGAACAATGAAAAAGGAATGTCTGGTACGTATTTGAATTCAGTTTGAGTGAGTACCTTGCGAGCAATATAGCCATCAAGACAATCTGTAACCGAAGCAGCAATGAAAATACTTGTAGTAGCTGTTGTTCCACGCCAGCCATCCATATAGAAAGCTACATATAAAAATAAGATAGCAGAAAACCAATGTCATGGTGTTTGTAATAACAGGGTTTTCCAACTACTCCCATTGGTTCCATTCATCTTCTCTCCTCATAAATCACACACTCCATCTATCCTAAAATCTTCTATGAGTTGCTTCTTTTACTAGAATTTAGGTAGTGTTAGTCAATTTGCCAAAGGTTAACTCAGTATCTTTTTTATTATCACATCAACTGGTACAGTTCAGGTTTTAACACTGGTTTGATGACAAATTGAACATAGAGACAAAACAAAAGAGCCAAGGAAGACTAAACTCGATAACTTACATGTATCGTAGGGTATTTTCTTTCTTCAGGAGTCAAAAACATACCAGAGCTTGTCCTGACATCACTCTTGATTCCTGTGGAAGACAGAAATATCATCATGATTTGTGAAGAAATACATGTTTATAAATGCAAATGACCCCACATGCTACAAGTGTGCTACATCTCCATGTTTTCTTTGATATGGATTTCCTTTTCATTTTAGTCTATTTATGCAGTACAAGAAACATCTGACTGCAGTTGCTTGGCCATGTTGGAAGAGGCAAAATCAATTTTACTACTTTCTCATGATTAGCTCAAAATTATATGAATGACCTCAAACTAGAACCGTGCTTTGGTTTAAAGAAGCTCTGATGCCAGTTGATAGAAACTGGATCAGATAGAGCACCCAAATGGAATGGTTACTACTGAAACAACTCACTCTCCAAGAGTACAATGCCTACTGGTATTCGAGAAATAACACTCTCCACAAAACACCTTGGTCAACCAATTGCCCTACCTATTACCCCTTCCCCACTATTTATAGCCTCTCCTCACTCATTATCTAGCCTACTCCCTTTAACTAACTATTCTACCAACTAACTAACCATAACAACTATCAGCTATCTTGTTACAATAACAGTCTCTATCAGGGGTAGTGATCCCCTACATTCTGCTATTTCTCCTCTTCTAGACTCTGCTTGAGATCTATTTCTATCATAACATCTATTGATGGCCATGACCAGTAAAAATAAATTTTCAAAAGAAAATAAAATTGTCAATGTACCTTTCCAGTCTTGGTATCCACTAGTGTTAAAATTTGTTGGCGAGGGAGGGCTATAGCCCTTAGATAATCACATTCCTGTCACCATTTATTCAACACACTTTGCCAGCTGCAACAGTAATTGGCCAAAATAAAGGGAAGAAATCACATATTCCCATTCTCAAGTCCTAAACTTAGAGAAAGTTAGACTCTATAGAACATAAGATAACTGTTTTATACCTTTGGGAAACCAAGATGATAGAGACCAAGGCCTGCAAAAGAATAAAAGAAAATGGATGAGCCATACCCAAGAAAAGAAGTTATACAAGGGTAGCCTAACCACAGAGTATCATATAGCTACTTTCTAATTATCATCAACCCATTTTTTTAAATCTCATGACTCATATAGCTACTTTCTTATCATCATCAATTCATTCACAACTAACATGCTTAATCTGTCTCTACATGATTTGACTGATCTTTTGGGTTAATTTAAATTCAGCAAGATAAAATGACGGAACCAATCACTGACAGTTACAATTTAGACACAAACCAACAACAAAAAATCACAATATAAAAAACACATTGGATCTACATACCAACAATTCCAGAACAAGTTGTAACAAATTTCAGTCCACCTGTAGACTTGTTCCCCTCATTGATACGCCTCAACAGGTCAGAACATTCACTTTCTGTATACGTGGTTGAATCTTCGCACACATTTAACTCAGATGGATCTTGCCGATCAATCTTTAGCACTCTCCAATATGTCCTGTTCTTGTCCCTTCCTATCATGTAAAAGTTCTGTGGCACAAACATAAAAACAAAAGCACATCCAAGCACGTAATTCAGTATATCTCAAATGGGATATCAAGAGTTAAATATAAACATTGGATTAGACAGGCATTGTAATTCTAGGGCCATATTTCCAAACCAAGTATCTAAATCATAAACAGAGGCCAGAAGATAACCCCTTCCAAATTTAAGGCAAATCCCATTTCAAGGTCAAATAGAAATAGGAAGTATTCGCATAGATGCTCACATTGCCAGGGAATAAAAGTTACATTCAAATTCACTTTGGAAGTAAAGGGTATATGTATATATGCTTATTGGAGATTATCTACTAGAAAATGCACTAAATAAGCTCCAATAAGTGCTCTTTGGTTTGCATCCAATCGGGTACGTATAAAAACATCAAATTAGTGAAAGAATGAGAGCTAAATCAGACAATGGAATTAGTTTACCAATTTATCTACTTCTGTCTACTTAGTCAACTAATTCTCATCCTGTAAAATAGTGAACCTATACATTGAGGCCTGTAACAAAAGAAATCCAATGATTACATAGTTTCCTGATTCAAACATTTAACATTGCAATTTCAAAACAAAGAAGAACCACCAATGATAATAAATTCACTGGAATACTTAATATCCACAAACACTAGAAAGAAGAATAAAAGTGCATAGCATCATACCGATAGAGTCTCATAGAGCCTAAACTTGTTCATACAGGAAGGTGCAGAAGCAGGAGGAGAAGAAGACTGAGAAGAAGCCTCATTCTCTGACGACGCCATGGCTATAGCTACTCTCAGATCCCCCGAGCCACAGGCTCAGAGGGAAACCATCAAAATTGCATGCAAACAGTAGCCACCTGAATTTCCCTTCACAAGATCACCACCTCTAACACAAGGTGGAGGAGGAGCCACAGCAACAACCACACACAGAAACGCAAACAACCAAATCAAACAACAACAACAACAACTCCATGCTCTGCGAAATCCTAGGCTGCTTCAAATACATCATTCTCTTCTCCGATCACAATTATCCACCTCTCTTCCCGTTCCAGCTCCTCCACCAACCGCCGCCGCTATCGTCGCCGCCGTCCGCGGCCGCCTGAGATATTCACCACCCAAGCTTGACGCGAAGACTCGGCACAACACAGATCTTCAAATTGCGAATCGCGATTCTATGGAAATGGAGAGGAATGTGCAGAGGAAATTATCAACGTTTGCGTAGAACCCTAAATCGCAATCTGAAAGAGAATTGAGAAGCGAGATCGAAGAGAGTGATCGAAGGGAGCTCGAAACAGAAGAAATCGGTGGAAATCGGAAGGTTGGAATCGGGAGGTTGGAATCGGTAGAATCAGGTTGAAATCGGTGGAAATCAGGTTGAAATCGGTGGAAATCGAGATCAAATCGGTGGAAATCCATGGTTGAACGAACGAGTGAGAGTTGAGAACGAGAACGAACGAGTGAGAGTGACTGAGAGTGATGGAGAACGAGAACGAGGGGGTAATTAATGAAAATTTTGCGGGGGTTATTAAAACCCGCCTTAACTATTAAAAAGCAACGACATTTGCGGGGGTTATCAAAACCCCCGCTAAAAAACCCCCACTAAATAACGTTTTTTTTGTAGTGTGCCAATATGAAAGGGGTGGTGTTTCGTCACTGCTCCTTTGTGGAATGGATTCTGTCTCATCGTATACAGCTATGAGTGGGCACCGGATATAGTGTCTTCAAGGCACTATGACGTTGAAGGAGAAAACTAAATATTAGAGTTAGAATACTTGTAGAGTGTTATCTTAACGCGTATTTATGTAGTACAGCATAATAAACTGGGAGGGAATAATGCAAAAATGTGATAGGGATGTTTTGATGTATAATAGATCATATCTGATAATAGCAGATAGCCAGATACTATTTTAGTTAGGGATCATTATTCTCATATGCCTAGTTGATATTGGGAGAAAATATTTGTGCGTATCATTTTATTTTGTTACAGTTGCCCTTAGGTCTGAGTATCTAAGACATTAGGATGTTTGGACAGCCAAAATTTGAGATAGTCTCTAGTCGAAGCCATGAGATGCTTTAGCATGCCTCCTACAATATACATGTGATCCAAGATAAGCTTAAGAACTTGAGTGAGAGGATATAAGTTGAATTTGTGTCTTGTCACAGTTTGTGATACATGTCTATTTTGCTTGATTCTTCTTATGTTTTCGGCATGATTTTGTGCCAAAAATTGAACTACCTCTACATAACTCATGTGGTTTATGAAAAAATATGCAATAGGCAGGTCACAAGTGGAAAACATGCATGGAAAATGGGCAAAAACGAGCACTCAGCAAGTTTTGCAAGCTATTAACTCTGAGAACTCATCATAGAATGACTATTGCAAATTTGTTCTTTATAAGATCAGTCTGAAAATTTAATATGTTGTTCACAGCAACTAGAACTTCAATCTAAACTGCTGGATCATCATTAAAATTCCTGTGTGAAGAACGAACGTATACAAGTGAGCATGCTCGTACTGGCTTTTAGCATCGTGCTTCTGTAATTTAATTACTAAGCACGATTGTGGATGTGTTAAAAACGTGAAACAACATTCAGAACAAGCTCATATATAGTGGTTATAAATAAATGGGGGAGACATAAGCTTAGGTATAATTTGTTTTTAGACTTGCTACGAAGACGTGAGAGTGTTGTGGAGGCGGAGCAATGAGAACAAACACCTCAGAGGCATATCAAAAGTACAAATAGCCCCTTTGGTTCATCTCTTCTCCTTTATTTGAGATGTTAGTCATAATTAGGATTTTTATGTTCTTCATTACTGTTATAATTGGCTAAACATTTTTGATATGAAAGGCTTTGTATATATCTTATTGCTTTGATATTGTTGTAATATTGTGTAATTCAGAATTAGTCCTTCAGATTTTATAAGGTTTAGAGTTTAGTCCTTTAGTTTGTGAGCTGAGCTGGTTTTAGTCCTCAGCTAATGATTAGCTATAAATGTTGTAATATGCACTGTGATTGTGCGATCAATGTTAATAAAGTTTTTCCCTCTGTTCATTCTTCTTCTGATCTGAATGTGCTTTTCTTGACTTCCTTTCTTCTCTTACAAATTGATTGTTCTTAACATAGCATTGATTGTGATAATCAATTGCTTCAAGGTGATTTCTGAGACTGAAATCCAACAGTGGTATCAAGAGCTTGACGATCCGGCGACCGGCGACGTGAGCCACCACCAGTGCACGGCGATCTACGGCGGAGTGTGAATCAGTCACAACGGAGGTGCTTGCTCCGTTGGTAGCTCCGGTGGAATTGGACGCTTCTTTGAAGGTGATGGCTGGAACGAACGACAATTTCCCAGCTTCGTTGCCGGTTCTTGATGGAAAGACTGATTGGGAACGTTGGAACACCCAGATGCTCGTAATCTTCGGGTTCCAAGATGTTCTGGAAATGGTGACTTCTGGGTTGGAGGCTCTACCGGCGGAACCCACGGCTGAGCAGAGAGCAGCTCACAAGGAATTGAAGAAGAAAGACATGAGAGCTTTGTTCATAATCCATCAATGCGTTAACCCTGCTAATTTTGAGAAAATTGCAGCGGCGAAAACGTCGAAAGAAGCCTGGGATATTCTGACCAAGAGTTACGAAGGTGTGGCAAAATTGAAGAAGGTCAAGTTGCAGACCCTCAGAAGACAGTATGAAGCTCTGAAGATGGAGAAATCAGAGATGATTTCTAAGTTCTTTACTCGGCTTCAGACCTTGACAAACCAAATGAAGACGAATGGAGAGACCATGAATGATCAAATGCTTGTAGAAAAGGTTCTTCGATCTTTGACTACAAGATTTGATCATATAGTCACTACTATAGAGGAGTCTAAGGATCTTGAGACTATGAAGGTGGAAGAGCTTCAAGGGTCATTGGAGGCTCATGAAATGAGGCTAAACCTGCGAGATTCTGAGAGAGAAACTGAGCAGGCACTGTATGTTAGAGGCAGTACTAGCAAGAAGAAATGGGGTAGCAACTCTAAGACTTCCAAGGAGAAGAATTGGAAGAACAAAGGTGCTGGAAAATCTGCTAACAATGAGGATGATGGTGACTCCAAGAAGAAGGTGGATTCTAAGGAGAAAGGGTATGATAAAGACAAATGGAAGAAAGACAAAGGAAAGAAACAAAGTGTTCAGTGCTATGCTTGTAAGAAGTATGGCCACTATGCCTTTGAGTGCAAGAACAAGAAGAAGGGCAACAAGCAGGATGGTGAAGATCATGCATATTCTGCTCATGATGATGATGATTCTGATGAGGAACAGGTACTGTTTGTAGTTCCTGATGACCCTGTTAATTCTTGTTCTGGTAAATTGCTTAGAAATCCTAGTTGTGAAGTTAGTCATTCTGCTGTGAGTTCTCATAAGCTTAGTGAGAATACCTGGCACTTAGACTCAGGGTGCTCCTCTCACATGTCTGGCCACAAAGAGTGGTTTGTGGATCTTGATGAGGAGAGGAAAAGCAGTGTGAGGTTTGCAGATAATAGCATCATCACTGCTGATGGTGTTGGTAAAATACTGGTGAAGAAAAAGAATGGTAGAAAAGCCTACATTCCAGAAGTCTTGTATGTCCCTAGTGTGAAGCACAATTTGATAAGTCTAGGGCAGCTATTAGAAAAAGGGTATTCTTGGAAGACTAAGGGGAAGAAGCTACTAGTGTATGATCCTAAGCATAATCTGATTTTGCAATCAGTATTGTCTGGAAATAAAACTTTCAGAGTTGATCTAGATACTAGTGGAGTACAATGTTTGTCTGCAAAGATTGAAGAGGTTGATAAATTGTGGCATCTTAGATATGGCCACTTGCACTTTAAAGGGCTTCATCAACTTCATCATGAAGATATGGTGAAAGGTCTACCTCTGATTAAGGGTTCAGGGCAAGTTTGTGAAGATTGCCTGTTGAGTAAGCAACCAAGGAATTCCTTTGCAAACAGCAAGCCAGTGGAGTCCAAGGTAGCTTTGGATGTGGTTTTCTCTGATGTGTGTGGGCCTTTTGAGGTTACATAATCAGGAGGGAATAAATATTTTGTTTCCTTCATTGATGATCACACAAGGATGATGTGGACTTACCTGCTGGAGAAAAAGTCAGAAGTGTTTGCTGTGTTCAGGAAATTCAAGGCCCTGGTTGAAAGACAAAGTGAGAAGAAAATCAAGGTATTGAGAACTGATGGTGGTGGTGAATATGTGTCCAAGGATATGAAGCAGTTTTGTGAGGAAGCTGGCATCTATCATGAGATCACAGCACCATATACTCCTCAGCACAATGGTGTGGCTGAGAGGAGAAATAGAACCATTGCTAATATGGTCAGGAGTATGTTGAAGAGCAAGGGTTTACCAGTCAAGCTATGGGGAGAAGCAGTTTCCACTGCCACCTATATACTGAATAGGTGTCCCACCAGGAAGTTAAAGTCTTTAACACCTTTAGAAGCTTGGACTGGAATCAAGCCTAGAGTGAGGCACTTAAGGGTATTTGGCTCAGTATGTTATAGACATTTACCTGATCAAAGGAGGAAAAAGCTTGATGACAAGAGTGAGAAGCTTTTGTTGGTAGGATATCATTCTACTGGAGCTTATAGGTTGTTGGATCCTATGACTAATAAAATAGTAGTCAGCAGGGATGTAGTAGTTGATGAATCAGCTACTTGGGAATGGAATAAAGATAAATCAGAAGCTTCTAGTTCCAAGATCAGCTATGACTTTCCTGAGTTGAATGTTGACATAGAGAATGAGGGTCATACTGAAGCAGTACCGCAAGTGTTGGTACCTCCAGAAGCTACTGTGAACCAGAGAAGTCAGAGGGTTAGACAATCTTCCACAAGACTCAGTGATTATGTTCTTTTTCCTGACAGTGAAGTCACAAATGAAGGTGAGTTGGTACATCTATCACTGTTTGTGGAAGCTAAGCCAGTGAGTTTGGAACAAGCTTTCAAACATGAGAACTGGGTTAATGCAATGAAGGAAGAACTCAGTTCTATTGAAAGGAACAAGACTTGGAGCTTAGTTGATCTACCAAAGGGGAAGAGTCCAATCTCAGTTAAATGGATCTTCAAGACAAAGTTGAAACCAGATGGTTCAGTGTCAAGATACAAGGCTAGGCTTGTAGCTAGGGGATTTCAACAGAAGGAAGGTCTTGACTATACATATGTTTTTGCACCAGTGGCTAGAATGGAGACTGTGAGGTTGGTTGTAGCTACTGCTAGTTTGAAAGACTGGAAGTTACATCAACTTGATGTGAAATCAGCATTTCTCAATGGTCCTCTTGATGAAGAGGTCTATGTTAAACAGCCACCAGAGTTTGAAAGTCCAGAGAATGAAGATAAAGTGTTTAGGCTACATAAAGCACTTTATGGTCTCAAGCAAGCCCCTCGGGCTTGGAACAAGAGGATTGACTCGTTCCTTAGCAAACTGGGATTTCTGAAATGTACATCTGAGCATGGAGTGTATGTTCAGAAGTCTAAGAAGGTTGGACTACTGATTGTGTGTTTATATGTAGATGATCTTTTGGTCACAGGAAGTGATGAGAATGAGATAGCAAAATTCAAGAGTAATATGCAAGCTGAGTTTGAGATGAGTGACATGGGTGAACTTTCATATTTTCTGGGAATTGGGTTTCTCAGAACTGAGAAAGGGATTTTCATGTGTCAGAAAAAATATGCAGTGGATGTATTGAAAAGATTCAATTTAGCTGAGTGTAACTCAGTTACTACTCCAGTGGATTGCAGTGTGATATTGACAAAGACTGATCAAGGAAAGCCTGTAGATGGAACATTGTTTAAGCAGATAGTGGGTTCATTGAGATACCTTTGTTGTAGCAGACCTGAAATCAGTTATGGGGTTGGTTTAATAAGCAAGTTTATGGAAGATCCCAAAGAGACTCATTTCCTGGCAGCAAAAAGGATACTTAGGTATATCAAGGGAACCCTTGACCATGGAGTTTTATTTCCTAAGAAGGCTTACAATGTGAAATGTGAAGTGACAGGCTATGTAGATTCAGATTGGAGTGGAGACAAGGATGATAGGAAGAGTACTACTGGATATGTGTTCTTATGTGGTGATGCACCAGTGTCTTGGTGTTCCAAGAAGCAGCCGATTGTGGCTCTTTCCTCTTGTGAAGCTGAATATGTAGCAGCTTCGTTTAGTGCTTGTCAGGCTCTATGGTTAAGCATGTTAATGGAAGAGATGGGTCTGAGAAGCTCTAATGTGATGAAGCTGATGATAGATAATAAGTCAGCTATAGACTTGGCTAAGCATCCTGTGGCACATGGAAGAAGCAAGCATATTGAAACTAGGTTTCATTTCCTAAGGGATCAGGTGACTAAAGGAGCTTTGGAGTTGGTTCATTGTCCAACTGAAAAACAACTTGCAGATTTGTTTACTAAACCTTTAAGGGTTGAGAGGTTCAATGCACTGTGTAGAGGATTGAACATTATGTCTGCAACTGAAATTCTGAATTAGGAGGGAATGTTGTAATATTGTGTAATTTAGAATTAGTCCTTCAGATTTTATAAGGTTTAGAGTTTAGTCCTTTAGTTTGTGAGCTGAGCTGGTTTTAGTCCTCAGCTAATGATTAGCTATAAATGTTGTAATATGCACTGTGATTGTGCGATCAATGTTAATAAAGTTTTTCCCTCTGTTCATTCTTCTTCTGATCTGAATGTGCTTTTCATGACTTCCTTTCTTCTCTTACAAATTGATTGTTCTTAACATAGCATTGATTGTGATAATCAATTGCTTCAAGGTGATTTCTGAGACTGAAATCCAACAGATATATGATCGGCATTTCTTTTCTATGCCTAACTATATTGTGAAGTAATTAATCGTAACACTACACTAGAAAAAGTCTTTTATAGCACCTGTGTATACTCATTTCAAGGTAAACTGTTGTAAAAATGACGCTACTAAACATAGCACTACACTAGAAAGTCTTGTATAACTATTAAAGGTTTAACCATCTATAAAGGTTATGAACTCTAACTACTCTAAATATTATGGGTGCCATTGGAAAATGCCATGCTTTGTGATTTTACATTAAATCTTATTTATTTTCCCATGAGCATAGATGATGATGAAAGAGTTGATATCGTCGCAGCGACGCTTGGAGATAGATGATGAATTGCAGAAAGAAAGAGACTTTTTAAGGGTGTGTGACTGTTTTTTACACACCCAAACAGAGGTGTGTGACTTTTTAAATTGAAGGGCATTTTTAGAATTAAAAAAGTTAATGAGGTGTGCAAAAAAAAAATTAGGTGTAAAAAACAATCCCCTAATTAGATCACGTTTATTCACAATGGACGAAGATGAAACGAACAGACTGACAAGTACAACAATGGGTTCAAGATCAATGCCTAAAACTTATCTATACTTCGTCAAATCCTTTCAATAAAATGTTATTTAAAAAAAAAAGTGTGCCAAACGATGGCGTCTTGTGCTTCATTTGGTTCTGTATAGCATAACTGAAGAATTAGTTCAAAAAAAAGAAGAATTAGTTCTATACTCATCTAACAATCGGAGAGGAACTTCAATTAAAAGCGAACTAAAAGGAAGACAAGATAAGTTATGCTATTGAAGCCAGAAAGAACTTAGCCAACCCTTTTTTGGCTGAGAAAAAATATACTCACTATAATCAAAAAGAAACGAACTGTCTAATGAACCAAAAAATATCTTTCTAATTGTCCAATTAAAAGAGAAACTTTCTAGTTAGATATGGCCTTTAAGCTATATCCAACCGTTAAGACTTCCTAAGTAATGTAATATATTGCTAAGACAACAAAATATGTGACTAATTTGTTTATGTTCACAATAAAAAACATGCTTTTCTCAAAAGTAGAAAATTAAACTTCAATATTTATAAAGCTTATCTAAGCACAAGCTCATTAACATGGATTCAAGCACTGAAATAAATAGGTGAATGAGGAAAAGATTTTGCTCATGTTCTTTCAAATATAATAACAGAATACATGACAAGTTAACGCTACTCTGATATCTTAGAGAAGATAGAACAAAACTCCCTATGCAATGCCAAGTACAAAATATGAAACGTTAAGTAAAGCAAAAGTATAAAATGCTGATATTCCACATTTCTAGAAAACATGACGAGAAAGGAAACTTCCATCAGAAAAAATTGCCTCTGCTCACAGACAGAAGAAGAATCACAGAATTTGAGCAGCTGTGTTCAATTTTTCAGCCAAGCTAAGCTGTGTTCTTGTGATGCTAGATAAATATAGAGAGAGCAAGTGATCCTGAAACGGGTGAAACACTTGTCAGCCCAACAAAGTTATGAAAGGCAAGCTGAGAAGTTCATAAACCAATAAACTAAGAAACTAACATTTAATGTTATTTTGGTTATTTTGTCAGACATACAAAATCTAACATTGCAATTATAGCTGTAATTAAATACCAACACAAAACATGATCTTACCTGCAAGCTGTCATTCACAAGCTTGTCAAAAACAGCTGGGGGCGATTTGGGAAGGGAGCCTACAGCATCTGATATAAATTTTCCAATGTTGTTGTCAGGTGCAATACGCCCTTCCTGAAATAAAAATCAATTAGTACAATCTCCTAAAATGTGATTGGATAAAAAAGGCTAAGTTGATCATCATACCACAACATCGTCAACATATTTGTATATGTCATCAATCAAGGCTAGTAGATGCTCCATTGATGCTTCCATGCCTTCTAAATCAGAGGGAATTTTTTCAACTGTGGTTGCCTTCAGGGTGTCAACTGCCATTATCAGAATAAACATGTAATCAGCCTCCATTATTCAAATTCAAAATAAAGAACATTGCAAGCTATAAATGAAAGTGATATTAATAAACAATGAATTAATTAATTAATTAATACCACATAAAATTATAATAAGAAAGCCAATGAGATTTCTTTTGTGCTATAAAATATAAACAATTAAACAGCTAAACTACAACTATTATAGAGGAAAACATCATTCATTGCTCTCTTGGAAGTGGACAATTAATTTTGAAACGGAGGGAGTACATTTTTCACATAAATATTGCTCCCAACTCTCAATAAGCCCATAGAACTACCTTCCTACCTCTTAATACATTCTCTCAAAAGTCAACAACTTAAATTCGAACAGAGCTTGCTTATCAAAAAAAATTCTAACAGAGCTTACATATTTCCTTATTCTATGTCGGTATTTCCATAAAAATTACTTCAGTGAGAACTCAAAACAAAGACAAAGCACAAGAGACTCTGGATTAGTCCTCCTAGCATGATTCAATGGACAATTACATTCCATAATTGAAAGCTAAAGAAACATCAAAATACCCCATAAAATTTTCTTTAAGTACAATTCAGAGAAATGCCAGTTACTGACTGAGTAAAAGGAAACTCAGAATAATACTCTTTTTGGATGCATCCATGAGTCATGACGGTAAGCATATAAACTTCAGCAAATATGTTACATGAGAAACAAAACTAAAGCTTAACCAAGAGAAAAGAATGAGGTAAAAGGAAAAAGGATGATTAAAAAGATGATGCCAATCAATACTTACATCCAATTCGCTCAGCTTCAACCATACGAAGATCTAATGGAATTTCTTGAAACTGTGCAGCAATTTGCCTGTCTCCAAGGGATAAATTGTTTGACACATATGCTTTTATGGTACCCACTCCATTAGCAAATTCAGTGTCAACAGTCAAATGTATGGGATTGGTAACTTCTCGAGAAAAAAATTCATGGATTAATACACTATGACCGGTTACTCCAAGGCCAGTTGAATACCTGCATTATTTTTAGAGGTTAGCATTGGTTTTTAGTAAAGAAAAGAAGATATAAACCTGGGATCAGTCATCCTTCTAAGACCAAAGACGTCGGGGAAAACCAAAGAAGATACAATTCAGCCTAACACTGCTATCCAGTCCATATGCATATTTATTAGTTAAGCTCACAAAAGAAAACATTTGCTTTAATCCACTCTGATACAACAAAACCTTCCATGTTTGTAGGTAAAACAAAAACTGAGAAAATATGGCATTCCTCTCCACATAAATACAATAAATAATCAAGAAAGGGAACTTCTAGAAACCAAAGTTAACACATTTAACCTAAGGCCATGTGGATTTCATAGTTTTCCTGGCACACACTTCACAGAAAATTCTGTTATATAGCACTCAGGTGATAACTTCGAAAAAGTATAGAAATTAGAAAATAAACTGGAATTACCATCCAACTATGACTTCCTTTGGATTCACTTTCTGGTGGGCTACTAGCATATTATGTTGGTACTCTATATCCAAAGCTACCTGAAAATAATAAGTTCAAAAATTAGAACTCGTTTCGAGTGTGAGAACAGATAATAAAATTTACTGATGTATTATGATTTATGCACTCAAAAGGCAGAACAAAAAAAAATCAATAAAACAGACAAAAGAAATTTTCAACTACATAACTTCTTTTCTAGGCTTTAAATAATAATTTTAACTATGCAGAGTACTGTATTATACACCTTATCATTTAAAACTAATTTTTAAACACAAACTTTGTTACTTTTTTGAAGAAATTTATGTAGTTCTATGATCTATCAGCCTTATTGCTTCCTAAAGTTATTAATTTCATTCCCAAGGAGAAAAACATAACACCTCAAAAGGTGGAGGAAGGCCATAACAGAACATAGAGTTAAACTTATTAGAGACGAAGTACAGGAGAGGTAGTTCTAGGATTCAAACAAATTTTAATCAGAAGATTTGCCAGTAAGAGGCTGAAGCAAACTTTCTTTTCAGTTATGCCAGCTTATTTAGCTTCAATCCAGTTCTGGATTCACAATGTGAAATTGAGCTTCTAGACAAATGTGAGACAAGTAGAAAACAAAATAGCACAGTTTGGGTTGTTTATGAAACTTTGACCATGATAACTATAGCCAGACCATAGTAGTCAACCGAGGATCGCGGCCTGTCGCGGATGACCACCAAAAATGAAATCCCATACAAGGAAAGGCCGCTATTGGCTGCGAGTAGCAGGATTTCGCGCCCTATCGATAACTATGAGCCAGACTACAAGTAATTTACAATATCAGCATTGAAAGTGGAAAGATATGTGATGGATTAGAATGAAATGAGATGGAATAAAATTGCCATAACATTATTCAGATTCCAGACATTGCATTATCATGTTAAGATGAAACAGAGTTTGAGTATTCCATCCAATCAACCTCTTTCCATCAATCAACACAAAACTTCACCAAAATCACCAACATACAATGCAGCCAACACATAAAACTAGCGGCTAACAAATTTCTACTGCTAACAACAATAATGATGAAGAAGGAGTAGAGTGAAGGACCTGGTCAATAGACTCGTTGTGAGGAACGGCGTAGGAATTGCGGATATCGACGGTTCCATCGGGGAGGATGGAACCAAGTAGGGTTCCGATGACGCGCTCAGCTTGGTCAGGGCGTCGAACGAAGCAGTCACAGATGTTGAAGATAACGAGAGGGTGAACCCTAGCGGACAAGCTCTGAGAGGAGGAAGAAGATGAAGAGAATTGCAACACTGTGCGATCGCTTGCCGCCATGTTTGGAGCTCCGATTCAGCACTGCACCAAACACGACGTGTGGAGAGAAGGATGGAACTTGAGGAAGAACTGTGATCGATTTTCTAGGGTTTCAGTTGTTTAGTCTCTGTTTCGGTTTGTAACTGGGCTCGAATGGGCCAGTGGTTTTGGCTCATTGGGCTTATGAACTATCTTTTATGTTGGGTTCAACATTGCAACTTGCTACTGTCATCTTTCATGTTGGCTTAGCCTTAACAACACATTTCGTCTCCACTTATCACGATTTTGCAGTTCTGATCCATAATGAAATTTATTAGCCTACAATACCTCTCACATTTACAAATTGTTGCAGTTTTAATTTTCCGTCAACTTCCATCCAATATTTAACTGGTTTCTGATTAAAAACTTTATTAAAAATAACTAGAAACTATAAAATTGTTAATCATAAAACATGAAATTGTTCTTCAACCCTTATTTATAATTGATTTTTTCATTAAAAACCGCTAAATATTGGATGATAGTTGACGAAAAACCAAAACTACAACAGTTAGTAAACGCGAGGGACGTTGTAGACTAATAAATTCCTTGAGGGAACAAAACTGTCAAATCATAATAAGTGAGGGACCAAAAATGTTATTAAGTCAATGTTGTATCTCTAGCTTATTTGGGCCTTGATGATTTGGAACCAGACTTGTATGACTTGCCCTACTCAATTGACAAAAATATATTTGCCATTTTTTCTTTATTAATGATTAATGTGGAACCTTTGAGTCTTTGACCAAAAGAAAAAGTGTGTGAGAGAGAAACTTTACTAATTCTATGATTGTTATAAATAAAATAAATTATAATAAAATATATATAATATAATATATTAGTATAGTATAATATTCTATGTTATATTTAATATACTATTATATAAATACTGGAAACAAATAGAATATATATAAAAAAAGTAAAGTTGACTTGAATAATTGGAAAACACAGTAGTTAATATTTTTTTATTTTAACTGGGATGCCCTCACATTAAGTAGTTGTGAGATTAATATTTCGTTCTATGGGCAGCACGTTAAGTAGTATGAGCCTTACAACTAATTTTTATTTTGTAATTCATAAGAGTTGAAAATCAAGCGAAATGTCGCTTGCTTAAAGAACGAATTAAAAGTAGTTAAATTGTTTTTTGTTTTGAAAGTAAAAGTAGTTATTAAAAATTCTAATATCACAATCATCAACACTTTTAATTGATTTATTTAAATAGTTAATTAAGTAATTAAGGTGTATCAATAATCAAGTAAAAAGAACTCGTAATCCAAGGTGATAAACAATTTGTTGTAGTTTATTTAAAAGCATTTCATCCTATCTATTAGTTTTATTTGTCAAAAAAAAATCTTCCATTCCATTTATTATTTCCATTTAGACAATTAGGATTAATAAAAAAATTAATTAAAATCTTTGAACAAATTTATTGAGCATTAAAAGAAATCAATATTTGCCCTCTATATAAATGTCCCCATCCGCCTTCCAGGATTCAATCAAAGAAAATCAATTATCAAATAAGGACAACTTAATCTGAAGATGGTTGGAGCTAGAAGACTTCTACCCCTTATTAGCATTTTCATCATCATTTCATTATTAGGTAAGGCCAATTTCAAGATGATTATTCTCCAACTTTTTTGCAAGGCATTTCATATTCCAATATTTGTTGCATAAATATATACTCGCTCGCTCAGTAATACTTATAAATTATCTTTGAAATCTCATTTAATGCATGGGGATACCCTTGTGATTGGGAAATTATAAGGGGCACAGTCCTGAATGATCACATTTTAATAAATTTCAAAACTAGTAATGAATTACTAACATATGAGTAAAAATAAATTAATCACTAATCACATTTTTCTGACGAAGTGAATTGGCGTACTTGTTTAGCACTTCATTCCTTAAGCAAGTAGTTGAAGGTTTCAATCTCAACTCCTGTGAATGAAAAAATTCTTTAATCAGCCACTTACCGCTAAGTGTGCGGACTATGGGGCGATCTGACTGCTATCAGCTGTGGGGACACCTTAGTTAAGACAAAAAATATCTAGACTTCCTTCTTTTCCTTATTGTTAGTTAGTAATTATGATTCAATTTTTTATATTAAAGTAAGTTACACTACGTAGTTCTTATAATTTGAATTGAATCAGGTTATGAGAAAGCAACGACTGAGGCTACTGTGATGGGTCATGTTTTACCGTTTGCTCACATTCCTGGCATTGAGTTGAAATGTTGCGCTAACAACCGTATACTCAGTTGCATTCCACATTCTGAGGATGACCCATGGTGTAATTACATTTGCACAATATATTGCAAGAAAGGAGGCAGTTGCAAAGTAATTAACAACATACAATATTGTCAATGTGGGTGCTAGTTATTTCATTGTTATCTAAGTGATGAATAATTGGTTGAAGGATTGCATTGACTTGACTATATTTATTCTCTTATATAAAAAATATTATATTTTGAATTCAAAATGTTGGGTAAACTTTTATTTCATTTATGATTTCTTAATTGGATGGATATCATCTCGTGCATTATAATTTATTATTAAATTAGATAAAAATTACCAAAAGTCATAAGGAAATATAATAATTTATTTAAGTAAATACTAGTAGTGGAGATTTAAAAAGAATGAATTTTAATGACATAATAGAAGTTTGAAAGAATTAATTATTTGAATAATATAAAAGTTTCAAGCGGGTCAAAATGCCTAATAGTATCTTAGCCACCCCAAAAGGACTCATAGCCGATGGGGAATAAGGATACACTTGATGACCTAGTAAAGGAACATATTATCATGGATAAGGTCGAGCGGCCTCACAACTATCCGATAAATAACAAACAAGCAAGGTGACCTAAAGTGAACCTTACGCTAGGAAGCCCCATCACAGGGAGTTCCCATACACTTGAAAAGTTTAAACAGTCAAACTTTAAACCTCACATTGCACTTATTTTTGTCTAAATATATTTTATTAAATTAAAATATATAATTATATCATTATGTCTAGTTTTTCATCTATCTATCTATCTATCTATCTATAAAGGGAGAGTTTATGCAGCCTTAAGGGTAAAACAGTAATTTAAAAAATAAATATACATGAACTTAATTTTTTCATGGGTAATTTAGTAAATCTGAATATAATTAGTTAGAGATTACATCTTGACCATCCGTTATCTTCAATCATAGTCGTCTGTTTCCTTCTCTGTATCTCACTTGAACTCCTGAGTCCTTTCGTTTTCAGTTTTCACCTTCTCCATTTCCATCTTCCTTCACCTGTTTCCGTTTTCGCTCCACTTTTATGTTTTAACCTTCCCTTTTGCCTTAGTGACACTTACTTTCTATCTCCTGTCCATGACCATTGAGGTGCCGTGGAGGTCGGTGAAGAGCTCACCTCCTCTAGCCCGCTTTCCACCGAGGTTTTCTTCTTCCTCCTATCATCGCCTCAAAACCTTCGATTTTTTCTTCCCTTTTTGTACTCTGTTGTTCACTTTGAATTAGATTAGTTAATTTCCAAATTAATTATGTCTCTTACAATTCTTTGAAAATCTGAGTATAATTGTTAAAAAAAAAGAGTATACTTGTTACTTTTGTTTATGAAATCATGTGAATTGTAGCATTGATTTGGGAAGCATTCTAGATGTTTCATGTAAAAAGTTGTAGTTGCAGATGTTAATTTAATTGGTGAGGGTCTGAATGAGTAGCAGCGGCGCGGAGGAAGACGGGATGGCTGGATCGAATGGCAACGGCCAACGGGACCAGCGAAACGAGTTTCTGCATCCCCATTCCATTGAGAGAAGATCCTCAATCAGGTAAGAACTATTTTTTCTCCTCACTAATTCATATCTTTGCACTTACATTTCAGCTTTTGCTACAAACTATCTGTGTGTTTCTTTTCCTTCGTACTGTGCAACTCATGCTGCATTTCTTCTACGGGTTAGAACAATGATGTGTTCTGCTCTTTGTCCATTCATTTTCATTTGCCGTTTAGAACCTTTTTTCCTCTGCCGCTCAGCAAAGCCCACCATCTGATTAGGTCGTCAAGGTTTTCCTTCCGATGAGAACGACGATCAATTTCGTTCTTAGTTAAGTGGTTTTTTGTGCACTAGCTTGCTTGGCTTCTTCCCACATCTATGTGTTTCTATCTCTATCTCTGTAAATAGTGTTGTTTTTATTTTTTAACTGTGTAGGTTGGGTACTGAGTGATATCTTTGAGAAGTTTTAAATTTCCATTTCTCTCATTACTTAGTGCTTATAGTTTTCCTTTTTCATTTCTCTTATTGTTGAGCAGACCTGCAGAATGCTAAGATAGTTTCCCATTTAGAAGATTTATGCCACCATCTCATAAATCTGGAAGAAGGTAGTTGGGGCTTAAAGAGAAAGTTGCAGAACTAATGTCTTTAGGCTTCATTATGATTTGGTTATGACCACCTACAAAATCTGTTTCGCGAAGGATACATGCTAAAGGATTTATACAATTTAAATTCAAGGTAAAATCATTTTAGGGTTCTGATTATTTCATAGTTGTGGATGTCGGTTATCTTTAAGTATTTAGTTAGAAAGCCTTATCTTTAAAAATTTTGATTACATAGCTCTCGCTTTCAACAAATAATTTTTCAATTTCACTTACCCGTTAATTATTCTGTTAGAAAATTCAATTTTTTTTAGAAATTCATTATATGATGATAGCAGTGAAGACTAAAGGGAATAGTCTTTGATACTTTGAGTTAGGATAACTAGGGGAAGGAAATAGACAAATCAATATTAGCCATTTTGGTGATTCTGCTTGGCCTGTTATGTTGTTAATGGTTGACTGATTTTGTTGATATGTATGTATGTGCAGCTCAACTGAGTTTGCAAATTGCCAGTATGAGTAAAAGATGATGACCCTATGGTTCACAGAAATAGAATATATTTTTGTTTATCAAATCAGAATATGGAGAGGAAATTTTATTGTAGCACCTGTCTTATCTTTATATAAGCCGGACGTGGTGGCAGTGGGTGTTGTAGCTATATCATTGATAGGTTGCTTTGTTGCTTTGAATTTTTTTTCATTTATATTATTTCTCCTCTCTTCTCCACCATTTCTTCTTCTCCTCCCTTCTCTCGGGCTAATTCTTATCGATCATTCTCTCTTTTCTCATTTCTTCCTCATTTTATTTTACTTTCTGCTGTTGATTGCGGGGAGGAAGCAGAGTTTTGTCTCTCAATATATCCGTCTCGAGAAAACGAAGTGAGAAGGAAGAAAACCATGAAGAGCAAGATCGTTCTCTCCAACTGTGGTAAGAACTATTCCTTTTTCCCTTCTTTCTCCGCTTTGATTTCAGGCTTCTAATTATTTTTACCATTTGACAAAGCGAGAGGGAAGAAAACAACAAAGCGCAAGATTGTTCTCTCCAACCGCAGTCTGAACCCTTCTTTTTCCTTTCTTTCTGTGTCATGACTTCAGAGTTCAGACTTCTAATTTTTCTACAATTTGTTTTTCACATTAGGTTGTTGTCTTCTTTATTCTCATTTCTTCTCTTCTACTAAGATACAGTCTTTATTCCTCAATTCAATTTGTTTTTCACTTTAGGTTGTTATCTTCTTTATTTTACTCCTCATATGGGTACATGATTTCAAAAATGACGTCTTATGAAGTATCCACTGGCTCAAGAAGTTCCCCAATACTAGAATTCTCTATATTCTCTCCTAATTTGCTACTGTTATCTTAATTGATTCTCTCCTCATTATTTACAGAACCTCTCTCCTACTTTCTATTAAAAGGATATTCTTTTCAAATTTTTAAGGCCAAGAACTGTCACTCATACATTTACAAGTTTCAATGCCCTCATTTTGGAAGAGCTCTCTTATAAGGTCAAATGTGACATCTTTTTCATTTATATGTGCTTATTGAAGAGTTTAGTGGTTACATATTAGTAATTAATATCAGTTAGGGAATTCTAGAGGGCATGATTAGTTAGTTAGGATTTATACAAAACATTAATCCTAAAATGAAAAGTTGACAGTTTAAACATTAAATTTGATATCAATGCTAATAAAAACTTTCCACTACAACAATTACAAGTACTAACTTTCCACTAACTCTCTTATAAGTCTAACTCTTTTTCTTCTCTATTTGTGGCCATTCAATACACAAGCTGGTTTATTGTTGAATGCATATAATGACAAGCAAACTCATGTGTTCCTTTACATTCCAGGTTTGTGTTTGTAATTGGATCTCATTGTCAAGAAGGAGGAGCTTAAGCAATCATTTTTGCAGTTTGGAACTGAGTCAGTTCCAGAAGACCTCAGGTTATGCACAACTAATATGTTTTCTTAATCTCATACAATAGTAAAGTACAATCAGATATAAAACAAAAAGGGAGTGAACACTTGCAAGTTGCAATGTTTCCTCTTGGATTACATATCCTAAATAAGTGGTTTGGTAGTTTTCTTAAGATGACGTTTCAGTCCTTTTATAATAAAGGTGCTCCCAATATCTTAAAAAGTTGATTTGAGTTGTTAACTTTTAAGGTACTGTCTTTAAACACTTTTAGAATGGAAAACCGTTTTGCCGGCAGAGTGAATATGAACCCCATGGTCACAAATTTTTATTCTACTTTAAAAGAGTGATTCACTCCTCCACCCCAAGCTGTACTCTGCTAGCTACCTATCATTCCCACAATTTCATCTTAATTTCTGACAAAATATGTACATGCTTGGATTTGCATTATCCTCTCCTGGATCTTTTTTAACAGACTCTACAGGTGAATCTTTAACATTGAGTGGAACGCCCTATTGAGAACCTTCAAGGGCAGTACATGTGGAAAATCAGGGAGCGATAGTACTTATTTTTGTAGCATGAAGAGGATATCTATTAGGTAATTTAGGTGACCCCGACACATATATCAATCTGTTTTGAAATTTCTGGAAACTGCCATTGCCACAGTTAACGGAAAAAGTTAGCCTCTTATCAAAATTCAGTTTACGTTGCTTTGGCTTTACAAATGTCTTCTTTTGAAGTGAGTCAAAATCTGTCTTTTGTTTTAAGGTTCTCCTCTGTGTAATGTTGTTGCAGCTTTTGAATTCTATAGACAATATCATTTTCAATTACAGTGGAGGCTGGGGACAAGGATCAGCATGGTAATAATTCACAGGATGTTGATCTAGACGAACTTTCGTATGAGGAGCTACTAGCATTGGGGGAAGTGGTAGGAATTGAAAGCAGAGGACTTCCAATTGATACTATTGCATACTTGCCTTCAGTCAAGTACAAGACCGAGAATGATCAACATGGAAGCAACGATTCGTGTGTTATTTGTCGGTTGGACTATGAGGATGGTGAGTCCTTGATAGTTCTTTTCTGTAAACATCTATACCATCTGAGTGCATTAACAATTGGTTGAAAATAAACAAAATTTGCTCTGTTTGCAGCACTGAGATATCTGCTTCTGGGAGCAACTTATAGGAGAAACTCATAGTTCTTCACTTCAAATTGAAGAAAATATGTGCAAGTTGCGAGTTATTACCCCTTATTTTAGTAAGCATTGCTTTGTCGGGGATGTCATTATGCTTCACTGTATCAAACTCTTAAGTTTTTATAAATTATAATGTAACTTTAACTTTTGGATTCAGCTCTCTAGATTGTGTTTTTGTTTTTTTAATGGAATGACTGGCATTATATTGGCCAGTTTTTAACGGTAGTTGTGGTTGTTCTACTTTCTTTCCTCATCTTAGTTTAGCAAGTCTTATTCCTTGACCTTCATTTAGTTTCCAAATTATTAGGTCCCTAAGTACTACTACTTTCTTTTTGTATAATTTTCTTTTGAAAAACGGATCTATGCTTTTTTAAGGTGGAAAGTACATCTTTCCATGTAGAGGGAAAGTTAGAGGGAGTTAAAGACAAAGCATTCATGTAGACCAGTAAACTAAGCCGACAGGGCCATAAAAGAAACATTAACTATCTATGTTGTCTTTAGATAAGCACATTAACTATCTATGTAATCATAACATTCTTAATTACAAGTCCACCTCAAAATTCACATGCTTCATAATATAGTCCAATTTCATTATATAACAACATACACCTTTTTTAAGGTGTAATTCTTAACAGAGAATTGAGACTTATCCAGGTAAGCAGCTATTGCAAGTAAAGGCAGTTGAGAGTTTTGACAAATATCTTGGTTTACCGACCATGATTGGTAAGGCTAAGACTCGGCTTTTTAATTTTGTTAAAGATAGAGTCTGGAAGAAACTCAAGGGTTGGAAAGAGTCCACTCTCTCTAGAGCGGGTAGGGAAGTTTTGATTAAGGCTGTGGTGCAAGTCATTCCCTCTTATGTGATGTCTTGCTTTATTTTACCTGATGCTCTTTGTGCAGATATTGAGAGCATGATATCAAGGTTTTTCTGGGGTGGCGATGTCGAACGGAGAGGCCTCCACTGGGCTAGTTGGCGAAAGCTCACTAGATCTAAGTTTGATGGAGGTCTTGGTTTTCGAGATTTTAAATCTTTTAACATTACCCTTGTGGCTAAAAATTGGTGGAGAATTTATACTCATCCAGAAACCTTACTTGCTCAAGTGTTTAAAGGCGTTTATTTCCCACATGGTGATTTAATGAATGCAAAGCTTGGTTATAGGCCTAGCTATGCATGGTCTAGTATAATGCGTTCTTGTTGGATTTTTCAGGAGGGTGGGCAATGGAGAATTGGAGATGGGAGCCACGTTAACATTTTGCATGATCAATGCCTCCCCCATGGTTGTCCTATTTTGTGCAGGGAAGATATTCTTGTAGAACTTGGTGTGACTAAAGTGGCTCACTTAATTGATCCTGTTACTAGAGCATGGAAGAGGGATTTATTGGACTTTGCTTTTCACCCAGCTACTGTATCTCAAATTTTGGCAATACCTTTGTCCTTTCAAGGTGGGGACGATTGTCTCATGTGGCCAGATGTTGTTGATGGTAATTACACTTCCAAGTTGGGCTATTCCTTCATCAGACGGAAGCTCCTTGGCTCTGTTTCGTCCTCTTTGACACAACCTTCTCTTTCAGTGGGGAATTGGAAAAAGTTTTGGCACACAACGGCTCAACCCCGTTGCAAGGAGGTGGCCTGGCGGGTGGTGTCTTCTTTGTTGCCAGTTCGGGACTCTCTTCGGCGCAAGGGAATCGACGTGGACCCTCTATGTCCTTTGTGTGAGGGGGAAGCTGAAACCGTAGCTCATCTTTTTTTGACTTGCCTGGTGGCGCATAATTTCTGGTTTGGCACATCTTTGTCCCTACGGGTTGAGCATTTCAGCTCCATCATGGCCTTCATGGATGATTTCTTAACGCACGTAGATGATCGGGTAGTGGCGGTGTGGCAAGCGGGTGTTTACGCTTTGTGGGAGGCGCGCAATAGGGTCGTTTTTCAGGAGGGGTCCTCTCCATTCCCGCGGCTGTGTAGCGGTGTGAGTTTTTGGCATCTTCTCCTGTGGAGGTGGTGGCGGTTGCGCATCCTCAGCTAGCTCTTGCGTCGACGTGGGTGAAGCCTCAAAACGGTATTTACAAGCTAAATTTTGACGCAGTTGTGGCATCATCAGGGGCTGTGGGTTTTGGCAAGGTCGTCCGGAATGCACATGGGGAGGTGCTCGCGTCGGCGGTGCAACACTCTTTGTACGCTTCTGCGGCGGTCCTTGGGGAGGCGATGGCTTTCAGATGGTCTATGAAGCTTGCTATTGATTAGGGGTGGAAATGAGTCAGGCCGCCCAACAAGGGCTTGTGGCTTGGCTTGTCAGAGGCTTGCCTTGGCTTGGCTCGTTTATTAAAAAAGCTGGGCTTAAGCTTTTTAAAAAGCTTAATTAACTAAAAAGGTCAAGCTCAAGCTATCATAAAAGCCTATTTGGCTTGATAGGCCTGCTTGTTATGGATTTATTTGGGATTGAGACTTATTATTATTGGTTTTATTTATATGTTTAAGACTTGAGACATATTATTATTAAATGATTTGTTTATGTTTAATTTTAGTTTTGTTTGTTTTAAATAACCGAGATTTTGTTCTTTGAAATGCAATGATATATAGGTTTTTTATTTATTTGAAAAGGAATTGCAATGATATATAAAAAAAAAGCTTATTAGCTCGCCGACCTATTAGTCCGTCAGTCTATCGACATTCTTTAGATGAAATTGTCTGACGTCTGTTAAATAGGCTTTTAAGTAGTCTACTAGGCCAAGCTTGGCTTTATAATAAGCCAAGTCAAGCCTTAAAATTTGGCCTGTTGACAGGCCACAAGCCGGCTTGGGCCATAAAAACATAATGCAGGCCAAACTTGGGTCACGCAAAGCTTGGCTTGACTTGGCTTATTTCCACCCCTACTATTGAGCTGGGTTTTATGTGAGTTCAGTTTGAGACGGATTGCTTGCAGTTGTTCCAGCGTTGGAAGAAACCTCCTGATGGTCGATCTCATTTATCTACTATTTTGCATGATTGCTTTATATTAGTTCGTTATTTTGATTTTGTGGACTTGTCTTTTGTTCGCCGTTGTGGCAAACACTTAACCAATCCATTCACTCATGCTTGCTAACACACTCAGATCGAAACCTCTCGACTCTCACATGGTCGCCGCCCCCTCCTTCTCCACTGTTGTCCTTCTCTCCTCTCATCTCACCTTCCCTTCGCGTGTCTGACTCCTCCCTTTTCTGCTTCTCCTTCTCCACCGCTCGTCGATCGTAAACCACCACAAGCTTAAGGGAAAACTCGTGAGCCCTCATCCTCCATCGTCGGTTAACGAAAACATATATTTCTCAGGTAATTGAAATTCTTCTTCTTCCGTTCACCATTTATTTTGCTTGTGAGACCATTGTTGGTGAGTGGTCCGGCGATGTTGGTTTTTGAGTCCGGGTCGTCGAGTGTCAGTTTGAATTGGTAGAGGTAGAGGCCTTCTTGGTTGAGGGAAACGAGAGGAGGAATTGGAGTTGGTTGCTCATTGTGGCACTCTAATATCAATTAATACTTCATCAAGTCCTTGTGAGAACGATCCTGGTGTTCATCACCTTGTATTGCACTTAAAAGCAAAATACTTTGACATGCATCACGACAGTTCGTTCGCTAGTTCCCAAACACACTAAATAGACTTTTAAAAAAAACTTTGGCCTTGTTTATTTTTTTAATTTGACCTAGCATAACCTGAGCCTGATGTAAACTAGGTCATAAACTTCTGTCGACAGGGTGACCTACTTCCATATCTATAGCCTTCCAAATGGAAGATAAAAAAAACCCGAACACATCCTAGGAGTTTAATATCTATGCCTTGACAATGAATTTTTTTGGAAAATCATCCAATGAGAAATCACTATTTTGGCACATGATAATGAATTAAACGTGTTGTTGAAATGAAAACCACTAGAACAATAAATATAGAAAAATATGATTCATAAAACTCTTTTCGTAGTCTGTGCATAAAAATTAAATCCTCAAATCCATAGAATAAGGTCTTGTGTTGGGACAACTGCAGGTAATTGGTTTGAAAATTGCTTATGTAGGAGAATTGGAGAAGAGGATGTTACACTGTTCTGGAAAGATGACTGGCATGGCAATGGAAAATTTCAGAATATATTTGCTGGTTTATTTCAGATTTCTAACCAGCAAGAGGCGAAATTGGCGGATATGGGTTCTTGGGTAAATGGGAGGTGGGTTTGGAGCTTTCAGTGGAAGGAGAGTGTGGGTGGGGATCTGGAGGGGCAGCTTGATTTAATTCTGCGACTAATCTCATAATTTATCCCAAAGAGAGGAGTTAAAGATTCTTGGAATTGGATTAATGAGGGTTTCAGTCTGCTTATAAACACACTGCTGAAGGTGATGCCGATCTAGAGTTACCGGCTCTTCAGCTTTTGTGGAAGGTTGTAAACTAAGAAGAGAAACTTCAAGCATGCTCTGTACGAATGCCTTAATGAGCCATTGGTTTCCCTTGCTGATATGTAATTCTGTCTTGCTTTTCTCTCTTGTTACATTTGATGGTGTTATGTTGTTGATGTCCTCTCTTCTTTCTCTCTTTTAAATTTCTAAGAGTTCTTTCTGTGGTGTAATGAGATTGGGGTACCCTTTGTACCTCCCATGAAACCATGAATGCAATTTGCCTATAAAAAAAACTTATGCTTCTAGTTTCTCCCATCTTCTCCTGTGATTGGAATCATTCCTACAAGTGTTTGTTAAATCTTGAGAAATTTTAATACCTTGGATGAATAAATTCTTAAATAAATGTTTTCTATGGTTATAATTTCGATTAATTTCTAACTATTTTTCTGGCATTTTTTATATAAAACAATAAGGATAGAAATTAGGCTCATACTCGATGCAAGGTCTCCTCCTCTCCGTAAAATTTACAATGACTTACTTATCAAATCGTTTTGTGTTTTGGGTCATAATTACTCATAAAATCTTGTAAGTATTTTTTTTAGGTGGGGTTGTCTAAATAATCCTTGCCAAAAATTGGGTTAAATCACCTCTTGATGAGATGTTCCAATAATATTGTAACATGTGTCTTTATAAATTCCAACTCATTTATTTATTCTTTTAATTTTATATTCTCTTAATATCCATTTTATTAAACAATCTATTTGCACAATGAACCAATCAATTAGAATAATAACATAGAAATCCTTTTCCCAGAAAAATAACTAAGAACCCTAATCCCAACTTTTTCCACCGTTCCACGCTTTGGGTCGTCTTCTTTGTTTGCTATTGAATTGATGCAATTAAAAGATATACCAATTCAATTGGGAATATGAGAAATCCACACCCTCTCTAGGAGAAATTGTTGTTGCATCTCCCACCGGCTATCCCACAAGAACACCATAACTGTAATGCGTGTTTTGTGTTACTTTTCCCCCCTATTGCATACTTTGGTTACCAATTGAATTAACAATATTAACATACAAAAATGCATCTAACTATAAGGGTTTGTGCAAGTCTGTTATTCTCAAGGTAATTGTAGACAAATAAAATGAGTGAACAAAGAAGGCGTGAAAGAAACTGGGAGATTAGGGATTCTTTTTTTTTTCTTTTTTGAAAAGGGTTTCTATGTTATTATTCTAATTGATTGGTTCATTGTGCAAATAGATTTTTTAATAAAATGAATATTAAGACTTGAGAGAATATAAAATTAAAAGAATAACTAAACGAGTTGGAATTTATAAAGACAAATGTTATAATATAATTGGAACACCTCATCAAGGGTGATTTAACCCAATTTTTTACAAGGGTTATTTAGACAACCCCTTTTTGGGTAAGCAAAAATGATATATATAGGGAAGTACAATGAGTACTTCAACCGATTACAAGAAAACAATTAGCAAAGTGCTAATTTGCAGCATACTAAGAGCTAAGATAAAATATAAAGTTGCCATATCTAAGAAGATAGCAGTAAGTGCACTGCCCAAGCTCCCTGCTTTTGTGATTTCGACCACCACGGTTGGGCATGTTGCAGAAAGTGTTCCTTACCATTGTTAGGTAGCACAGTGGAAAAACCGAACCACTTATAACATGCCATCCATATGTTCCAAGTTGCTGGACAAGAAAAGATCTTGTTAGTATGAGCTTGGTGCTGCTAAGAAGTCTCACGTGGTAAAATTAGTTATTATATACGGGAAGATAATTTAGAACACTAACGCAAGTAATGAGATAAGACAAAGAACCGAAGAGTCGGCCGAACTAAGAAGTCCAAGACCATATATAAGAACCCTAGTTCCTCTCCAGAGAACGGCTAGCATGCGATCTAGCTAACTCCAAGGAACTCAGGGGCCATAGGACGAAGGTATCTTCACTATCTTTAATGCCATTATCTAGAGATTGTTCATGCAAGAAGGTTCAACAGGAAAAAGCGATGAAGTAGCATCTATGGAGATAAGAGATATATGCGAGGAGAACTCCTTGTCAAGGAACTAGGGTTTGATGTTAGAGATTTGCAGGTGCAGCAGATCGACAATCCCTTTTAAGGATACTACAAGGAGCTATGGTGGATTTATAACCTAGTTGCAAGGTAAAGCATCCCTTCTGCAAAGGCGAACCATCATTTGTGCACAAACTTCCTCTTCCCGCTCCGTCCAAGTAAAGCCACATTTTAGAAACCCTTTCTTCATCTCCTTGATATATTCAATGAAGTGTGTATTCGCCTATTGGAACTCCTTCTCTGCAAGCTTTAATGAGTTCCAGACAATGATCAGTTACGAAGATAACTCTATGGCATCCTAGATTGGAGGTTAAGGCAACAACTTCTCTTAGGAAAAGTTGTGACACAATCGCCTTCGACTGTTCGGCATATGACTTTTTTACATGACTAGTGCAAGTTTCAAATAAATTTACCAAACTAGTGCAACTTTTGATTTAATTACAAGAATAGAGTAAATCGCCACTTGAAGTGGCGATATCTCTTTTTTTTATTGTTTTTTTATGAAATCGTCACTAGCAGTGGTGACACCAATTTTTTTTTTTGACTTTGTTTATTAGTGACGGAAAACTGTCCGTCACAAACTCCATCGCTAAAAAAATTTGTGACGGAAGTATGTACACTTCAATTTCCGTCACTAAATTCTTTTTCATTATTCACTAAGATTTTGAGACGAAATATATTTCGTCGCAAAAAGAATTCCGTCGCTAGAAATGTTGTGACGGATGTTATCTTTCTTCACATTCCGTCACTAATACCTTTTATATTAAATATTAGGATTTTGTGACGGATACGATTCCGTCACTAATAAAGAAAGTCAAAAAATAAATATAAATAGGGTGTCGCACTGTTAGTGACGATTTCATAAAAAAATTAAAAAAAAAAGAGATATCGCCACTTCAAGTGGCGATTTACACTATTTTGGTAATTAAATGAAAAGTTGCACTAGTTTGGTAAAAAAAAAATTAAAACTAGCCTTGTAAAAAAGTCTCGGCATATATTCATTTTTTTTTGTTACACGGCATATATTCATTTGAAAGAGGCCACAAGTTACAGTAGCGATCGACAACACAACAAGCCTAAGAAAAAGTGGGACAGAAACAAATTAACTCAAAGAAGAGGATGTTATTTTTATTTGATCAAAACCACAATCACCAAGATACATAACACATGAACTAGGCCGTCTTCCAACCTAAAAGTAGAGGAAAACTGACCCATTATCACGCACCACCTAATAACATTACATTATGTAAAATTCTTTACATTAAAAAAAAGACAAAGGAAAAACATGATGATGATAAAATGAAACTTATTAAACTTGGCTTGATTGATTAATCAACTAGATTTGAAAGGAATGGCTCTGATCACAACTTGGTGGTAAAGTGCCGCAAGAGCTGCTCCAATGAAAGGTCCAACCCAGAAAATCCACTGCATACGGTACAAAGAGGACAAACGATGTGGTTCATCAATAACTTCATCCAGATAATTCTAAATTTGAAATAATTATAAATTAATTTGTAAGATAGAGAGATTTGAATAAACGTACGTGGTCATCCCAGCCAAGGTCTTTGTTAAAGACTATGGAAGCGCCGAGACTCCGAGCAGGGTTGATACCGGTTCCGGTGATTGGGATGGTTGCCAAGTGTACCAAGAACACCGCGAACCCAATTGGCAATGGTGCCAAAATCTAATCATTTCATTCATTCATAAACTTCAAATTAGTAAATTAACTCAGAAAGTTGGAGCCATTGCCATAGTAAAAACTTCTTTCAACAATAGGAACTCATACATAATTTAGTACAGGATAGCTAATTCATTCAAAAGTGTTAATTTTACATGTATTTCAATAACACTTTTTGCTATTTGGTACAATACTACTATGTAGATAGCAAAAATGTATAAAAAATATGATTAAAATTAAAAAAAAAATTAAATTGAACGATAAAACACTAAGAAGTGAGGAAACTTACTGGAACGTGAGAGTCTCTGGCGGAACGCTTGGCATCCGTGGCTGAGAAGACGGTGTAGACAAGAACGAAGGTGCCAACAATCTCAGCACCGAGGCCGTCACCTTTGGTGTAGCCAGGGGCGACAAAGTTGGCACCACCGTTGTGCTGACCGTAAAACTTTTTCCCCTCGAAACCCTTCACCACACCAGCGCCGCATATAGCACCTAGCACCTGCATCACCATGTAGAACACCGCCCTTGTCAATGACAATTTCCTTGCCAAGAACAGACCAAATGTCACCGCTGGGTTTATGTGACCCCCTGCAATTAAAACATCACATTAACATTAATTACACACTGCATACATAGTCCAGACTCTTTGATCTATAAAAATTCAAAACAATAAAGTGTTATTTTTCTAATCTATTTATCCTAAACACTGTGGGGTGCATTTGAATATGTGGCGATGTAGATTATTTTATAAGAGAAAGAGAAAGGAAAGAGTTGATAAATAAATATACCAGAGATTCCAGCAGTGCAGTAAACGAGTGCGAAGATCATGCCACCAAAAGCCCAAGCAATTCCTTGAATCCCAACAGTTTTGCACTTGGTGTCAGATTTATTGACGCCCATGACTGTTAGGATGGTAATGTAGAGGAACAGAAAAGTGGCCACGAACTCCGCTATCCCCGCTCGGTAGAACGACCATGATGTGAGCTCAGACGGCTCGAAGAGCGGCGCCGGCGGTGGCTCCTTGTAGTCCTTGCCGTCATCTTGGCTCTGAGCCGCTATCCCAATGGGCTGCCTCTCCGAGAACTTGTTAGCTCCCAATGACACATCTTGCTCCTTCCCCTCCATGTCGTTCTCCCTTTTCTAATTTTAACTTCTTCTCACTCTCTTAGCTGATGTTGATGCCACAAAAGAGGGTAATGTGATGCTTTATATATAAGGAGAGTTGGTTCATGTTAATGACAATTAAGAAGTGAGAGTAGAGGATAGAGGGTGGCTGGTGGTGGGTCCTTTTTAGGGGTAACGCATAACATAATACTATTTGAATTTTCATTTTAGGTTTTATGAATGTATTTCATAATTGAGATTGTTACGAGACTAATCTTTTCAATGCTGAGATTATATTAAATGGTTATCACTCTCACAACAAATATTCATGTATATTACCGCACAAAAATCAAACTATTGACTCAAATATTAAGGAGTTAAGCTAACTATAGACTACCGATTTAGTATTATATTTGAGTTTTATATGATTAGGTTTCTTATCTTTTGGCCGTCCAATCGTTTTCCGTTGCATTCATTAACACCATTGACAGGGACTTGTTTGGAAGGATATGATTGGCTGAACAATAAAAGAAGTGGTTCCATCCTAGCTGGCGTGATTCTAGCCATGCATTTGCGAGGCCCACCATGTTCTCAGCACCATGCATGGGAACAGAACAGAAAATGCATGATGGAATTTGGAATGGAAGGGAGGGGGTGGTGAAGTTGAAGAGTAAAATTCAATGATAAGGACAGAGGGAGGCGCTCCATGACTGCTGGGCGGTGCTGATATGATCGATCGACCAAATAATACGGTTAACTAAAATCACGTTTAACTTTGAGACTTTGAATTTGCACGTGTCCTAAAGAATGAATATTTGTTAGGAAAATTTTATATTCACTCTTTTATTTATTTATTTATTTACATTCACTCTTTAAGTACACTTATACTTGGATGATATGAAGATGATAGATAAATGAGTAAAGATAGATAATGTAATAGAAAATACAAATAGATAAAAAGAAAAATAATGAAATAACATGGAAGAAAAATATAAAAAGTCTATTTATTATTACCTTACAAGGAAGAAAGTATTTCTAGTAGAAAATAGATCAAATTAAAGTACATAATTAAACATTATTTGAGAAATTCATAAAAGTGAAATATATAATTGTAGCGATTTTAAACTACTGCAATTATATATTTTTTTTTAACTCAAGTAGCTAGTACTAACTGTCACCCACTGTATGTTAGAAAAGGTTAGGCATCTCGATCCTTAACAACGAACTTGTACATTTTTAAAATTCTCGTAGGAAGAATTAAATGGATCTAATATCCACTTGTCGACTTGGCTACTTAATGAAGACCAGCTTGCAGTTTCTGAATAATTGTTTTGGAAAAACATAAAAGAATTTCCTAAGATCGGTCGGGACAACATGTTGACGAGATCTACCCAGTTCCAAATATAACTGATATTCCCCCATTTTAGAAATTCACAAGAAAAAAACAGAAAAGAAAGCTTTATGCCTAGAGGGTCTGAAAAAGTACCGAATATAAAACAAGGTTAAGGTGATCTAAACCTTGCTATAACTGGGATGATGAAACATTATCTCTGACTCAGAACATGGCTCAAATAGAAAACTACTAAGCCCATCAGAAGAAAAAGCACAAAGTTTCTTATTAAATAATTCCACACTTGGTATAATGGTGTACTTCGTTTGGAGCTCTATAACTTTTTTCTTCTTCTTCCCTTAGCCTAACTTGTAAGTTGTAACCTTTGTGAGAACTTTGTTAAGTGTTTAGTTAAGCAAATAAAAAATAGTTTTTGAGAGCTTGTTTTGACAATCTTATTTAATTTTATATAAATCTTATAAATATTTTTTTAATATTTATTAAACTTATTTCAATAAACTTTTCCTACAAACTCCAATTAATTCTTACATGATAAGCTTAATTATATTACATTAATATTAATACTTGATTCAAACCCATGCCATCATAGAAAAATCAGGTTCTTCTGTCCATATCCACCAAATCATTCATTTCTTCTCATAGTAGTATTTGCAAATCATTTTGAAAACATGGTCGGCACATGGGCGTCCACCAATATAATTATCTTATTTCGTGCTCACGTCCTTTATATATTTTGTTTCTATCTGCGTGATGAGACAATGATTAAGTTTATATATCTGTGCTTACCCAAAAAAATAGTTTATAGGAGTATATCTGTTAATTGCAAATAATATACGAGCTTAAACATATACAAAAGTTGTTGTAAATAATAAAATGATGAAACAATATAATTTGAATATTCTGGGAACAATTTTGTTCCTTGAATAGTCTGAATGACTTGTCCGGATAACATTAATAAACCGGAAATTTTATTAGGTTAACACCCCAATTTTTTTTTATATAGTTGATTCTCTTTGGGCCGGGGTTCGAACTCTGAACCTTTCATCCTTCAACCCACTCAACCCTTATGCCTCTTGTTCTTACCACTTGAACTATCATTCGGTACCACACCTCAATAAATTATACTCATATAGAAAGATCTTAAAATACAAAAATAAAATAAAAAATTGATGAAAGTGAAATGAAAAAAAAATGAGCATAAAAGTTTATAAAAACAAATGTTTTGTGATCATTTTAATTTCTTCATCATTAATATGGTCTGGCATAAGCCACTTCTCACTGTGTAGTAGATGCATCAGTCCCGTCCTGGTCGAAATAGGGTGGCATGGCCCTCATTGCACCTTTATATCTGTCTCTGTGGTGTTCAACGAAGGACCTGATGATCACGACATTGCTGCGTGTTCCCATTATTCTCTTTAATTCCCTTCGAGAGACCTGAACAATAATTCTGCTGGCTGATCCCGACAACTAGCATTGTGCTCTTTTATTCCCTTCTAGGGACCTGAACAACAATTCAGCTAGCATTCCACTCAGACAGTTTATGTTGTTTGATTCATCACTCTGTATTGTGTTTTGGATGCCCCTTTGTAAACGTTATAATTGATTTTTCACTGTAAAATTATAGCTAGGTGTTTATATTTTTTCACAATTGATTGAAACTCTAAAATTTTTCACAAAAAAACTACCGTTGGTAGTTATGAGATTAATCCTCTAAAATTTTGAAATCACGTCAAGTGGGTTAGTCTATCTCAATAAATATTTCTCCATATATCATTTTATTTCTTTTTGATACATCAGAAAGATAAATTGCACCAGCCAGTAATCGATCCCTGTACCTCCGCCCTACCCAACCCTATGTCCCCCAGCTCCTACCACTTGAGCTATCCTACGGGGACATCATTTTATTTCATATATATAAATGAAAAAAATACTTGGATTTCATATATAAAATTAATTATTAATAAAAAATTTACAAATTTGGTTTATGTAGTTGTTATGATCAAGTTTGTATGAAAATCCATTTACTAAATCCATTAAGAGTACAACATTGCCTCATTAATTAGAAACCTTACTATTAAAAACCCAATGGAAAAAAATCGTTAAGGGAAAAAGAGTACAGTGCATTTTAGTTGAGATCTTAGAGTCGACGAACTACAATACTTAGCACAAGTCTTTCAAATGTTGCAGTCGGGAGAGCCTTCGTAAGTAATTTTGTCAAATCATCACTCGAGCGAATTTGTTAGATGCTATATGTCACCATTCTTTTGTAGATCGTGAGTGAAGAAGAACTTTGATGATATGTGCTTCATTCTATCTCTCTTGATGTATCATACCTTTGTTTAAGCAATACATGCAGTGTTATCTTCAAAAATAGGTGTTGGCGACATTTTTTCATATGACAAACCACAAGTCTCAAGCACGCATTGAATCACATATCTCAACCAAACACATTCTCGACTTGTCTCATGTAATGCTAATATTTCTGCATGATTAGCTAATGTGGCTGATATAGTTTGTTTTGTAGATCTCCATGAAATAGCAATGCTACTACATGTAAACAAAAAACTTGCCTTGTATCAACCCACAAATCCCGCCTTGTTTATGTTCTAAAAGTATAAGTGATTCACTCTCAACCTTAGTCGGTTATTGCCGGATAATCAATTTTTCTTGGGAACAAGAAGAACATGTAAATTTGTTGGACTGAAGAATATGCTGGCTCTTCAATGGATTTTCACATGAATTTGTAATTATTTTTCGCATCATTATTGACAAGGATGGCCTAACCGATCATGTTAAATAGAAAAACCCGTAAACTTATGATTTATAGTAGCATTTGTTTCAGTAATACTAATACAAGAGTATAAACCAGAAGAGAATGCAAGTAACTTTTCAAGTGTGCATTTTCTTTCTGATATTACTCTTGTTACGCAAAGATATTCCTCATTTTCTTTATTCATGGTCACAATGTGGTATCCGTTTTGACGTATATCTTTGAAACTTAATAAGTTTCTATGAGAGCTTAGAGGAATATAATGGATTCTCAATATTCCATTGAGTTCCTCTAGGCAACAATATTTTGGCTCTTCTAAAGCCTTCAATCATTTTTCTAGTGCCAGAAAAGGGGAAGGGGTTGTTAGAGGTCGGTGTCCTATAGTGACGTCTTCTCGACCCCACGGGCGACCGAGGAACGTGAATAATAAGGTTGTTGGGATGGAGGTGGAGTCTTATTCTTCTTCTAGCTTTGGGAAGGGTGTTTTGGGTCCCTTGTGTAATCAGAAGGAGCATTTTAAACCTTCGATTTTCAAGGGTCCTCTAAGTGTTTTGACGAAGGCGAGGGCGACTTTGGTCATCGAGAAATAATGTGGATGTGTTTACAATATTTTGACGAAGAGGCCCTACAAGGCATTACTGAGAAGATTAAGTCTCGTAGCTTTAAGCGTAGTTTAGTGGTTGGTCCCTTTCGACTTATTTCTAGATCCCTTGCCCTTGGTTAATGTTTTTTCCTAAGTGTTGTTGGTGGGATTCCCTTGGTTCTTTTTATTTGGGGGTTGCATATAGTGCTTGTTGGTTAAATTTTTGTTGCTCGAATCATTCTTCCCCGGTGTTCTCTTATGAGCTTGGTTCTCCAAACCCATTTATAAGTTAAGATTTTAATTTCAAAATATTAAATATATGGCTTAAAAGCAGTTTATACCCCTCAAGTTTAACCCAATTGCGATTCATACCCCCTGTGAATTTTTAGTGCGAAGTGTAACCTACATGTTTCATAAAGGTGCAAAACCTACCCCTACGTCCGTCTTCCGTCTATTTTTTGACGGTCAAAGCTCACGTGACATTTTTTTTCATTTTTTAATTAAATTTAAACTAAAAAAGATTTCAAGGACAAAAAAAAACTAAAAAAAAACAATTTAAGGACCAACTAAAAAAAACACTCATCTTCATTCCTTCTTCTTCTTCACGCAGCCACCTTCTTCACACAGCCTACCTTCATTCCTTCTTCTTCTTCTTCACCTACATCATCAACATCAAACAACAACAACACCACCACTTTTCCCCAATTTTCCAGAACACCCAATTTTCCCAACAACAACACCCAAGAACATCATCCACACCATCATCATCATTCAGAACCCAGATCACGAATTTGAACTGCGAAATTGAAGGGGGAAGAACAAAAATTGATGGATTTGTGGTTTTCCTTTAGATCTACACGTTTATCCCTTTCTTCCCCATTCAAATTTGGGTTTTTTAGTGTTGGGTTTGTGGGTTGTGGGTTTTGGGGTTATGGTGGGTTGTGGTGGGTCGTGGGTGGCTGGGTTTGATGGTGGGTTGTGGTGGTCATGGGCGGCTGGGTTTGATGGTCGTGGGTAGCTGGGTTTGATGGTGGGTCGTGGATAGCTGGGATTTATGGTCGTAGTGGTGGTGTTGGGTGAGAGGGGGATTTGGTGGTGGTGGTGGTGTTGGGTGAGAGGGTGATTTGGTGGTGGAGGTGGTGGGTTTCGATGGTGTGGAGAAGATGAAGATGATTCATCCGTAAATTATTATTTTCTTTAGTTTGTTTGGTACCTGAAATTTTTAATTAAATATTTTAAGTTTAAATTTAATAAAAAAAATTAAAAAATGCCACATCAGCACTTTTTTCAAGTTTTAGACGGAAGGCTGACGGAGGAGTAGGTTTTGCACCTTTCTGAAACATGTAGGTTACACTTCGCACTAAAAATTCACAGGGGTATGAATCGCAATTGTGTTAAACTTGAGGGGTATAAACTGCTTTTAAGCCTAAATATATATATATATATATATATATATATATATATATATAGATTGAATAATTACTTGTGAAATGAGGGTTCTACAGTAAATTTGAGTTGTCAATTAACACCTCCTAAACATAATTTAAAGTATGATTTATTCTTGAAATATAGTATTGCCCATGACACGTATATTATTTTGTTAATGAACATAAGTTTAATCAATACTAATTTGTAGCTAGATTGCAATCTGGTTGTTGTGGGTGCGTGTTAAAGTAATATGCAATAAAATGCAATGTTACAAGATGTTAAGATACGTCAGGCTCATTTTCACAAAAACTTGGTGATTAATCAACTAAAATAAGAGTGGACACTTAAAAAAACACAACATAGCAAGAAAGCAAAGTAAATGGGAGGATGGTTGGTTGATTGTTTTGTAGCACAAACATAGTTGTAAATGAGGATAAGAAGCATTAAGAGAAAACTTCAATTTTTAGGTATATGTCACTCATAGCGCTGTCCCACAACCCGTGGCTCGAGCCAAAGTCGGTAAACCTAAAGCTTTTTGTGCAGTTGGATCAAATTGGATCTGAAATATATAATTCTAATATATTTCATAACTTCACCCAATCCAATCATGGTATTTCCGTATTTGTCTATTTGACATTTACGTGTTAATTTACTTTTTTTTTTCAAATTTTAATATTTCATATTTATCATTATTTTAATATAGTAATCGGATCAACCCATCCGAACCGACTCGAACATGGACAGCTCCTAATTATAATAGAAATCCACCCATCCCAACGCAAATAGTTTTAGGACAAAACTTGCCTCAAGTGTTCGGATCGGATCCGTTCGAATTTGATTATATTAAAATCCAGGATGAAGGCTTCGTGATAGGTATCCTAGACTGTTTAATTGTCCAGGATGAAATATGAGTTTGCCAAAGATTGTGGGGAGTGGGTGCAGGGGTGTGGCAGTGGAGTTTTAGATGGAGGAGGGGTTTAGGAGGAAGGGAGCAAGAGTGGCTTAACTCCATGGTGGAGGATATTAATTGTGTCAATCTCTCTCAGAGTGTTCCAGATAAGTGGAGTTGGCTCCCAAGTGCAGATGAGATTTTTACTGTTAACTCATTTTACTTGTTTTTACAGGTACCTGAGGCGGTGAGCCCAGATCCGGCTTTTAGTCGGATTTGGCAGTCTATTGCTCCTAATAATGTGAAGGCATTTTTATGGAGAATTTTGCTGGATAGAATTCCTAGACATGAGAACTTGTGGAAGCGGAAGATGATGTTGTTTGTAAGCTGTGTCGGTCGGCTGTGGGGACTACTGCTTATCTAGCTTTAGGATGTCCGATTTCTTTTGATTTGTGGTGGGGGTGTTACCGCTGGATTGGAATACAAACGGTTCTTCCAAGATCGCCACGTGATCATCTGTTTCAATTTGATTTTGGCTGGAATAAGTATTAGAAAAAAGAGGCTCTTTCTATTTGGCTTGCTGAAATTTGGTCCATTTGGTTGCTGAGGAATTTCGTTGTTTTTAGGGGCGGTGTGTATGATTTTTCTTCTGTTATGGATCTTATCAAGTGGAGGTCTTTGCATTGGAATAAAGCAAATATGAGTGGATTTTCTTACTCACTGTTCGAGTGGTCTACGAACCCAATTTTGTGTTTGGAAGGCTTGAAATTCATTGCACTACTGCTGTTCTGTTTGGCTTTTCGTATCAGGTTATATTGGGTGATGGGGCTGTTTCTTGCTGTTCATTTGTTTGTTATTTAATTGGGTTTGGTCAGTGGAAGGTTCGTTCATGTAATTGGGGTGAAGATTGGTAGCATGTAGGCTGCATTTGTTTGTTGTATTTACTGGGTATGTATTTTTTTTCTTTTTTTCTTTTTTTTCTTTGTTCTGTGTATTATGGGTTGAGTACCTCTTGCACTCTCAATAATGCATTTCTTTGCCTATCAAAAAAAAAAAGATTATACTCCTTCTGTTCCTATTTATAAGAACCAAATGAAGAATGTAGCTTGATCCTTTTTATAAGAACCAATTCAAATTTCAAGATGTATTAATTATGTTTTGACAACAATACCCTCATTTAATAGATCTTTCTCTTTCTTTTTTTTGGTCCTTTGGCCACCAGTCTCCACGGGGGAAAGGAGGCCCACGTGACTAATCTGGCTCGGGATACGGTAGTGATGTCCCTGACCACAAAGGTTTTTATTTTTTACCTCAGAGGGGATCGAACCCGGGCCAGAAGCCTAGGTGAAATCCCTTAAGGAAATGCACATTCACCACTTGTGCAACCCCTTGTGGTTAGATCTTTCTCTTTCTTTCCACTATGCAACTCATTAATGATAAATAGAAATTAAAAAAAATAAGTTGAGATAATTTTGGAAAATTAAGATAAATTTGAACAAATTTAATACTATCAACCGCTTTCTTAAGGGATGTGAAATGTTAGTTTGGTTTTTATAAATAAGAACAAAGGGAGTATTAAAATCCACTAAACCCGATCCGTAGGGGTGAACATGGGCTGGGTAGATCCAATGAACCCGTCCAACCCAATCCGATCCAATAGAAAAAATGCGGGTTGGATCGGGTAATCGGGTTAATCAGATGGATTTTACTACAACCCAACCAAGTTCAGATCGGATTTCGGATTCAGTTCAAATCCATCCAACCCAACCCAGAATCCATACATATAATAATAATTTTTTTTATAATTTTACTCATACTTGGAGTGCTAGTGTTGGAGTGATGACTTTTTGAAACTTTGAGACTTAAGTATTTGTAGTTATTTGTCATATTTGAACTTAGAGTATTTGTTTGTAGTTATTTGTTACATGTCTATATATATTATTTGGCATGTTGGAGACAGTATCATGGCATGATATTTAGTGTTGTTTTCCACTTTTTAGGTACTATTTATGTTATATTGTTTCATGTCATTTGGTAATGGAGTTTTATGTTTTCATGATATTTGGTTATATGTCATGTCATTTGGTAATGGAGTTTTATGTTTTCATGATATTTGGTTATATGTCATTTATGTAATATTATTTCATGCTATTTGGTAAAACTTTTTGTGTCATTTTCATGCTATTTAGTATTATAACATATTTGCTTTCAAAAAAAGTATTATAACATATTTAATATTTTTTCTGAATTTATAATAATATTTGCCAGATTTTTTAATATTTCAGATATATTATTATTTTAATATAGTGACCCAATCAATCCATCCAACCCAATCCGAACTTCGTCGGGTTGGTTCGGATCGGGTTCGAAGAAGAAATTCGTGAAATCCAACCCAACCCAGACAATTTTGATCGGTTCGAATTTTATTTTGACCAAAATTCATCAAACCAAACTCATGTGCACCCTACCGATCCGTATGCGGTCCTAATACACGTAAGCAGAAGCTTTGAAAATGGAATCCTCATTCGCCGTTATGGACTACGGCAGATCAGATCCTACAACAGTTCTAATTTAAACGGTCGATGAAGATAACACGTGGCACCTCACCTGATTACCCAACCAACGGGACCGAACTTTCATCATTTTTCATGTCTCTCAGATTCGAAGAACGACGCTTCAACACACCAAAACACACAGCACTGCATTTTCAGTTTAACCGACTCATTAGAAACTCGTTTCTTCATTCCCTGCACCTCCGCCGCACCGGAACATTTCTCCCCGCTCGATGAACGGCGCGTCGTCGACTCGCTGCTGATACGGACGAGTCGACTCGGAGGGTTCGGCTTCGGCTTCCGCTTCCGCGACGAGTCCCCTCGGCGGTGATGAGAGGGAGCTGCTGCTTCTTCTTCAACCGTCGCACGGAGCAGAGGTTCCGCCTACTCGCGATCTCCACCGTCAAATCAGCGAGGAGGATCAATCTCTTGCTCTGCTTCTGCATTGCGTTAACGCTCCTCCTCCTCCTCCTCCTCCTCGCCGCCGCCAATTCTTCCACCACCGCCAACCGCTCTCGTCCTCATCCTCGCTTTCCTCTTTCCAGGTTCGTTAGCCGTTCCTTTTCGTAGTTAATTCATCAGTTCGTTGTTCTTGTTTTGGTAATAGGTTTCATCTTCCTCTTATTAGAAATTTTCAATTCTGTTAATTTTCGTTTCTTTTCCATTTTTGATTGAGTTATTATCTGGAGGGAAAATGGATAATTGAAGTCTTTTTTTGGAAATAAGTTGCATTAAATGATTGCTTAAAGTTGATTTTGGATTAGTTTCTAATCGTGCTTCTAATTCTGGAATTATAAGCAGCTGATTTTCTTGCTTTGAAGGTTATAGAAGTTATAATTGCTAGCATAATGAAGTTCATTTCTTCTATCAGTCATTTTGCTACTTACAATTTTATCTGAGTTCATTGTGGAGAGAAATGATAAGGGAAATCGATTCTGTTTGTGTGTTCAGTAAGGAGTGTTTGTTTATAAGGCTTGTTTCAGAACCACTTCATTGGCTTTTGATTTTCTTTAGTTCTATTGTTTACTCATGAACTAGAATTGGAGTACATAATTTTGGAGATGAATTATTGATGGGATTGCTATCTAAGTAATCTGCTATTTTGCATTAAAAGTTTATTGAAAAAATGCATAACCTCAGGGTTTAGATGGGTTTGCATAGATAACTGAGTTCATTGTTACAGTGGAACTGAACTCTGGACTCTGAATTGAGAATAATGTCACCACCTTCCAACTGTTAGATTATATTCAAAGTCCAATGTTAAATTAAAAATCCTTCAGTTGTAGCATTTATACGCTCACAGTAACTGACTTAAGACTTTGCTTGTTAGCATAATTGCCTTCAAAATCAGTATAGTTGGAGGTTATCTATTTGAGCATTTAGCTGGCCTTTTCCCCTGCTCTTTTCATGTTTGGTAAAATACGTGAGGCAGCCTGTTAAACCTTTCAATTGTAAATTTAATTTTCATAAATGGTTGTTGAGTGCATTTTCCTGTAAAATCTGATAACTCATATCATTTGTATATTTCGTTCACAGGAAGGGGTATTCTATCGTAATGAACACATGGAAGAGATATGATCTCTTAAAGCAGTCCATCACGCATTATTCATCATGTCCGCGACTTGAATCAGTACATATAGTGTGGAGCGAACCTGACCCTCCTTCTGATTTTCTTATTAAATTTCTAAACCATGCAATAGAGTCTGAGTCAACAGATGGGCGACATGTCAAATTAAAATTTGACATCAACATGGAAGACAGTTTGAACAATAGGTTTAAAGAAGTAAAGGATTTGGAGACAGATGCTGTCTTTTCTATTGATGATGATGTCATATTTCCTTGCTCTTCGGTGGAATTTGCATTTGATGTTTGGCAAAGTGCACCAGATACAATGGTGGGATTTGTACCTCGTGTCCATTGGTTGGATTCATCGGTAGGTTTTATATTTTTATCTACTTTTTTGCCATTTTTTGCCCATTATCGCAGATGATTTTCGTCCTTGACCCTTAATATTAATTGTTTACCATCCCAGATAATTTTGATTTTTTCCTTTTTATCAACCCATTGATTGTTTATCTATCTTTTATGCCTATGCTTTTCGTGCCCCAACATGAGAAAAAGTATATAGGTAATTCAGGATGAAAAAAGTCAATCCTTCCTGATCTGTATTTCCCTCTTTTATTTCTTGTTCTTTTGTTTATCTTTTTACTGCAAAATCTTGTTATATAAGTAATAGCTTCCAACTGCCTAATATTACTTATGAAGTTCTAAACATTGAATTCAAACTTTTTGTGGAAAATTCAAGTATGATGCCATTGAAAAATAAAAAGTAAACCTTGATTGCACTTTGGGGACCTGTTATTTTTATGTGTTGATCCAACCTTTCAAGAAATTCTTTTTTTTGTGTACTTCATGAATCTATAAATCTGGAAATGAACTTTCCGAGTTTAACCCTTGGCTGGAGGAATATTCAGACTTCTTATTGCTGATCTTTCAAACTATTCAACCTTCTTTCAGGAAGGTGATGGCAATAAATTTAGATATGGGGGATGGTGGTCTGTGTGGTGGACGGGTACATATAGCATGGTGCTTTCCAAGGCAGCATTCTTCCATAAGAAGTATTTCAGTCTCTACACAAATGAGATGCCAGCATCAATAAGAGAATATGTAACCACGAATAGGTTATTCTCTGAACTACCTAATCACTCACTATCTTCCTGTTTAACCTTTCAAACTAAATACATCTAACTTTTCTGTTATTTTCTTAATTCAATTGATTTACCAGGAATTGTGAGGATATTGCAATGTCTTTCCTTGTTGCAAATGCCACTGATGCACCCCCAATATGGGTTAAAGGTAATTGGCATCTGAAACACATTCCTTAAATTTCGTTGAATTTTTTTCCCTATGCCCTCATTCACGTAAGTATTTCAACAAAGCCACAGCATGTAATAAGTTCACGGGAGATGCATCCCCCCTTCCCTCTTTAGCTTGTTGACTAAGTAAGCTCCTTATCTTTACTAGTTCAAAATGACCATAAAATATCTTTTGTTAGGAGTGAAATGTGACATTTGTAACATTGATTCTGTTGTTGGGGAGCCAATAAATGATCTAAGGAAATGTTTTATTACTTCCCTAACAAACATGTTAAAAATGCAGATATGTGCCTTGTCATTCTCATCCCCCACTCTTCCCTCCCAGCCCTAGATTTCTGGAATCCAAGATGTTGTCAGTTGTTAATCCGCATTCTGTAATTGCTTTAGATAATCATTGGAACAATTTGATAATATGCTTTGTATGTCACCACCATGTGCTTTAACCCAGGAGCAATGCTGGTATTTTTGAAATTGCTCTATTATTATCATGCCAGTCCTGATTTTCAAGTAACCAATACAATGCTAAAATACTTTTGATGAGGTTTACATTATAATTAACAAATACAGATAGTGAAGTTCCACGATAATGCTTATGTTGCCTATTTATTGTAATTTATATTGCTCATTAACAATCTGATTCTCAGTTTCAAGAGACTTAAACCACTGCTTGTTATATGCCAGTCCTACTCCTATCTACACGCGCTTGTCAACTTCATTGATTTTTTCATTATCACAGGTAAAATATTTGAGATTGGATCCACCGGAATCAGCAGCTTGGGAGGTCACAGTGAAAGAAGAACAGAGTGTGTCAACAAATTTACTGCTGTATATGGACGGATGCCCTTGGTATCTACTTCAGTAAAGGCTGTTGATAGCCGCAACATCTGGTTTTGGTGACGCCTGGATTTAGACATTTTTTGCAGGTTTTAGAAATTCCACGATCTTCAATTAGCTAGTTAAGCTACACGATTCTTCTTAGTTACACAGATGTATAATATTCACATAAAATTCATGTATTTTGATGGGATAGAGCTAATTAGCCACCTAGATTGATTTCTTGTATTCTTTGACATGTATTCCTGGGGTTATTTTTGTCTCACCATATAGAATTTCAGTGTAGAATCAGGGAATAGTAAACCCTCAGTCTAGAAACTCCTCCATATGATACTTGTGTTTAGTTGATGTACTGTCGTATTCTTCCTTCAACAACTTGCCTCTTTGGAATATATCAGTTCTCTGTGGATATATCTTTCTATGCACGTATTACATAAATGACTCTTCCAAAATTACTAACATGAGTCACAACTACCCAAGAAAAACCCAAAAAGATCAAGGGATAGAATTACAAGGTGAGTGAAATGTCTGAGTAGGTCATGCCATGCTAGTATTACCAAGAAGTGTCAACTTGTATCTGATGGATTATGAGGGCTATTTTATGGTGGAAAGTTTATCAGGGGATTCAAGTGGAAAACAAGTATCTTTTCCACCAGTGCTCCAAAGGAAATTAGCATACTTCGATGCGTAATAAGTGTTTCTGGGTTCTTCTTCCAATGCTTCCTGGTATCTAAGTTCTGCTGCCTCAAGATCCTTTCTTACCAACCACAGGAAATCAGCATATCGACTGAATGCCTCAGCATCTGGCGGCTCCTCCAGCACAGATCTCTTGAAGTACTCTTCTGCCCTGAAAACCCAAATTGAATTTTATAATAAGCAAACATAATATGCATGACTCAATCAGTGAATTGAGCTTGGAAGACCATTTAAAGATAACTAGAATTCGCCAGAAAATTGACTTCTGAAAACTCACCCATCAAGGTCATGAACGACAAGATAAAGGAACTGTGCATAGTTAGACAGCAGAAGAGAATTGTAAGGTGCCTGGCGTAAATGCTTTCTGTAATAAAGCCTTGTTTTGACATATTCCTCATACTGATCCCCTTCAAGCTGAATAGATACTGGTGCCACAAACTTTAGCACTGTCTCATGGTCCAAAGCTTCACTCTGCAATTCGTTTTGCCATCTTGAAGCTTCCTCCAGCATTGATTTCCACAACATTTCCTCATCTTCTGTCAACTCCTGCTTTCCAGATTCACCTTGTGAATGTTGTAGTAGTTTATTCCTATTATTAGTCATAACATTGTTGTCACACATCGAGAACACTGAGAAATTGGCTAGGAGGACCATCACATTGACCATGAGATTCGGGCTTTTCCAAAATATATTCTGAAAGAGCCATACGAATGAAACATCCAAATCTCCTTGCAACTTAGCCATGGCACCTTGCAAATCTTCACAGCAGAGAATCTCCCTTGTTTGCAAGACATGGTTTTGAAGCTCGTGGATGATAAACAGCATGGAGGAGAAGACCCTCTTCACAGAACATGAAGTGAATTCACTTGCCTCTGTAAGACCCTTCTCCCATTGTAGCTTCTTCTTGATCATCCGAATGGATAAAGGAATTCCAACACTGTTCACTTTCCTTTCAAAGTTTAGCCTCAAGATTTCATCCCTTTCAGGCCAGCTCGGCGACTCGGGTTGAATACCCAGAAGAGAAGGATCTAGAACATCATGCTTCACTTCTGAGGAACCTATGTCAGATACTGCTGCATGAGCAATTTCCTTGTGCTTAGTTCCATGGTAGAACTCATCATTATAAGGGGCAAAGCAAGCTTGTTTCATAATATGCATCCTTAAATTCCTCGAGCGACAAAGGGCAGAACCATGAATCAAAGGACATGTCATTCCACAGTTACTCTGAGTGCCATTTCCAAGTTGCAAAGAAGGAATAGGACAAGGTGATTTATTGGAGTACTGACAAAGAGAGTAAGAGGAGTTTGGAGAGACTCTCGAGCCCATTTTTACATCACCAAGTTCTTCAAGGACTCAAAGAAATCATGTGTTACACTAACTAACAAGAACTCGTTAAACCATCCCAGGAATCTCGTACAAAGAAAGTGTTGAACTGTTGATCAAAGCTCCTTTTGCTGACCTCAAGAGTCTAATTAGATCTCTCAGCTTTTCATCAATATGGAAATTGAAATTGGGAATGAAAAAGGCATCTCGTGTGTCAATAAAAGTATAAAAATCACAAACTTCAAAGTGATGTGCATGGAAGTAGCTAGATGTCCTATGGTTCAAGGAATATATAAATAGGAAATATTCGATGTAAGATTATTAAGCTCCTTCTGGCCAGGATGAAAGAAAAGAAACGATGAGTCACAAGTCTTTGTTTTTGCTTCATCAGAATTCTAGAGTGGTGTGTAGTGATAGAGATTTGTCGAGTTACATCTTTTATTATTTGAACATGACATTGTTATAGAAACATGTAGGGCCGGTTAAGTATGTTTTTAGTCATTGTAGTATTGAACATGACTAAAAATATATTCAATAAAAACATGTAATATGAGAAAGTATCTATTTTTCCAATTGAGTTTCGACCAAAAAAAGTAAAATTAGAAAACGTGTTTTTCGGGTGTCTAGGAACAAAAAGAATATCATGTGGACTTGTGGAGCCTGATTAGCCTTTTAATTTTAATTTTAATTTTTTGTAATTTTTTAAATTTGTTTAGATGCTGGAAAGTGGCAAGTATTTGATTATTGCATAGTGCTTAGCGAAGTTTTAAATATTAGGTTAAAAAGCATAAATCATAATATAATTTTTTTAATTTTAATTTCAAAAGTTCAAAATTTTATTTAATTGGTAAAACATTAATTGAAATATGATATATGAATATATCATTTATTTTAATATAGAGCTCTTAATATTCAAATTAGATGTCAATATTTATTTGATTTTAATTTAATATTAAGTTTATAATATTGTCATAATAAAAGAAAATACTTCATGAGGGTATACATATTTTTCTGAAGATTTTTGTTTTTTTTTTGTTACAAGAGGAAGACATTTTTCTGAAGATTTAATTTAAAAAAGAAGGCTTTGAATTTTGAATAGAAATTATAGTATAGGAATCATTTATTTTTTTTGAAAGGAATTTATAGTATAATAGAGGTTTTTGTTAAAATTAATCATTTTATTTTCTTAAATTCAACCAGTTCAAACAAATCTATGATTTTAAATATTAAAAAAAGGACCTGAAGAAAAGATTATCTGAAAATGTACCGTCATCCCCTAAAATTCGATTCCAAAAATATAAAGCAAGGACTCTCAAAATCTCAAAAAAGCCTAGTACCAAAATCAAATTCATTTTTTCAAATGTTGAACACCAACCAGAATATTCCAATGGAGTCGGTCCTTTTCCTGCTAGATTTGCTTTGACATTTGAGCAAAAGACTGAAACTATTAGACTGAAGAAAAATTGGTAGAAAAATTGTTCAAGCAATTATGGCTTAATTAACTTTATATTCTAGTTTTGCATAAAACATAAATACTTTGAAATTTTAACTTGCGGTCCTAGCTATAATATGTATTTTATTTCTAGTTTCTAATAGCTAGTTTTTTAGGAGACATTACCTTGTCTTTTGGGTGACTCGGAAAATTTTAATAGATATTACTTGGTCGGAAATATTTTATAGAGGAACGTGGAACATCTAGAATTTCATAATCTATATCCTCTCTGTCGAAGTCAAAGTTAGACAAATCTGACAAATAACAAAAGATTCTTCAAACCTTATCATTTATTTTACGTATCTACTCTTTAGTTATGCTAATCTTATATTTGATTTTTTTATTAGGTCTTCTAACTTTTTGTTGTGATGTTAATTACTTAATTATGTTAAAAGAAGAAAAATGAATGTAAAGCTCCCATCCATAATGATTATCGAGGAAGACATGATCGTTCATGAGGAAATCTTGGCCAAAGACGATGATACTAAACCTAAAGACAACTCTCTTCTCCTCAGGATTATAATATAACACGATTCTAAAAGTTCAGACACTTGGTATCTTGATTCTGGATGTTCCAATCACATGACATGTCATAGAGAATGGCTTGTGAACTTTGATGAAAGCATAAAACCAAGGTCATATTTGCTGATAACAGGATCATCTCTGTTGAAGGAACAATCGATGTTATGATTAAAAGGAATGATGGAAAGAGAGCTTTGGTCACAGATGTGTTGTTTACCCTACAATGAATAACCATTTGATTAGGATAGGTTAATTACTTGAAAAAGGATTCACCATGAACATGATTGGGGGTTTTTATAAGTTTGATTCCTCACAGTCAAAGATCATGAAAGGTCATACCTCAATGAATAGAACATTTCGAGTAATAATTGGTGCATTTGAATCTCAGTGTCTCTCATCTAAAATCCTCTCTACGATGAATAACGATTTGATTAGCATAAGTTAATTGCTTGAAAAAGGATTCACCATGAACATGATTGGGGTTTTCTATAAGTTTGATTCCTCACGATCAAATATCATGAAAGGTCCTACCTCAATGAATAAAACATTTCAAGTAACAAATTCGGTGCATTTGAATCTCAGTGCCTCTCATCTACAATCCTCTCTTGTGAGTCTTTGTTGTGGCATGAGTTATGGTGTTCTGAACTTCATAGACTTGAGCTCTCCTTTGATGAATAGAACTTGACTGGAAATCCTCTTATGAATCATCGGTTATAGCATTATGCAGGCCAACAAGAACAAAAAGATTTCTTGTCAAGTACAAAGACTACCAAATGTTCCCTGATAATACTATAACCGATGAAGGAGAGCTAGTACATTTAGCACTAAGGGTGGAGGTAGATCCAATTACCTTCCATGATTCCACCAAAAATAAAACATGGAGAGACGCAATGAAAGAAGAGCTTAAAGGAATAGAGGTAAATAAAACATGGGATTTATTGAGCTTACCATCAGGAAAGTTCTCATAGCTGTGAAGTGGGCTTTCAAAGTCCAGCTAAAATCTAATGGAAACATTGCTAAACATAAAGCAAGGTTAGTCCCTAAGGGTTTTATGCAAAATGATGAAATGCAGGTCGATGATAAATCAGCCATTGATATAGCATAGAAACCAATTTCCCATGGGGAAGTAAACACATAAAAACAAAGTATTACTTCTTAAGAGATCAAGTCAGTAAATGGAAGATCAAATTCAAGCATTGTAGAAGAATTGAGCTTCAAATTACAGACATCATGACAAAGTCTCGGAAAACTGATAGGTTTGAAGGAGATATGTTAAATGATGTTTGTTACTTGTTGGTATGAACTTTTGAATAGTAATTTGGAAGTTAGTTTTGTCAAATTTCTCAGTTCCTCTTTCGTGTGCATCTCTATTTGTATCTCAATACATTCCAACAGATTAGATTTGGATTGTTTTGAAATGAAACATATGAACACCCAAAGCATAAAAAATTGTTAAAATATTTTACAATGATCATCGACTCATACAAGAACAACTCATGACAAAATTTAGTCCACTTCAATTATAGTTAAAAAGAAAGAATTTCTTGATCACATTTTTTTTAATTGTATCACTATCAATCTCTACACCATGTCTTTGTTTGTGTGTTGTGTTCATGTATCATCATACTTCTTCACACCCATTTGTTACCATTATCCCAAAAGTATCCAACAAAAGTCTTGGCGGCATCCAAGCTAGGAAAATACGTGGGCTCAAGGAACAAGTGAGTCAACGAGTCACCCCCATCACGACTCACCCCAACTCGGTTCCCATTCGCCTCCGAGCTCCCCATAACCACCGCAAGCACCTGCTTATACGCGAAAAAGAATCTCTTCATCGCCGCCTCAATCGCCTGCATCGCCTGCAACACATGAAGCTTCTCCGCCCCACTCACCTTCTCCGCCACATACAGCCTCATCGCCGCCTCCTGAATCCTCGGCCCGCCCTTCGGATCCACCTCAACGCCGAGTATCTCCGGCACACTATGCCTCAAATCCCTGCAAACCTTCGTCACCTCCACCAGATCCCTCGACCTGAAGCAAAACGACGCCGTTTCGCCTCCAACCGACAACTGATTCTTCAACCTCAGAAAATCGCCAGGATCCATCATCAAATGAACATCCTCCACCTCCGCGATAAGCTTCCAGATCCGCTCCACCGTATAGCAATCCTCCGCCGCCTTGTCAAACCTTCTCCCCTCGATCGCCGCCGCTACTCTCTCCAGAACCTTCCGCAGCGCGTGGATCCACGACTCCACGATCTGGTGCGTCGCGTGTAAGGTAAGATTCTCCTGATTCTCAACTCGGTCATCATACGGCGTCGTTTTCAGTTCGTGAACCTCGTTCGGTCTGCAAACGGCGTCGTACATCAGGCTCGGTTTCGCGGCCAGGTTCGGTTCTCCCAAACCTAGCGTGTAGGGACACCGCCTCATCTGGCACTCCACGGAGAGAAGGATCCTCTGCGCCGCGTCCTTGGATCTGTACCACGTGGCGAGACGAGGGAGGAGGCTGGTTTCACTGTAGCTTCTGGTACTCGTCTCGCTGGTGGTGAGATCAGCGGTTGGCGCGGTGCCGCGTGTATCTGGATTCTCCTCCTCGTCTTCGCAGATGATCGAGATGATCTCGATCTGACGCGTGGCGAGGGACTCTACTCTACGGTTCCATTCCCTGCGGTTCGCGTACGGTCTGGGGTCGGAGAGAACTGTGGAGAAGAGGCCGAACGTGATCTCGAGGGCTTGTAGGGCGGGTTTTAGGATTGGCTCGTTGGTCCAGTTAGGGAAGTCACGTGCGTTCCAGAGGGTTCGGAGCTCCGGGAGGCGGAGGTAGTGGTCGTAGGCGGCGCAGAGAGGTGGCGCGGCGGCGGAGATTTCGCTGTTGGTGAGGAAGGGTAGGTTTAAGGATGGGAGGGAGGTGGAGTTGTTGGAGGTGAGAGAGATTTTGGGGGTTTTGGAAGACATGTTGGGAGATAGCACCTTTGATTTGCAATGTAAATCAACCATGTTTCTTGGATTGAGAATGATATACTATGATTTTGTTTTGTTTTGTGTTGTGTACTTATGTTGTGTTGTGGAATTTGAATGAGGAAGGGAAGAGGGAAGGGTATATATTTATATGGAGAAGGTGTGGGTTGTGATGTTTGAAAGAGGAAGGAAAGGGGAGGAGAAAGACGTGTGGACTGGGAGCATGTAGGAACGAGGGATTTGAATTTTGAAAGTCGCGTTGGTTTGGAATTTTTTAAGAAAAAAATTGGGAAAATAATAGTAATAGTAATAAAGAAATGAAAAGGATGTGCCTTGTTGATCGAGTATCCTAGGAAGGATGAATGTGTGTAACTGTGTATGATATACATTTAATATTAATTAAGGACAGGGATTGTGGTATGTTTGATGAGAAATTAAGATAAGATATGGAAATGGGAAAAGGGGAGGAATTAATGGTGGAGCGGTGCATGAAGCTTATCCATAGCACCTGACCTGACCTGACCTGACCTAAACATGTATGGACAAAAAAGAAGGCGTCTGTTTACTTTGAACTTTCGAATAATGTTTGTGAATATTATTAATGAAGTAGATAGAAGAGGGGTAGTGGGAGGGAGGGAGGGATGGATGGTTGAAGTTTAGTCCTATGGATAATTGGATTTGACCAATAAAATAAAATAATAAGACCTTTGGGAACCACTGCTGGCCACCACTTTTTGACAAATTTGTGGGCAATCACTCCGCGCTTGTCACCTTAATTAAAGGCACAACGGATTGGGTTTCTGCTTTAGGTTGTGCCAGTAGGCACCGTCTTAAATCCAGTTTACACTTGGAATTGGAATTCAACACTGCATAGCACAACCCAATTTTATTCTTTTTTGCCGAATTATCCATTAGTTAATTTCACACTAAAAAAGTTGATATTAGGTGTAAGGATAAAGATGTAGTAAGCACGTAGGAGTAGATGATGATATTTTACGTCGATTCTGGAGTAGTAGATGCGCGTAGATTGCGGATGGTTCTTTCTTTGTGGTTCGTGAGAGTTGATTGGGTGGCAAATATGGAAGGAATGAAACTTAAATCATTACTATTTTATTTCATTTGTCGACCAAAATGGATAAAATGGAATTTGACGGAAAACCACTGCCGCCATTCTACAGGCATTCACTTTCACTTGTTAACTGTTTTTTTTCTCCTTTCCCTTAAAGGCTCAAATACAGCGTCGGCTCCATTAAACAACCTAATTAAATATGCAATCAATTTATTAACTTTTCCAGAAAAAAACTAGTCGATCCCATCCAGTTTTCAAAACCTGGTGTAAAACACAGTGAATGTAGTTTCCCTTTTTGTCAAAAGGATGTAGTTGGCAGTAAATTTTTTTTTGGCAGATCAGCGTAGGCTGGGCCTGGGCTGGAATGCTTAACTTGAGGATAATATTTTTAATTGGGATAACGCTTCCTCCTCATGAAACAAACATAACAATTAACAAATATGATGTGGACATGTGGTTAGATAAATTTTCAAAAATACTTTAACATGCCACTTTCTGTTAAAAACCTTTTAAAATACTACGTTGTTTTAGCAAGAGTGTTAAAATTGTTTTTTTTTTATACATCGGAAAACTACTAACAACAAAGACAACTAAGGAATACAACTAAGGAATAGAAAGCGAGTTCTAAAATAAGGGGCTCAAGATTTGAACTCAGTGTTAAAATTGTTATTTTCAGAATTTCTATGATAAAAAGATTTTTTATTATTATTTAATAATGAATAAAATCCCTAATATATGTTACAAAAAAAAATCCCTAATATATACAAATATTATATTTTTGTACATTAATATCAATAAAACTAATCCATTATTTATTGTAATATTGAACATGCTTTTAGAAGCTTTGTTTTTTGAAATGGCTTTTAGAAGCTTAAATGAACTTTTTTTAGTATTAGCCGATGCTAAGGTTGCCTTAATATATTTTTTTAACATGCCTTAATATGCTATTTCTTCGTGTTTAAGGTTTTATTAATTAATACGTTCAAAAAAAAAGGTTTTATCAATTAATACGCTCATCTCGCCTCTATCCACAACTATTGCGGCGGGTTCATGCAAAAGCAAGCTGCCCAACTTTCAATTTTTCCTTCAACCAATGGAGTATATGAAAGTAAATGAAATCACATAAATTAAACAGCCACGGAGAATTGATCAAAGTTACGTTATCAAACCCATTTTCTAGTTAACAATACTAAAGAACGACAAGTAAATAAAAGCAGCAAAGAAAGATTGAACTTCCAGAAAAGCAGACATTTTCCTCCATCCATATCTAAAGTATCGTTGTCCCATAAATTTGTTGCCGCTGACGATACAATGGCTATCTTTCTTTAGTTTTTATAATTCAGGCTTAATTGTTTAATTCCTAAGCTTGTTTACTTTTGGATAATACTTCATGAGTTCATCCGTTCAATAAAAATTATTACTTAATATTGTATACAAGAGGAAGATGACAATTATTGATAATATAATGTTACTAAAAACTGTTTTAAAGCAAAAATTTATATTAGATGAATAATTGATAATACAAACAACACTCAACAATGTGAGCTAATCCCCTCCAATAATACATAAAAAGCCTAAAAATAAATTATTTTGGTGCACCCACAGGTAAAACTTTTGAAACACAACACCTAATAAACACGTGCACAAATTACACTTATTTTATTTTACTAGTACCATATGCAGCTATTAAATTCTACTTAGATAGAGAAGAATGTAATTGATAGAAATGACTTGTGGTTGATTAATATGAAATGTGATAAGTGAGAGAAAGTTAATTAAAAGAGAGTATAGGTGGAAAAAGATTAGCAAAAAATACATTGAATTTCTAAAACAACAAACATTTTTGAATATTGAAAGTATGCCTAAAACAACAATCCTTTCTGGAACGGAGGAGTAGTAAGATAGCTACATAATTACTAATGAAATTATAATCTTTTTGATATGTATGATTTTGAAAAGTTCACATTGTTTGTAGTCTGGTCTCGCCCTAAACTGGGTGGCTTGACCTGCAGGAGAAAGAGTCAACCTCTTAGGTGAGACCACCTCTTACAACTTAGATTGAATCTTAGCGAGTTGGGTTAGTCTTGACTAAAGACCCATTAAGTTGCCGTAAGACTTATGATGTGATAGACTTAGGATTAGGTTTTTTCTCCTCTATAAAAGGCAAGACCTCATTCATAATAAATCAGGTTCTCTATTCAGCTAACAATTGCTACTACACAAACCCTAGGATCTCTAGGTCCATGTAAACACATTTAGCGCCTACCGTGGGGCGGCGATAAAACGTCCCCCACCTCCTTCGGAGCTAACAATTTGCTTTTGTTTCCTTACTGACGTGTGGCGCTTATTTGGGCCGTTTTTCAAATGGGTTTTTCGGAGAAACAAAGCCACAATCATGCAGTGGCTTCTCCATCTTTGGTGGGTCCAACTTACGTGGTGACTCCATCTTTGGCAGCTCCACTATCCTCAAAGGTGGACTCATTCTCCGCCTTCAGATCAGTAGTTTGCACCGGGATCTCGCCATTCTTATCATTGTCATCTTAGAGTAAAGACATCTTGCAGACATGTAGACATATATGGGTGAGCCTCCTTATTTGGCGAGTGATTCTCTACTCGGCGGGCCACTTAGCAGCCTGATAGTGACTTTACACCTTGATGAGGTGTTCCATATTTGGTGGCTTCAGGTTGATGTCTTATGCACGGATTATCCTCTCATATTTTTGTGTTTCATTTTGGCAGCCCCATTTTCCTTATTCATGTATTTTCCACGCCATGTTGACATTTTATGCTTTTTACGTATTGTTGGCGAGACATGTATTACGTTGCATTCGCCTTGTCGGCATTTTATGCTTTTTATACCATGAGGGTGAGACATGTACTTTACAACATTAGGCGGACACAAAGGACCTGACATCTTGTGGGCATTTGGACTAGGCGTCACGCTTCCGCTGGCTGAAGGTATGCAATACCGGCGAGTACAGAGTAAAGACGGACTTCGTCCTCATGCTTCAGACTCGATGTCTTACGAGCATGTGGACTGGTAAGGGCGGAGGGTCCTCTAGTTGACGTGCGCTTTATAGAAGATGTCGTAGCACGAAGGGTTTGGCCAGCCAAAGTCTAAGACATGTTTCATCTTCATGCTTCAAACTCGACGTCTTGCGAGCATGTGGACTGGTCTCGCCCTAAGCTGGGTGGCTCGACCTGCAGGAGAAAGGGTCAGTGCCTTACATAGGACCACGTACCTGTTAGGACTAGATTGAATCATGGCGAGTTGAGTTAGTTTTGACTAAAGGCCCATTAAGCTGATGTAAGGCCATGATGTAATGGACTCAGGCTTGCATAGACGATGAAGCATGTAAGACTTTCTTCTTCACTTTGTCGTCTGCCTTTGTAGCTTTGTCCTTTCGTTGACTTCTTTGACGTGTCTTGTCTTCTTTTGATGCTCTTTGTCTTCTTTCTCTTCTTTGCTTGAGCGTCTCTTCCTTGTCTTCGTGCCATCTTCTTGCTTTGCTTCTCTAGACGTTATGGCCTGAAGGATGTAAGAGTAATTTGCTGAAAATGTAATTCACATGATATATTTAGTCAGTTCATTTGCACTCTTGAAAATTGTTATCATTCAAAACATGATAGACGATACGATTGGCGTCTAAACTTAACAGCCTACACCAAGACACTAAAAATGGAGCGAGAGGATGGTGAGAAACTTGTAAATCGCATGGGAACCAAAGTGCCTCCACACTGCGAAGAACCTCGGCCACCAAAAACTTCAAAGTGTGGTGCAAAATCCAATTCCGCATCTCCCAAATAATAAAGTACCAGACGTAGAGGAAAGTGTGAATGGCATCCGGATCGACAATTTGTAAAAAATCTTGCACAATGACAACATATTGAGATGCCCAACCAATTATCCGTAAGCTCAAGGAAGATGCATACCAAATCAACTGAACCTCGATAAAGAAGGAAAAAAGTTCTCCAAAGTATCTAGTGCGCCATGGCAAACGAAATAAACATGATGAACAATGATGCGTTTCCATAAATTATTGCAAAATTAAAGGCAGCAAGGATGATCACCTCTAAAGAAGACGATATTATGGACAAGAACTCCTGGTGGCAGATAAAAGCATAGCCCTACTTTATTGTGTACCTCCTATCAAACTCCAAAAGCCACATAAAAGTGTCCTCTAAATGATTAAGATCTAGGGAAACTTCCTCCACCTTAACTGAGTTAGGAAACAACGCCTCCTTAGCAAAAGATAGTGACACTAATGTTATTCCTTTGAACAAAACATAAATCAAGAGAATAATAAACAAGATAAAACAAAGATAATGAGCCAAATATATTAAACCCAACAAAAAGAAAAAACCTTTACAACCATTAGCGATAAAACCTCAAAGGAGCCGTAAATGCCGCCGCCAAAACACGGCCCATGTACGAGCAACACGCCCAAAATCTGTCACCCCTATAGAAGAACACGACGAATGAAAATTCTTCTTAATCACCCCTGACCTATGATTTGGCCTACAGCAAGACGCTAACAAAGGAGCGGGCGGAGGATGATGAGAAACTTGTAAATCACACGGGAACCAAAGTGCTTCAAACTCATGAAATCTTCAAATCCAATCCGACCAGTTTTAATTCGTGCAGATTCTGTTTAGGCCAAAATCCCTTCTTACTCAACTCGTGTGCAAGCCTTATTGAATATGATAAGTTAACGTCATCAACTTTTTTTCTTATGAAGCCACATGTCATATATATATTTAAATTAAATCAAATCTAATGTAATTTTTTAAGGTTGGTTTCAATCATTCAAAATTATTAACATTAATTAAATTTGAAATAGATATCCAATCAAGTCATGTTTAACTTTTTCATTATTAATTAACTAGTATTTTTACCCGTGCGATACACGGAGTTATTCATTTTTGTCTATCGTGTATATTTTTTTCTTTTTAAATTTGTATTTTTTATGTTTATTAAAATAAAATTTATTATGAATTAAAAGAATAAAATTAATTTCAAACATCAAACATAAATTTGTATCTTTTCAAGTGATGAATGTATTGTTTTTATTTTGTAGAAGCAATATAATTTTATTTTTTTATAGATTTTATACTTACTTATTATTGTATGAGCTTTGATTAAAAATGTACTCACCACTACGTTGCATAATAAGTCTTTGTTTATGTAAAATACCACCACTTAAATACTCTCAGGTTTCTTTCCAAACAAATTATGCCCTTAAAAGCTGATATGATAAGAGTAAAGTAGCAAAAAGTCTTCTAAGATTGTTTGCAGTACAGCAATTCAAAGCTTCTATTACTTCATCAATGTAATATTTATCATCGTTTAGTAAACTCATTGTATAGCACACGTCCTTGAATGTGTCATATATAACTTCATATACTTTTCTTATGTCTGGAAATGAATGAGCCCTTCTGTAAAATTTAGCAATAACCTCAGATAATATTCGCTTTTTATAGCCTATAATTTCTCAAAATATTTGTTATTTTTGTTACTTTTATCAAAATAAATTTTAAGAATTAAAATCATAAAATTAAATCTAGATAGAAGAAATCATAAATTTCAATTTTTTTTTTTACCGTGAAAAAAAAAAACATGAAATAAAAAACCAATTTGTAGACCAAAGAAGCTGTCCAGTATAAAAAGTAGGATTGAATCAAGAGGAAATCATTACAAAATTAAAGAGAAAATTATAGCATATTTAGACATTCTAAGCTAAAACATCAACATCTAATCTCCGGTGTATATGTAGCTGAGTCTGAGCCTTAATTCAATGCAAATACGTCATCTCACGCTATATGACGTGCACATTTTGAATGAGCGGTGTTACTAATTTATATAGTTGTAGGGATGGCTAGTGGAAAATTTACTTTTTGGAGTGATGTCGTATTTAGTATTAAAACCACCATCTTTAACTTTTATGTATTAATCTTAATATTAATTAATAACTAATTAATAATTCTCTAGATCAAAACATATTAATTGTGTCCTATGGAATTCTCTAAATTATATTAACTAAATAATAATGAGCTAAATAATAATAAACTCATTTGCAGAAAATTCGAGGTAAATAATTAAAGTTTTAATAGAATTAAAAACTATTTACTTTATTACTTATATAGTTGTAGGGAAAAGGGATAATGAGAAGGTTATCTTCTACATTTGATATAATATTAAACCCACCACCATCTTTATCTTTTATGAATGAATATTAAAATTAATTATTATTTAACTAATAATTCAATAACCTAAAACTAACTTTGTGTGCCCTATGGAATTTCCTAACTCATATGAACCAAATCATGATAAACACTTTTTTATATTTTTGAGTAAACAGAAGAAGGATATAGCATGCCATTAATAAGAGGATTGAAACTGTCAAATAGAATTTCAATGGGAAGTGATAGTGAGAAGGTTATTTTTTGAAACGATATCATATTTAATATTAAAATCACCTCTTCAACTTTTAAGATTAATATTAATATTAATTTTTATTTAATTAATTATAATATAAATTAAAACTAATTATATGTGTCTCAGTGTATGTGACACCTTGAGTGTATGTGTCGCTCCTGGTTTTGGTTCTAGGTCTTCCGCTTTGCTTCCTTGGGTTCTTTCTTTCATATAGGGTGGTTTTTTTTTTCTTTTTTAGGGTGATTAAGCGATTGTGTAGTCTTGTGGATGGTTACAATTTTTTTGTTTTTGTTATCCCCTCGTCTTTCCGAGCCTAGTCTCTTCACACTTTTTTAAATATGAATATTGTAACACCCCGATTTCGGTGGCGTCACTTTAGTAACTCAAAATAAAATAAAGCCGAAAAACAGGTATTTTTTTTCGTTTTGTTTAAATAAAAAGACTTGTCGAAATAAAGACTCAACCCAATCGCGATTAACAGCGATTAATATACAATACAAGCACAGCCCTCGCTGCAACTAAAAACATCGTCACGAGTGACCTCCAGTGACGGAAAGGTAGTGCCCGTGGGCAATTATGTACAAACTTAAACAAAAGGTCAAGTATTCTGAATACAGTCCTCCAACGAAAGTAAGTCGGCCCAAAACGGCCTCAAAAGACTTCTACGTCCGACAAACTCCCTGTGATCCTCATGGAAGGGAATCACACGAAAAGCTAATAGTCGGGGACCTGCCCTGCCCCAAAATAAGGAATGACAATCAGAGCTATGACTCTAACAACCAACTCAAAGACTCTAACCACCCATATCCCACACTACTTTCATCGACCCTTCCTCGATCAGGCCTGAAGTCCGGGTCCTCGTCGAAAGCTTCAGTAATAGTCATTACGCTCCTGGTCCTCCTCGAGTGACGAGTCATCACGAATCGGCTGACGGACGCCTGGCAGCAGGCCGACCGCCCAAACACAAACATACAAACAAAGCCAAGGCGCTAGGGTCAACTTACAGAATACAATAGATATACAACCAACATGCGATAAAGGGGGTATATATATGTTGTATATATACATATAAGTTATGCGTTACCTACCCTAAGGTATATACATGACATGTTATCAAATCTCTTACACAATTCAATCATCAAAACACATAACGATGTTTATCAACATCAAATCATCAAGTCTCAACAATTATAGTTAGAGTGCATGATATGTCATACAACGGTAATCATAATAAGATGCATGGTGTGCCAATGCAGAATATGCTGACACAAAGCCGAATAACGTCACTCTGCTTGGCGACGGGACAAACCAATGGTATTGCCACTTAAAGGCTGGGCACCTCGAGACGGTCGTAACATTGGCCTCGTGTTTAACCATTTCTGCTCGGGCGTCGCTTATCACCTTTGGCTATAGTCAAGACGATCCAACTTTACATGGTTCGACCATTTCTGCTTGCTATGCCGGACATCAACAGGCACGATACAACTCTACATGGATGATCGTTACCTCCTGTTGTGCCAGGTATAGTCAGGACCGATTCAACTCTACACGGCTGATCGTTGCTTCCTGCTATACCGAAGTACTCCACTTGGCACTTCATCGCGTGTATGCATGGGTGCAATATGGTTAGCTAAACAACGATTCGTCCTCACAGGTAAAATTGGTTCATTGACCAAAGGCATCTACAATGAGAAACCTAGGCTATAGTCAAGTCGGTTGTGACCCCACGGGTTTAACCATTCTGCTTGCTACGCCAGACATCAACAGGCACGATACAACTCTACACGGCTGACCGTCACTACCTGTTGTGCCAAGTGTACTCTACTAGGTACCTTACTAACGCCCAGACCCTTGGCTAAAGCCCGTCTTCAAATTCTTTCCCATAAAATGAGTTCCCTTAAAACAATAGTTCTCTTATTAGGCAAAATGTTCCATCGTGAATTAGTCCATTATGTCGTTAATTCCAAAGTTCAGTTTTTCATTTCCAACACCTTTCAAAATAAAGTTCCCAAAGCTAGGATCACCGACCCATTCCCGTTTTCCAACTCACTTTCATTCCTAAGTCTTTTCCGTTGAATCATCGTCATTAACTAAAAACATTATATTCTTAATAAATATATTATGGATTTATTTACATAAAACAGATTATGATTATTTTCAGTCCAAAACTCTATAAGTTCAAAGTTTCCATCAAACCCAAACAACTCCCCGAGAAAACACTAGATCCCCTAGAACAATGAAGGTTCGAACCTTGGTCCGACCTAACAAACGTTCCCAAAACAAACCCGTCCTTGTCATGACGAAGGTAAGTGTATTCTACACTCCAAAAGTGGCATCAAAATGCACGAATATAGTCAGCACAATTTAATCATAAACGCAAATACATCAAGCTCTATCGAGCGATGAATCAATATGGCAGTGCTGTAAACATAACCTTGTCATAACCACTAGAAAACGATAAGACAGAAACCAGTAAACGGCCGAAGCCTCTCAGAAAACGGAGACACACGTCTCATATAAGTTCACCCGGCCGAAGCCTCCAGAAAACATTTTCCCATAACGCGATAAACAATATCCAAGCAATATTCAATATCAAACAATATTCAAGTCGAAGTTATCGACGCCTACAATGCAAATAGCTAGTAAGTAAGTTGCCCTAACCTCGAGTTGTTCTAGTCTCACGGTGCAGGTCTCGCTCACAAGCTTGCTCAGTCAATCCCAAGGTTTCCACAATTGAACCTTTGAGCAAACAAAGCAATAATGAATCAACACAAGTCGATACAGTCGAAACAATCCTAACTAATGGTCGACAAAGCTCGAGAAGCTTCAGAGTACAACATTTAGGCACGAATGGAAGGGCTTCCCCCGAATGGATGAGTTTTGACTCGATTCAAGTTTTGTACAAAAACACTTTATTCGCTAAAACGTGCATAACTCGAGCTACAGAACTCGGAATGACACAAAACCAGCGCCAAAATTTCGACAATTGAAAGAGCTACGCAATGGCTCAGGTCATAGAGACTCAAAAATTATTTTTGGAAACGGTACCCAAGCAAATAGGTTTCGGCCACTATGGAAAATAGGGTTTTCGAACTTTTTCTTCGATCTAAATCAATTCCTAGGTATTCTTAGGCGATATCTAGGCCAGGGAAACTCTCAGAAAAATTATCGGGTCGAAAACTGTCGCAGGGGTATTTTGGTCAATATTTTTAGCTCGGAAACTCAAAATCAGAATTTCGAAAAACAAATTAGATGCGGTCGATCCTAACGACATTTATAACAACTAATCCTACTAAAGCTAAGCTCAGTCGAGAGTTTTTGATCCAAAAAGCGGAACCTCAGGATAAAAATGGGTTTTTGAGCAGAATTGAAACTCGGCGGCAATTCGGCGAGATTCAACAGAAAACAACCGGATATTCATGCTCTAGAGCACGTAGGCAATAAGTTTAGACACTGAAATCAAGTTATTTGGACAGTTTTACAAAAAGCTCCAAACTTTGAGCTCAGAAAAACATAGAAAAAGTCGACAGATCTGACGATCAGAAGTGAGGGATAGTAACTATACCTCGATGTCTTCGATTAGCAACGAACGGAACGACGATCGGTCAAGAATTGGAAAAAAAAACACTTTTCCTCCTTTCCTCCAAGAGCTCTCGGCCGTGTGTGTGTGTTTTGGGATTTTTTTGTTTTTTTTTTTCATTTTTCATACTATATATAGGAAATGGAAAATGCGGAAAAATGAAAATTTCGCAATTCCGATTTTTCCTACTGATTCCAACGTATTTTAGACACGATATTCTTCCCGCTGAATCTTCTAATTCTTCAAAGAAATATCAGTATGATTTTTGGTTTTCGAGGCTTGTTTTTAATGCTTACCGGCATTAAAAATGCACTTTATGATATTGACCTCGGATGCAGAAACTTCCTTCTGAAGAAAGATTTGGAACGTCGATTAGAGTGGGCAATCGCGGATGAAATCTTTATTTGAAGCTCCGAATAGAAAAAGTCTTCATCGTCCGTCGATTTTAGGGTTTTTGAACTATCAGGGATTCCGTTTCGGCAAACTTCCGAGAATTGGAATTTGACGTTCGTACATTCCAGGGATTCGCATCGAAATACTTGTTTATAGACGAATAAGAGAAATTCTAACATTTCTCTGAAGATTTTTGGAATTAGTTTCCATCGCGTCCTAAAGTGTAAATTAGCTATTTACTAGTGTCTTTGACCTAGGCTTAGGCGAATATTAATCGTGCTATAACTCTTATCGGTTTTGATACAATCCTTGAACTTTTCCTGAACCTTCTCCTTCATAAATTTATTTCATCCAATAAACTCTTGTTCAGGTTTCCCTTCACGATACATCGAAATTATTCGTTAATAAGGAATTCACTAATTTATTTTAAGCTTAAAATCTTGGGTCTCACATTACTACCCTCCAAAAAGAAAGTTTCAACCTCAAAACTTACGGTTCAGTAGAAATTCCAGATACTGTTCCTCGATCTGTTCCTTAAGCTCCCATGTAGCATCGCCTATGTCCTTGTTCCAAATGATTGTCACCAACACAATCTCTATTCCCCTCAACTGTTTTATCCTTGTGTCACCAATGCTAATTGGCGGCGTTTTCGAAAGACAGTTCATCTTTCAGCTCTATGTCGTCCGGCTCGACCACTCGTGTCGGTTCTATGTTGGAAATAATATTGGTTGGCACTCGGTGCAATCGCACAGCCTTATCCACTTGCTCATTTGCTTTCGTTCGTTCGATATTCTGCTTAAAACTCGTACACCTCTGCCATTCCAGAGTGAATGTTCAACTTGTCCTTGTGATCTTCACTCATGTTTCAAAACTTAACTCGATCGCTCTATAATTCATAGACGAACAATTCCCTTGGAATCTACTAGTCCATTAATCATTACCTCTAACTTCGTAACTATCCTTATTCGCACCCTGAAATCAATCTTCTACTTAGTCATCATTCAAATTAAAACTCGACTCGAGTCTTGATACCTTGTGCATCGCTAGACCCAATCCCTTTTAACATCCATTCATCAACAACTTATAAGCTAATCATCATATCAATATCTTACAATCCATCATTGTCATCTCCCCTTTTTCGAGACTTCCCTTACTCGAACCATAAAACCAACCTTCACTTATTCACAACCCACTTTACAATCACCTAAAATCCTTAACACTTCCCCCAAATCCGAACTTATTCCCTAGAAGATCAAATCATAACTGTACCTCGGGAAACTTAACTAGTCATTTTATCATCCGATCCCTCAACATTCTGAGGTTTAACTACAATCGTTAATGCTAACACCACTAAATATCTTATTCGTACATGATTTTCACCTCCCAAGGTCAATCTTAACCCTAAGACCCTCATTCAACTTAGTGAAAATCACTTGCTAACCCCAGCATGCAACATCGGACTTCATAACAAAGTCCCATTCACTCTTAGACTCTAAGAAATTTGTCCACATATAACAACCTCAAGTATTCATCTTAACACTAACTCACTATTTCCGTAACTAGATCGTCCTCCAATCAATCCGATACTTAGTCTCTCGATCAAAACCTGACAAACTTTGAGTCCTAAACACTTAGGGCAAGAATTATAGACTTAAACCTAAACTTTCACCAAGTTTGGACCTCAAATGTCCTTTAATTCTTCAATACTTCTTAAATGAATATCCATTTCTTAAAACTATAACTCCTTCGCAAGCAAACAAATACTTCACGCGAACTTTACCTCCCAACTCAACTAGTCCTCGATCCAATCAAATCAACCTTACCAATCCATCTATCAAGTCCATTGCCAGTTCTGATTCCGAATATCACCCCCTCAACATTAAGTTGATCAGGCCTAATACCTCGAAGGTGAAGATTTAGAAAAACTCACTGGAACAGTCAATGAGTTCCTAACATCCAGTAACCACAAATATCCTGATATCAAGTCCCTAACGATTCCGCTACGGAACCACACACCCTCAACATAACATGTATACTGCCCCTAAGGAATTTCTCTAAGATTCATTCTTCAGCTTCTAGCTTCCTTATAAACGCATCGGTGCGAGACTACTTTCCAGGCTTAGCGTGTCATCCTAAACCTCGTGTAACTTCATCGTTTGTGCGCTCTCCTCTGACTAGTCTACCAGCTCCCTCGCCGCACGAGACATAGACTCCTCCCCGTGCAGCAGGATGTCTTCCTTTTACCGTAGGCACAGATGGCTCAACCCAGGTTACATTGCAATCCTTGGCTTGATGCCTCGGGCGATTGCAGTTGAAACATAGAGGTCTCCCGTCTGGACACTTGTTAGAGTGGTGCCCCACCTTCTTGCACCTGTAACACGTTACTTGCTTCCTCGCCCCTTTAGATATGGCAGGAAGTTTACCCTTCATCTTGTTGTCAGACGGTCCCGCCTGAAACGTCTTACAGTTCACGGCCAAATGCCCTATCTGGTTGTAATTGAAACATCGAGGCCCTTGGTCCAGACATGCATTAGCATAGTGTCCATTCTTTCCACACCTGAAACATGTCACCTCAGGATGTGCTGATTGGCTTCCTGCCCTTGGAGTGGCAGTAGTCGAAGACTTAAAAGATCTTGGGGTAAAACCCCTCTCCTTCGGATGCTGATACGACCCCAACTGACGGTACTCCTGAGAACCTGACCTCACTGGTCCTCCAGTTCCAGCTCGGTCCAACCTACTTTGCGGGTACTTGGACGCCTCGATTCGCGGTTGAGGTTGCTCACGTGCCGCCTCCTCAGCGCGTCTGTAAGCATCCTCAGCAGCCTGATTCATCATTGCCTCAATCATGGTAGCTATTGCCTTCGCCATACGGTCAGGGCTTACCATCCTATGCTTAGTCAAACAAACAGTTAGTACTCATCATAAGATAGTCTCTGCCACAACTATACAATATGATCGAGCAATAACTTCAATCAATTCTAAGCGAAAAAATCGCTTGGCAGACAATCAATTTTTACTCTTTACAGAGTCACACAACCTAGCACAGAAGACCTATTCCCCAAAGACTCCCGAAAGACTCGACAAGCTCTGATACCACAGTGTAACACCCCGATTTCGGTGGCGTCACTTTAGTAACTCAAAATAAAATAAAGCCGAAAAGCAGGTATTTTTTTTCGTTTTGTTTAAATAAAAAGACTTGTCGAAATAAAGACTCAACCCAATCGCGATTAACAGCGATTAATATACAATACAAGCACAGCCCTCGCTGCAACTAAAAACATCGTCACGAGTGACCTCCAGTGACGGAAAGGTAGTGCCCGTGGGCAATTATGTACAAACTAAAACAAAAGGTCAAGTATTCTGAATACAGTCCTCCAACGAAAGTAAGTCGGCCCAAAACGGCCTCAAAAGACTTCCTACGTCTGACAAACTCCCTGTGATCCTCATGGAAGGGAATCACACGAAAAGCTAATAGTCGGGGACCTGCCCTGCCCCAAAATAAGGAATGACAATCAGAGCTATGACTCTAACAACCAACTCAAAGACTCTAACCACCCATATCCCACACTACTTTCATCGACCCTTCCTCGATCAGGCCTGAAGTCTGGGTCCTCGTCGAAAGCTTCAGTAATAGTCATTACGCTCCTGGTCCTCTTCGAGTGACGAGTCATCACGAATCGGCTGACGGACGCCTGGCAGCAGGCCGACCGCCCAAACACAAACATACAAACAAAGCCAAGGCGCTAGGGTCAACTTACAGAATACAATAGATATACAACCAACATGCGATAAAGGGGGTATATATATGTTGTATATATACATATAAGTTATGCGTTGCCTACCCTAAGGTATATACATGACATGTTATCAAATCTCTTACACAATTCAATCATCAAAACACATAACGATGTTTATCAACATCAAATCATCAAGTCTCAACAATTATAGTTAGAGTGCATGATATGTCATACAACGGTAATCATAATAAGATGCATGGTGTGCCAATGCAGAATATGCTGACACAAACCCGAATAACGTCACTCTGCTTGGCGACGGGACAAACCAATGGTATTGCCACTTAAAGGCTGGGCACCTCGAGACGGTCGTAACATTGGCCTCGTGTTTAACCATTTCTGCTCGGGCGTCGCTTATCACCTTTGGCTATAGTCAAGACGATCCAACTTTACATGGTTCGACCATTTCTGCTTGCTATGCCGGACATCAACAGGCACGATACAACTCTACATGGATGATCGTTACCTCCTGTTGTGCCAGGTATAGTCAGGACCGATTCAACTCTACACGGCTGATCGTTGCTTCCTGCTATACCGAAGTACTCCACTTGGCACTTCATCGCGTGTATGCATGGGTGCAATATGGTTAGCTAAACAACGATTCGTCCTCACAGGTAAAATTGGTTCATTGACCAAAGGCATCTACAATGAGAAACCTAGGCTATAGTCAAGTCGGTTGTGACCCCACGGGTTTAACCATTCTGCTTGCTACGCCAGACATCAACAGGCACGATACAACTCTACACGGCTGACCGTCACTACCTGTTGTGCCAAGTGTACTCTACTAGGTACCTTACTAACGCCCAGACCCTTGGCTAAAGCCCGTCTTCAAATTCTTTCCCATAAAATGAGTTCCCTTAAAACAATAGTTCTCTTATTAGGCAAAATGTTCCATCGTGAATTAGTCCATTATGTCGTTAATTCCAAAGTTCAGTTTTTCATTTCCAACACCTTTCAAAATAAAGTTCCCAAAGCTAGGATCACCGACCCATTCCCGTTTTCCAACTCACTTTCATTCCTAAGTCTTTTCCGTTGAATCATCGTCATTAACTAAAAACATTATATTCTTAATAAATATATTATGGATTTATTTACATAAAACAGATTATGATTATTTTCAGTCCAAAACTCTATAAGTTCAAAGTTTCCATCAAACCCAAACAACTCCCCGAGAAAACACTAGATCCCCTAGAACAATGAAGGTTCGAACCTTGGTCCGACCTAACAAACGTTCCCAAAACAAACCCGTCCTTGTCATGACGAAGGTAAGTGTATTCTACACTCCAAAAGTGGCATCAAAATGCACGAATATAGTCAGCACAATTTAATCATAAACGCAAATACATCAAGCTCTATCGAGCGATGAATCAATATGGCAGTGCTGTAAACATAACCTTGTCATAACCACTAGAAAACGATAAGACAGAAACCAGTAAACGGCCGAAGCCTCTCAGAAAACGGAGACACACGTCTCATATAAGTTCACCCGGCCGAAGCCTCCAGAAAACATTTTCCCATAACGCGATAAACAATATCCAAGCAATATTCAATATCAAACAATATTCAAGTCGAAGTTATCGACGCCTACAATGCAAATAGCTAGTAAGTAAGTTGCCCTAACCTCGAGTTGTTCTAGTCTCACGGTGCAGGTCTCGCTCACAAGCTTGCTCAGTCAATCCCAAGGTTTCCACAATTGAACCTTTGAGCAAACAAAGCAATAATGAATCAACACAAGTCGATACAGTCGAAACAATCCTAACTAATGGTCGACAAAGCTCGAGAAGCTTCAGAGTACAACATTTAGGCACGAATGGAAGGGCTTCCCCCGAATGGATGAGTTTTGACTCGATTCAAGTTTTGTACAAAAACACTTTATTCGCTAAAACGTGCATAACTCGAGCTACAGAACTCGGAATGACACAAAACCAGCGCCAAAATTTCGACAATTGAAAGAGCTACGCAATGGCTCAGGTCATAGAGACTCAAAAATTATTTTTGGAAACGGTACCCAAGCAAATAGGTTTCGGCCACTATGGAAAATAGGGTTTTCGAACTTTTTCTTCGATCTAAATCAATTCCTAGGTATTCTTAGGCGATATCTAGGCCAGGGAAACTCTCAGAAAAATTATCGGGTCGAAAACTGTCGCAGGGGTATTTTGGTCAATATTTTTAGCTCGGAAACTCAAAATCAGAATTTCGAAAAACAAATTAGATGGGGTCGATCCTAACGACATTTATAACAACTAATCCTACTAAAGCTAAGCTCAGTCGAGAGTTTTTGATCCAAAAAGCGGAACCTCAACATAAAAATGGGTTTTTGAGCAGAATTGAAACTCGGCGGCAATTCGGCGAGATTCAACAGAAAACAACCGGATATTCATGCTCTAGAGCACGTAGGCAATAAGTTTAGACACTGAAATCAAGTTATTTGGACAGTTTTACAAAAAGCTCCAAACTTTGAGCTCAGAAAAACATAGAAAAAGTCGACAGATCTGACGATCAGAAGTGAGGGATAGTAACTATACCTCGATGTCTTCGATTAGCAACGAACGGAACGACGATCGGTCAAGAATTGGAAAAAAAAAACACTTTTCCTCCTTTCCTCCAAGAGCTCTCGGCCGTGTGTGTGTGTTTTGGGATTTTTTTGTTTTTTTTTTCATTTTTCATACTATATATAGGAAATGGAAAATGCGGAAAAATGAAAATTTCGCAATTCCGATTTTTCCTACTGATTCCAACGTATTTTAGACACGATATTCTTCCCGCTGAATCTTCTAATTCTTCAAAGAAATATCAGTATGATTTTTGGTTTTCGAGGCTTGTTTTTAATGCTTACCGGCATTAAAAATGCACTTTATGCACTTTATGATATTGACCTTGGATGCAGAAACTTCCTTCTGAAGAAAGATTTGGAACGTCGATTAGAGTGGGCGTACGCGGATGAAATCTTTATTTGAAGCTCCGAATAGAAAAAGTCTTCATCGTCCGTCGATTTTTAGGGTTTTTGAACTATCAGGGATTCCGTTTCGGCAAACTTCTGAGAATTGGAATTTGACGTTCGTACATTCCAGGGATTCGCATCGAAATACTTGTTTATAGACGAATAAGAGAAATTCTAACATTTCTCTGAAGATTTTTGGAATTAGTTTCCATCGCGTCCTAAAGTGTAAATTAGCTATTTACTAGTGTCTTTGACCTAGGCTTAGGCGAATATTAATCGTGCTATAACTCTTATCGGTTTTGATACAATCCTTGAACTTTTCCTGAACCTTCTCCTTCATAAATTTATTTCATCCAATAAACTCTTGTTCAGGTTTCCCTTCACGATACATCGAACTTATTCGTTAATAAGGAATTCACTAATTTATTTTAAGCTTAAAATCTTGGGTCTCACAAATATATTTGGACTTCCAAAAAAAAATTATGTGTGTCTCAGTAAAGCTGTAACTGATATTTATTTGGTGTGTAACTAATATTAACTATGATCTTACAAACAAAGTTTGGTGAAAGTGAAAGGTTATTCCTATGTTTATTTTGGCATTCATATCAAATTTAATGTTAAAACTCCTACCTTTAATTATTAAATATTAATATTAATACTAATTAAAATATTCAACAATTAAATTTGTATTTACCATGTCTCATGCAATTCTATAACTAATGTTAACTTATTTTTTTAGTGTGTAATTAATATTAAAAAAAAATGTAGGTGAATAGACCTTGAATTTTTAAATATTAATTTTAGTTTTATTTATGAATTGAATTTTTATTTTTAAACTATTTTATTAAACAACATCTATATAATAGTAAGAATATGTGAATGGAATCATAGAAGTACAAAAGTCGGTAGAGTAAATTCTCTATTTTTGTGTTATCATTAGACACATTAAAGTGATGTTTGAATTAAATCTTTAAAGTTTAAATTTTCTAAATCCTATATAACTCCGAAAGTATATTAATGAGTTTTCTTCATATTCGCCTTTGTTTTTCTCCCATATGCTTAAGATTTTACTTTTGGATGTTTTATTGGATAGTAGTTGCTTTTTTTTTTTTGAAAATGATAGTAGTTGCTGATAGTGACTAAGCATTTCAATGAAATATTTTTCAATACTAAACACAATCATTTTATTCAATTTTTATTTGTAAGTATAAGAATTCAACCCTAAAAAGAAAAAAAGCCAAATATTCTTCAATTTTTGGTCTAGAAAATTTCATTAATAAAAAAATTGTAAATAATAAATCACATATTATGAAAATTTAACTTGAAATTAGAAATTCTTTTGTCATATAATCATTCAAACAAAAATGCCTTCATGATAGATCTACATTCTAAGTGGACATTTTCCAAAAGCATATATTTTTATTCATTAAGAAGATAAAAATTGAGGAACAATTTTTCTTAATTTGACAAAGAAAGCTAAAATATGACATAAAAATATATCTATCACACTGAACGAAACATACCTTTACAATTGACAAAGAAAGTCAAATAAAATGGCTGCCAACCTACAAAACAATCTTTAAAAAATTATCCGATGATAATTTAGATGTTTAATGTTATGGATGAATAATTGGGCCACTGAAAAGCAATTTTGCAGGTGCTTCCAGCCTCTAGAGGATGTTCACAAAAGCTTCTCCATGCCATATACCAAATTTCTTATGGATGATAAATATACAATAAAAAAACTATATAAAAGATGAGAGTTCATAAACTTTAATCAGTTGGCTACCTTGAGATGTACAACTTTTTAATGGCTAAAACCAAGCCTAGGATAAGAAACTTCACATTGGTTACATTATACCTTCAAGAGTAGATCGACATCAACAATTGACCTCAGATAAGAAGATATTGACTTAACATCTTGGATTAGTTTTTGAACCAAGAAGAATGCATATCAGAAACATATTGACACGAAGATAGAAAAATAAATCACACAAAAATGAAATCGATGAACATGAACTTCTCCTATTTTCTATGGTCGTAACATTAAAGATTTCAAGGTTTCAACCAAATTTAAGTCATTGTTCAAAAAATATTGACATCTTACATCCACCATCCTTATAGAAAAATCTAGAAAAAATAAAGAACAAAACAGAACATGAACACTATCTAAAAACCACATTGATGTTCTGTACAGGATTTACAAAACTTGAAACCTAAAACATAAGTTAGTAGCTCACCAATTTCACAGCAGCAAAACAAACTCTGCATTGTGTTATGATTTTCCGTCACTGACAGCTCTGGAGCTAAAAAATGTAGACGAAGTTAAAGAAAAGATGCAGACAAACCAAATAGATGAAGAGTATTTATACCTAGAGACTAAACCATGAAGGATATGAAAAGCCTCAAAAATCATCTTCCTCATTCCATTCATTAAATATTATTCATTTTAGAATTAATTGAAATTGAGAATAGGAGTTTTGGACAATGAAAAGTCATGAATAATTCATTTAGAAAAGTTGAAACAATTAGAATATTGAAAGGTCAAGAATTTTTTTAAAGTCATAAAATCATTTGTGTTATCAAATTTTAAAATCAATTTCATAAGAGATGAATTAAAAATATGTTTTTTTAGAAAATGTATAAAAATATAAATAAATATTTAATTAGACAAATGGTGAAATTGGAAGGGAAAAAATACATAAATTCTAAAAATTTAGAATAAATAAAAAACTATGTGCTAATAAAATAACATATTTGTATTACTAACAAAAATCACATAATAATTAAAAATATTTTTTTAAAATTAGTATGCATGCTTGTTAAAGTATTGTTGATTAATCTAATGGAATACGAAAAATCAATGTTATTAAAATTCACACATTAATTAATATTTAAATTTAAAACGTTAAATTTATTAGGAATATAAACAAAAGCAGTATGATAAATTTAATGAGATGGAATGCCAAAAATCACCTACGTGTAGATATAATAATTTGAAGAGTGTTCAAAACTTGTGGCCAAGATTGAAAGAGGATGCTAAGATCAAAACCAACGAACGGTCCTGATTGATTTCTAATTCAATAAGAAACATAATTACAGTAATGACCATGAAAAAAATACAACAATGTGTAATAATTAAGTGAATTAAAAAATTACCCTCTAAGCTGCATAAACTTCTCTTTTATATATATTATAGATAGATAGATTATAGATAGATATATATTAAACAAATTGCCTATAAATATATATATATATATATATTTATTAAACAAATTGAGATTTTTATATATTAGTACTAATGACACTATCAGTACGATTAATTTTAAGAAGCTAAATTAATTCATAAAAGTATTTCGATTAAATTTTTATAACAAAAAATTTAAAGTACTGTAAATTAATAATACAAGTAATTGTCCTTGAAGAAAAGCTTAGTAGTAAATGATGGGGGAAATATGGGCGGGGAGGAGAAGATCTATCAAATTTTAGAGGTTTTTTTTTTTAAAGAAATTTTTAGAAGTTGTAATTTATGTTTTTGATGTAAAAATAATTAATACAAGTGATAAAATCAAAGTTATAAATATAAAGGGAAATTGTACCGACATCTCCTAAGGTTTATCATTATTGCAATGACTTCCCCTCTATTATTTAACAAAACACTAACCATCATTATTTTATTAAAAATATTGCACTAATTCTCTGATGTTTATTATCATTGCATGCAACCTTGCCTAAAATTTATCATTATAATACTCAACATCCATTTATATTTTTACGTGATATATGAAAGATGGGATATTACTGTATTTTAGAAACTAGAGGAGACGCTAATATAATAATGATAAACCTCAAAGGAGTTGAATGCAATTACCCTTAAATATAAAGGAGATGAGTTGTAACCCGCAACATGCTATGCTACTGACAGGAATAAACTAATAATCAAACCACTTGTGTTGCACAGATAATTATTTGTTTTATTGTGAATGAGGATAAATAAAGAATTGGAGGAGGAATCATAACTGAAAAGTGAATGAATGGTAGCTGCTTATTTGACTTGGACAACAGTCAAAGCGTGTACGTACGTTGATAGAAGTCAGTGCATTGGGCAAGTTTGCTCATTGCTGGCTGGCAAAACAAGCATGTTTTCTGGCGGACAACGAGGGAGCGGAAGAATCCAGAATTACGAATCCATCAAATAAGCGGAATGTGATGTCAAATTAAATGTCACATCCAGATATATATGTATATATATATAACTATTATTTTGAAAGAATATATATAAACTAATTATAAGTGTAAAAAATGATTTCTCGTGTCAGTTTTTAGTAGCTAGTTTTATTTTTGCTAAATGTCTTTACAAAAAATATAAAACGTGTGAATTGAGTACTATTTTTTTTCATATTTCCCAATAAAAATGAAAAGAATAAAATTATATAATATTAGAACTTATTTTAAGATAAAATACGGTTTCTTAATTTTAAATGAGATAATGTTTTGGCATGTTGTGAATACCGAACTTGGCTTCAATCTATAACCCCCAAGATCTGGTGGAAGATGATATCCATCCCCGTCATGGATAGATATAGCACGTCGTCCGAAAAAAATTGGAGTAATGGACAGATATATTATTACATACATTTTTTTTTTTGAAATGATATTATTACATACATGACCAAACACAAACTGCAGAAAAAGGATAGATAGAGATGGTTGTATAGATAGAGTTGTATCTTAGATTCGTCTAATCGGGTAGGGGATGTATTCTATATTTTTTGGATTTCAAAAAATATTATAAACAAAACAAAAGCATTAAAGCAATAAGAGAAACTTCTAATCTAAGGTTGTGTTAGAATTGAATGGTAAGGTGAATGGGGCTATTCTTAAATAAACCCTTTCACTAAGCTACCTAAAAAATAATTGTGTATTCAAAACTGGGAATACTATGTGTACAATTAAGACATATTTCATTTTTTCTTAAATAAATTTACTTTTATTTATGAAAAAAACCTCATTAATATCAATCAATATATATATTAGAAAAGAAGAACTCACATCAGGCCAATTCGATGGGGTGTCGCTTCCAGATTAATTCTCAGGCCAATTTAATGACGTATCACTCCCAGATTAATTCTCAGGCCAATTTGATGATGTGTCACTCACAGATTAATTCTCATTTGATATTAAAAATATTAAAAAAAAGCATATATGTACATTTTTATAATAAATAAAAGAAAAACAAATCCGTGAAAAAAAATCATATATAAAAAAATATTTTTTAAGGATTTTATTTTGTTTTTATTGTTATTTGTTAGAATAGTTTATTATTAGTCTTATCTAATTGAGATATAGTTTAGATTTGTTTTTCTATTTTAGATTAGTATCTACATAAAAAATATATTTTTAAAAGATTTTGTTTTGTTTTTATTGTTATTTGTTAGGTTAGTTTATTATTAGTCTTATCTCATTGAAATATAGTTTAGATTTGTTTCACTATTTTAGATTACTATCTACATAAAAAAATATTTTTTTAAGATTTTGTTTTGTTTTTATTGTTATTTGTTAGATTAGTTTATTATTAGTCTTATCTCATTGAGATATAGTTTAGATTTTTTCTCTATTTTAGATTAGTATCTACTTAAATAGTTAAATAGAGATAGGTTTAGATAGATTTAGTTTCTTTTTATCTCTTTGTTAGATTGATAATAAACTAAATCTTAACAGATATTCAACATAGTCCCTATTTTCTCTATTCGTACAACTTGCTTTGTTCCCTTTTCATAGACAATATTTTGTTCTATTTCTGCTGCTTTATGCTACCTTTAATACATGGAGACTGTCTTCTTGATTGAATAATTGACTTTTACTTAACTTTTTCCTGACTGACAAAGAGTAAACGTGTTTTGATTTAGGTTCGATGTGAGAATTTTTTAAATTGCTATGTTCGCACAGATTGTAACACCCCGATTTCGGTGGCGTCACTTTAGTAACCAAAAATAAACTAATGCGGAAAAACGTGAATATTTTTTTTTTCGATGATATAAACAAGACTGAAATAAATAAGATGCAAGTGCGAAAGACAACAGAACTAATATACAATATATATTACAGCTCCCGCTGTAAGTAGCTAACCACGTCACGAGTAAACCTCCAGTGACGGGAAGTGAGAAAAGTAGCGCCCGTAGGCAATATGTACAACCCAAAGGGTAAGGCTAAGTGTCCGCAACACAAACCTTCAAAAATGAGAATAAGTTGGCCCATCGGCCTAAAACAAGACTTCCTAAGTCCAACCAACTCTCTGTGATTCCCGTAAAGAAACCACACAAAAAGCTATAGGTGGGAAACTACTCTGTCCCCAAAGAAACAAATGAAAGTCAGAGCTAAGACTCTACTCCTACACTAATCCTATCTCGAGGAGCTCACACTAACACTCAGTCCTACATGCTAGCATGATCGTCGTCTGAATCAGAATCCAGAACGACCAAGTCTACATACACTACCCGTCCTCCTCTCGCAACCGCGATGCGCTCCGGTGCTGGACTCACGAGCTTAGGGCCCGAACCCTGATCATCAATGATCGCAAAGGTGGGTGAACTGGACTCTGCTGAATGCACTCCCACAGGCTCCTCCTCTGAGGGGTCCTCATCATCCGAAGACGACGGTGGTGGTGGTGCTCCTCCTAATCCTGGTCCGTAGTGCACACCAGGTGGCAAGTTGAAACTGACAGTGCATCTCCGCAGCACTCCTGACGTCAAGTGTCCTACCCTATCTACATGGTCCTCCATGATCCGCCCCGAGTACGTCGCTCGATGGCTAGCGGGGTCAACCACCCACGAACCGGGGTCGTCCTGGTCTATCATCTCGTATCTAATCCCCCCCGAAGGGTGGACCATTGTGAACCAGTCCGCTATGGACATCTGACAAAAGGCGTTGTCCGCCAAATCACACACAGAAGACGCGAGGGTCAACTCCAAAGAATTATGTAGATAATAAACCCAAATAGGTACATATAATAAATTGCCACTTAGGCTTATAGCTAGAGATAACATCCTAGGGTTGCATATTCCACAATGAACATAACGACAGTAATAACAAATAGCATGCATCAGATAAGATTAACAATTATCAATCACACTCGGCAACTAAGTCAGTATGCATGTTGCATGACATGATATGACGGTTAACCCAGTTAACCAAATGCATTCCGGAACGGATGGACATCAACGGATCAGCCCTAACACCAGCCACGGTGGGACCATTTCGGCCCGCGTGCCTCTTACTCCAACAACAATGGTAGTCAGATCAGCCGTAACCCGTAGGTCTGCCATTTCGGTCTGCTACAAGAGTCGTCTACAAACGCTCTTACACGGAAATCCGGGTCTTATGATCATTTTGGAATCCGACGAGGTCCGAAGTCCGTCTCGTGTTAATACCTCATTAATGTTGCATGAATGCAGGATGATTAGTCAAACAACGTCTCCGACCTCACTCGACACGTCGCCACGTGTTCTAGGTAAATTAATGTCTCTAAAAGCTTACCCTAAGGTAACAGTCGATTCTGCGACAAAAGACACATCTTTCAACAACACACACATAACTCATGATGATCTCCAAATCATCCGACTCATCTCCATCCGATGGTCAAAACTGCTCAACGAGCAAAGAGTATCAACATACTCGGAAACTATCAATTTCCCGGCTTATCCCTCGGATAGCCCAACAACACAACTGCTCCCACAGCACAAGAGTATCAACATACTCAAAACTTATCAATATTCTCAACACTTGGATCCGACGACACTTCTCGTTTTCCAAAACTAAGATTTGCATCCTAAGCTTTCTTTCGAGTTTATTATCCTTATTTGAAGATTTAGAGGTTGTTTAATGTCTTATGAGTTTTCTTTACAAAATAATATCCTTTTAGTCTTATCGCCAATCTTATAAGTTCTCGGGATCTCCTAATCCCCAAATGACTCCAGAGAATGTCTCGATCCATGAAAAACCATAACAAGGCCCGAATCTCATTCGTCCTATCAAACTTCTCAAAACTCTCAAAATAAAATCGGCATGACCTGCCCGCTATTCTCACTTTTTAGAAACACAGATTTCATTGAAAAGGCATAATTCAATCAGCACAGTCAACAAACATGTCATATATCAACACATCTCAGAATAAACACGTAGCACTTAGCATATAAAACATGCACCACACATCCTAGATTACCCACATAGCACATAGCATGTAAGTCAACCTCAAAAACAGTCAGTAGATGAATCATCTACATTGTCAGCCGAAGCCTCAGAAAACATTTTTCCAATCAAACACAAACAAGTGCATAAACAGTAAATCAATGTCGAAAGCATCGACCCTAAGCATTAACTAAAGATTCAGTGAGTAGCCCTCACCTGTAGATTCTCCAGGATTGTCCTCTAACTCTTCTTCACAAGCAAAGCCTTGCTCCTCGGGAAACTCTTCAAATGAACCTTTAAAGTAAAACCACAGAATTCTATCAAAATCTATCGGAAACTAAGCTATCAATACTCACTAAGGTTATACGAAGTAGTATATACTCCGAGGTACGATAATCTAGCGCGAAAGGACAAGTTTTCGAAAAAGGAATTTTCCTCCCTCCCCCCTAGGGTGCTCGGCCACTATTGGTAATTGTGGGGTTCGATTTTTCTTCGATCAAACTTGGTTCCTATGCTATCATTAGCCGTAACTAAGGGTATTCTAAACTCGGAAAAATTATCGGATCAAAAACTGTCGCAGGGGTATTTTGGTCATTATTTTTAGCTCAGAAATTCAAAACTGAAATTTCAAAAAGCAAATTGGATGGGGACGTCACCAACGACGTTTATGACAACTAATCCTACTAGCACTAAGCTAAGGCGATAGTTTTCAGCCCAAAGGACGAAGCTTTGCCCCAAAATGGGTATTTTAAGCAGAATTGAAACTCGACGGTAGTTTTTCGAGAATCGGCGGAGTATTATTAGCTAAACATACTCAGGAGAACGTAGGGAAGATGTTTAGAATCAAAAATGAAGTATTCAGGATAGTTTTGCAAAAACCTCAAAACTATGAGCACAGAAAGACATAGAGAAAAGCTATGGAAAAGACGATCAGAGGTAAGGATTAGCAACTATACCTCGGTACCTTGAAGTAGCAACTGTTGGATCAACGATCAAGCAAGAAATGAACAAAATCTTCTCTTCTCCTCCTCCTAGCAAACTCGCAGCCTTCTTGAGAGAAAATGGGTGAGTTTTGTGATATTTTCTCATTTCTTGGCTATATATAGAGGTTGGCAAAACGCGGCAAAATGAAAGTTTCGCGAATCTGATTTTTCCGGCTTCATTCTCCGTGAATTCTAAGATAGGTTTTGGCGACATGAATCCAAAACTCAAAAGAGGTTTCCTTGTATTTTTGGCGACTAATACAAAGTCGGTGTAAAACTATTTTACCCGATAAGTTGCTTTTTGCATCGGATGTCGGAATAGAAAACTTCCTTCTGAAGAAAGATTGAAATCATCAAGAGAAATGGGTGTACGCGTGTAGAATCTTCATTTGAAGCTCTGAATAGAGAAAGTCTTCATTGTCGGTTGATTCTAGGGTTTTTGAACTATCAGGGTTTTGGTTTCGGCAAACTTCCGATGATTGGAATCGGACGTTCGTAGATCCTAGAGTTTCTCCTCGAAACGATTGTTATATATGGAATAAGAGAAGTTCTAACATTTCTCTGAAGATTTTTGGAATAAATTCCTACAGTGTTCCAAGGGTGGAACTTAGTCTTTTCCTAAGGTTCTTGTCCTAGGTTTAAGCGAATCGATCGTGCTATACCTTTTATCGATTCGGATACAATCCTTAGACTTTTCCTGAACTTTCTCCTTCATAAATTTATTTCATTAAATAAACTCTTGTTCAGGTTTCCCTTCACAATACATCAACCCTAATCGTGAATAAGAATTTTATTCACTTAGCATAAGCTTAAAAACTTGGGTCTTACATTACTACCCTCCAAAAAGAAAGTTTCGACTTCGAAACTTAAGGGTCGGTAAAAAGTTCTGGATACTGTTCTTGGATCTTCTCCTTCAGCTCCCATGTCGCATCACCGGTGTCTTTGTTCCATATGACCTTCACTAACTCGATCTCTTTTCCTCTCAACTGTTTTATCCTGGTGTCACCAATGCTAATTGGCGGTGTCTCGAAAGACAGATCATCCTTCAACTCAATGTCATCCAGTTCGATAACATGTGTCGGATCCGCAATATATTTCCTCAGTTGTGACATGTGGAATACGTCATGAATGTTCGATAGAAATGGAGGTAGTGCAATCTGATATGCGACTGGTCCAATTCGACGAGTGATCTGATTAGGTCCAATAAACTTGGGCGTAAGCTTCTTTGACTTGATTGCTCGACCAACTCCCGTAGTCTGAGTAACTCTCAGAAATACATGGTCTCCTTCTTCGAATTCCAGAGTTCTACGCCTTTGATCTGCATAACTCTTCTGTCTACCCTGAGAAGTCTTCATCTTCTCTCTGATCTGCTTGATTTTCTTAGTCGTCTATTGCAGAAGTTCTGGTCCTACTAACAGATTCTCTCCGTTTTGATACCAACATAAAGGTGTTCTACACTTGCGGCCATACAAAGCCTCATACGGTGCCATACCTATACTCGTATGAAAACTGTTGTTGTACGTGAACTCAATCAATGGCAATAGGTTATCCCAACTGCTTTGGTTATCTAACACGCAAGCTCGTAGCAAATCCTCCAATGATTGGATAGTTCTCTCAGTCTGTCCATCAGTCTATGGATGATAAGCAGAACTTAGTCTCAGCCTCGTTCCCAAAGCCTCTTGAAGAGCTCCCCAGAAGTGTGAAGTAAACTTTGGGTCTCGATCGGATACAATACTGGTCGGTACTCCATGGAGTCGTACAATCTCAGCTATATAAATCTCTGATAGTTTCTCCACGTTGTACGTAGTCCTCATAGGTATGAAATGAGCCGACTTAGTCAATCGATCCACTATTACCCAAATAGAATCGTATCCCTTTTGGGTTCTTGGCAAGGCCACTACAAAATCCATTGATATGCTATCCCATTTCCATTCTGGTACATCTAAGCTTTGTAGCATACCTGAAGATTTCTGATGTTCCACTTTTGCCTTCTAACACGTCAAACATGCAGCTACATACTCAGCCACTTGTCTTTTCATTCCTGGCCACCAAAAATTCACCTTCAAGTCCTGATACATTTTTTTCATTCCAGGATGAATGCTTAACTTGCTCTTGTGACCCTCATCCATAATCAACCTTCTCAAGTCAGGGTTGTTAGGTACGCAAACCCTATCCTTACACCGTAGGATATTGTCACTTCCTACCTTGAATTCCGGGTCTTTACCTTGACTTACCAAATTCCTTTTCCCGAGCAGAAACTCATCTTGTAACTGTTGGTCTCGGATTTCTTTCATCAATCCATTGGCAATTCTGATCATTCCAAACTTCAGTTCTCCCTCGGATAATCTCACATCCAAGCTCAAATCTCTAAATTGTTCGAGTAGTTGCAGCTCTTTAACCATCATCGACGAGATGTGCATCTTCCTGCTCAAGGCATCCGCAACAACGTTCGCCTTTCCAGGATGATATTGCAGAGTGAACTCATAATCCTTGAGAAATTCCATCCACCGACGTTGTCTCATGTTCAGCTCCTTCTGCTCAAACAAGTACTTCAAGCTCTTATGATCACTGAATATGGTGAAATTGCATCCATATAAGTGATGTCTCCAAATCTTCAGCGCAAATATGATTGCAGCTAGCTCTAAGTCATGAGTTGGATAATTCTTCTCATGAACCTTCAGTTGTCTTGAAGCATAAGCAACTACCTTCCGATGTTGCATCAGCACACATCCCAAACCTTGATGCGAAGCATCACAGTACACTTCATACGGTTCCTCTGGTTGCGGTAAGACGAGTACAGGTGACGTCGTCAAACGTTCCTTCATCGTCTGAAAACTAGTTTCGCACGCTTCAGTCCATGCGAAAGGTTGATCCTTCCTCGTGAGTTGAGTCAACGGTCCAACAATCTTGGCGAAATTCTCGATAAAGCGACGATAATATCCCGCCAAACCAACGAAACTCCTGATCTCAGTCACTGTCTTTGGTCGTTCCCATGACAATACGGTCTCTACCTTTGCTGGGTCCACAACTATACCCTCCTTAGAGATCACATGACCTAAGAATTTTACCTCTTCGAGCCAAAATTCGCACTTAGAAGGATTGGCGTACAGCTCCTTCTCCCTCAGCACTTGTAAAACTTGACGTAAGTGCCCTTCATGTTCCTCAGCATTCTTTGAGTAGATCAGAATATCATCGATAAACACCACGACGAACCGATCTAAGAATGTATGGAAAGTCCTATTCATGTAATCCATGAATATTGCAGGTGCATTTGTCACCCCAAATGGCATCACTAAGTACTCATAGTGTCCATAACGGGTTCTGAATGCCGTCTTCTGGATATCCTCAGTCTTGACTCTGATTTGATGATAACCCGACTTCAGATCGATCTTTGAGAATATTGCAGCTCCTCGCAGTTGATCCATCAAATCATCAATCCTAGGTAACGGATACCTATTCTTGACGGTTACCTTGTTCAGTTGTCGGTAGTCGACACACAGCCTAGATTTCCCGTCCTTCTTCTTCACCAATAAAACCGGCGCTCCCCAAGGTGAAACGCTTGGTCGGATAAATCCCTTCGACAAAAGATCTTCTAGTTGGGACTTCAATTCCACTAGCTCCGCAGGTGCCATACGATATGGTGCAATCGAAATCGGCCCTGTTCCCGGTACGATGTCAATAGCAAACTCAATGTCGCGTACAGGCGGCAAACCAGGTACATCGCCAGGAAAAACATCCGTGAATTCCTTCACCACCGGAATACTGTCAACTTCCGGATTCCCTTTACTCTCCAAACTTAGTAAAACGGAATACTCTTGAGATCCCTCGTTCAAAGAGACGCTAATGTGATTGGCAGATAGATACTTGGAAAGATCCGAATCAGGAAATACCACTCTCTTTCGGTTGCAGTCCAAAAGACAATGATAGCGGGACAACCAATCCATTCCTAGGATAACATCTAGGTTCTTAAGAGTTAGGCATACTAGGTTAGCATGGTAGACTCTATTGTTATAGGTCACCAGGCAAAACATACATGCAGTATTAGCAAGTAGAGTTTTGGCAGGAGTGGTAACTATAATATCGAAGCTAAAAGCAGTAATGGGGAGTTTTAATCTGATCGCACATTCCCTAGAGATAAATGAATGCGTTGCACCGGAATCGAAAAGTACAGATAGGAGATTACCGTCAATCTCGCAGTCTCCTCGGATCAGCCCATCGACCCCTTCAGTATCATCACCATCCATGGTGTAGACTCTCGCTTTAGCGGCAGGACGCTTTCCTCGAGCAGTGTTGACGGTTGGTTCCGCCTTTGGTACCCTGCACTGTGCAGCAGTATGCCCCAATTTGTTACAGTTGTAGCATTGAGGTCTCGTGTCGGGACAAGCACGAGCAAAGTGCCCTGGCTTCCCACACTTGAAACAAGTCAACTCCCTGTTCTGAGTTTGATCTCCAGAACCACCAGCAGCACCCACCATGGGCTTGTAAGATCCTGAAGCAGATCCTCTACCAGCAAGACGCTGATACGGCCTCCTGTTTTGAAACCTCCCTCTGTTCTGAACATTCTGAGAGCCCGACCTCATCGGCCCTCCAGTTCCAGCCCGGTTTAGCCTCCGGTTCTTCATCAGTTCCACTTCCGTGGCTTTCTCAACCAACGATTGGAATCGCATGATTCCCAGCGGCCTCACTGAGTCCTCAATATCAGGCCTCAGCCCATTAACAAAGCGCTTGCACATATAGTGCTCATTCACGTGATCATGGAAGAATTGAAAATGCTTCGCCAAAGATTCCAGCTTGGAAGCAAATTCCGGTACCGACATACCTCCTTGACGGAGTGTCAGAAATTGTGACTCCCGCTCGTCCCGAGCACTTGTTGGAAAGTATTTCTCCAAGAACGCCGTCCGAAAGGAGTTCCAGTTGATCTCCTCATGGTTATCTTCCATAATCCCCCTGGTGCCCTTCCACCAGTACTCAACATCACCGAGCAGCAGATAAGTTGCCATACCCAACTTGGCACCCTCAGCAGTTTGCAAAATGCCAAATATCTTCTCAATCTCCTGAATCCAAAGATCCGCTTTGTCTGGGTCAGTACCACCCGAGAACTTTGGTGGATCTTGCCTCCTGAAGTCATTCAGGCCTTTGTTCTGGTCGAGAGTTACCTCTCTCTGACGTTGATGCTGTTCACGTGCCTCCTCAGCAGCACGCCTCATAGCACTATCATTCGCCTGTGCGGTCACCGCTTGGGCCATAGTGGCCATCATCTCAGCTAACTGATTAGTATTCACCATGTTCTGTTAAGTGAAACAAACAGTTTGTACTCATCATAAGATAGCATCTAGCATAACTATACAATATGATTAAGCAATAACTTCAATCAATTCTAAGCGAAAAATCGCTTGCAGACAATCAATTTTCATTCTTTGCAGAGTCACACAACCTAGCACAGAAGACCTATTCCCCAACAACTCCCGAAAGACTCAACCGTGCTCTGATACCACAATGTAACACCCCGATTTCGGTGGCGTCACTTTAGTAACCAAAAATAAACTAATGCGGAAAAACGTGAATATTTTTTTTTTCGATGATATAAACAAGACTGAAATAAATAAGATGCAAGTGCGAAAGACAACAGAACTAATATACAATATATATTACAGCCCCCGCTGTAAGTAGCTAACCACGTCACGAGTAAACCTCCAGTGACGGGAAGTGAGAAAAGTAGCGCCCGTAGGCAATATGTACAACCCAAAGGGTAAGGCTAAGTGTCCGCAACACAAACCTTCAAAAATGAGAATAAGTTGGCCCATCGGCCTAAAACAAGACTTTTCCTAAGTCCAACCAACTCTCTGTGATTCCCGTAAAGAAACCACACAAAAAGCTATAGGTGGGAAACTACTCTGTCCCCAAAGAAACAAATGAAAGTCAGAGCTAAGACTCTACTCCTACACTAATCCTATCTCGAGGAGCTCACACTAACACTCAGTCCTACATGCTAGCATGATCGTCGTCTGAATCAGAATCCAGAACGACTAAGTCTACATACACTACCCGTCCTCCTCTCGCAACCGCGATGCGCTCCGGTGCTGGACTCACGGGCTTAGGGCCCGAACCCTGATCATCAATGATCGCAAAGGTGGGTGAACTGGACTCTGTTGAATGCACTCCCACAGGCTCCTCCTCTGAGGGGTCCTCATCATCTGAAGACGACGGTGGTGGTGGTGCTCCTCCTAATCCGGGTCCGTAGTGCACACCAGGTGGCAAGTTGAAACTGACAGTGCATCTCCGCAGCACTCCTGACGTCAAGTGTCCTACCCTATCTACATGGTCCTCCATGATCCGCCCCGAGTACGTCGCTCGATGGCTAGCGGGGTCAACCACCCACGAACCGGGGTCGTCCTGGTCTATCATCTCGTATCTAATCCCCCCCGAAGGGTGGACCATTGTGAACCAGTCCGCTATGGACATCTGACAAAAGGCGTTGTCCGCCAAATCACACACAGAAGACGCGAGGGTCAACTCCAAAGAATTATGTAGATAATAAACCCAAATAGGTACATATAATAAATTGCCACTTAGGCTTATAGCTAGAGATAACATCCTAGGGTTGCATATTCCACAATGAACATAACGACAGTAATAACAAATAGCATGCATCAGATAAGATTAACAATTATCAATCACACTCGGCAACTAAGTCAGTATGCATGTTGCATGACATGATATGACGGTTAACCCAGTTAACCAAATGCATTCCGGAACGGATGGACATCAACGGATCAGCCCTAACACCAGCCACGGTGGGACCATTTCGGCCCGCGTGCCTCTTACTCCAACAACAATGGTAGTCAGATCAGCCGTAACCCGTAGGTCTGCCATTTCGGTCTGCTACAAGAGTCGTCTACAAACGCTCTTACACGGAAATCCGGGTCTTATGACCATTTTGGAATCCGACGAGGTCCGAAGTCCGTCTCGTGTTAATACCTCATTAATGTTGCATGAATGCAGGATGATTAGTCAAACAACGTCTCCGACCTCACTCGACACGTCGCCACGTGTTCTAGGTAAATTAATGTCTCTAAAAGCTTACCCTAAGGTAACAGTCGATTCTGCGACAAAAGACACATCTTTCAACAACACACACATAACTCATGATGATCTCCAAATCATCCGACTCATCTCCATCCGATGGTCAAAACTGCTCAACGAGCAAAGAGTATCAACATACTCGGAAACTATCAATTTCCCGGCTTATCCCTCGGATAGCCCAACAACACAACTGCTCCCACAGCACAAGAGTATCAACATACTCAAAACTTATCAATATTCTCAACACTTGGATCCGACGACACTTCTCGTTTTCCAAAACTAAGATTTGCATCCTAAGCTTTCTTTCGAGTTTATTATCCTTATTTGAAGATTTAGAGGTTGTTTAATGTCTTATGAGTTTTCTTTACAAAATAATATCCTTTTAGTCTTATCGCCAATCTTATAAGTTCTCGGGATCTCCTAATCCCCAAATGACTCCAGAGAATGTCTCGATCCATGAAAAACCATAACAAGGCCCGAATCTCATTCGTCCTATCAAACTTCTCAAAACTCTCAAAATAAAATCGGCATGACCTGCCCGCTATTCTCACTTTTCAAAAACACAGATTTCATTGAAAAGGCATAATTCAATCAGCACAGTCAACAAACATGTCATATATCAACACATCTCAGAATAAACACGTAGCACTTAGCATATAAAACATGCACCACACATCCTAGATTACCCACATAGCACATAGCATGTAAGTCAACCTCAAAAACAGTTAGTAGATGAATCATCTACATTGTCAGCCGAAGCCTCAGAAAACATTTTTCCAATCAAACACAAACAAGTGCATAAACAGTAAATCAATGTCGAAAGCATCGACCCTAAGCATTAACTAAAGATTCAGTGAGTAGCCCTCACCTGTAGATTCTCCAGGATTGTCCTCTAACTCTTCTTCACAAGCAAAGCCTTGCTCCTCGGGAAACTCTTCAAATGAACCTTTAAAGTAAAACCACAGAATTCTATCAAAATCTATCGGAAACTAAGCTATCAATACTCACTAAGGTTATACGAAGTAGTATATACTCCGAGGTACGATAATCTAGCGCGAAAGGACAAGTTTTCGAAAAAGGAATTTTCCTCCCTCCCCCCTAGGGTGCTCGGCCACTATTGGTAATTGTGGGGTTCGATTTTTCTTCGGTCAAACTTGGTTCCTATGCTATCATTAGCCGTAACTAAGGGTATTCTAAACTCGGAAAAATTATCGGATCAAAAACTGTCGCAGGGGTATTTTGGTCATTATTTTTAGCTCAGAAATTCAAAACTGAAATTTCAAAAAGCAAATTGGATGGGGACGTCACCAACGACGTTTATGACAACTAATCCTACTAGCTCTAAGCTAAGGCGATAGTTTTCAGCCCAAAGGACGAAGCTTTGCCCCAAAATGGGTATTTTAAGCAGAATTGAAACTCGACGGTAGTTTTTCGAGAATCGGCGGAGTATTATTAGCTAAACATACTCAGAGAACGTAGGGAAGATGTTTAGAATCAAAAATGAAGTATTCAGGATAGTTTTGCAAAAACCTCAAAACTATGAGCACAGAAAGACATAGAGAAAAGCTATGGAAAAGACGATCAGAGGTAAGGATTAGCGACTATACCTCGGTACCTTGAAGTAGCAACTGTTGGATCAACGATCAAGCAAGAAATGAACAAAATCTTCTCTTCTCCTCCTCCTAGCAAACTCGCGGCCTTCTTGAGAGAAAATGGGTGAGTTTTGTGATATTTTCTCATTTCTTGGCTATATATAGAGGTTGGCAAAACGCGGTAAAATGAAAGTTTCGCGAATCTGATTTTTCCGGCTTCATTCTCCGTGAATTCTAAGATAGGTTTTGGCGACATGAATCCAAAACTCAAAAGAGGTTTCCTTGTATTTTTGGCGACTAATACAAAGTCGGTGTAAAACTATTTTACCCGATAAGTTGCTTTTTGCATCGGATGTCGGAATAGAAAACTTCCTTCTGAAGAAAGATTGAAATCATCAAGAGAAATGGGTGTATGCGTGTATAATCTTCATTTGAAGCTCTGAATAGAGAAAGTCTTCATTGTCGGTTGATTCTAGGGTTTTTGAACTATCAGGGTTTTGGTTTCGGCAAACTTCCGATGATTGGAATCGGACGTTCGTAGATCCTAGAGTTTCGCCTCGAAACGATAGTTATATATGGAATAAGAGAAGTTCTAACATTTCTCAGAAGATTTTTGGAATAAATTCCTACAGTGTTCCAAGGGTGGAACTTAGTCTTTTCCTAAGGTTCTTGTCCTAGGTTTAAGCGAATCGATCGTGCTATACCTTTTATCGATTCGGATACAATCCTTAGACTTTTCCTGAACTTTCTCCTTCATAAATTTATTTCATTAAATAAACTCTTGTTCAGGTTTCCCTTCATAATACATCAACCCTAATCGTGAATAAGAATTTTATTCACTTAGCATAAGCTTAAAAACTTGGGTCTTACACAGATCCTTCTCAAGGATGACCTTCAAGCTGTCTGTTTCAGAGACCGTGAACGAGGAATAAATTGATTGAAGAGGTAAGCTAACACAGAAATAGAAACCGTTTTGTGTTTTATGTTATTTGAATTGTGATCATTGTTATTGCTCACCTTTCTTTTCTTGGATTTGCCTTCTCTATATTGTGGACTGCACTCTAGAATTTAACAACTTCAGTGTTTGTTACTGTATACATATGCATGTAGTTTTGCTGTTTAATCAACAATGATATAGTTCTCTGACGTAGTGTCATCTAAAGTTGCATACTTCACTTTGTTATTCCTGACCCTATTTTATTAGTTATAGCATCACTACAAGAAGACGGACAGTTAGCGGTGATCATTCTGCGGCGGTTTATGTGTAACCGCCGCAAAATGTAATATTGAGGCGCTTTTTGAGGCGGTTATGCCAGCCGTCGCGGTTTTCGTAAAAATTGCGGCGGTTTATGTCAACTAGTGGCGGTATTTTAAACACTTGCGGCGGTTAAACCAGAGGCGGTTGAACCAGGCGCCGCAGAATGATTAAACCGGAAATTAAACCCACCTCACCTCATCTCGCGTTTTTCAGATCGCGTTTTTCAGTTTTCTCCTCTCCTCTACCTCACTTCACGTTGAACCTCTCTCAGATCTCGATTTTGCTTCACTGCTTCTCAGCCTCTCTCAGATCGCGATTTGATGGATTGAAACCTCTCTCAGCGATGGCGAACTCCATTCTCAGAAGCAAAGCTCACGCAAATCGCGTTCCAGATTGAACCTCAGTCATGGATTGAAGGTAAGCACTTCGTTTCATCTCGCGATTTGATCAGGAATTAGGGATTTTAGGTTTTAGATTTCAGGTTTCTGATTTGGATTTGTTTGTTTTGGTTAGGAATTAGGGCTTTTAGATTTCAGATTCACATTCTCATCTCTCTCTCTCTTGAACCTGCTGTGCCCTCGGTTCTCACTCAGATTCTCGTATTGGGTTTCAGTTTCTTCTCCTGGTAGCTTTGATTGAAGGTAAGCACCTAGTTCTCAGTTTCAATTTATGATATAAGTAGATATCTCCGTGATGGAATGGTCATTGAATCTTGTTTGTTCCTGTTTTGAAAGATTTACAGCTCAAAACTTCGTATTTTAAGGTATTTTTTTGTGAAATCTTGTTCAGCTTTCAAGTTCTGAGAATAATTGCCTTAGTTGATGCTTCATGTGGTTTCTGACATGTATTGTTGATGTACAAATTGAGGTTTCAGTTTATGATAGTTTTTGGTCATTTTACATTTCAGGGCTCAGGCACTTGGAGCTAAATTCACATTTTACAATTCCTTGTTGTGTGTACTGTGTACAGGTGTGTGCTTCTAACAAACATCAATTACTTTTCATTGGAGTAACTGTTTAATTAGTTGAAAGTTATGTATTCCATCCTTGTGTGTCTGTTTCTGAGATGAGACAAGAATCGATATTATTACATGTTTTTGTCAGCTTATGAGACCTTTTGGTTGACTGCATATTTCCGAGTCAAATTTTACTGTGTGGATGCCAATAAATCCATTTCAGCTTTTTATAATGTAGAAATTTTGCAGGCCCCAACTGATAGTTTGCAATCTATAGATGAAACCAGCAAGACTTGTCACCTCTTTTCTCTTGCTGTTTCCATTCTCTCTTATCTGTTTTTCTTTTCCCTTTCAGTTAAGCATGTTTGTAAAAGAATGTGTTTGCTTCTGAAAACCCATTAGATCTCAACTAGCTGTTGGAAGGTGAATGCTATTTTCTGCTATAATTTTTAAAAGATATAAGTTGTTCGTCTTCATATTTGTGGCACACTGCACTCAGATGATAAGGGAATGCTATCAATTAGTCCATTTTCTCATTACTTGTGTAGCCGTGTGCCAGTGTCTTATACTGCTGGACTCCTTAAAGTGTTTGCCTTTGCCCTGTTTGTTGGAGATATGCTATTATGGAGTGTTAGAATCTTTTATTAATGCTTTATTTGTATGTAGGAGAAAATGATAAAAAAAAATGTGCGAAGACAAACTGAACAGATTTTGAGTGAACCCAATTAGAGTTTGGAAACTTAATTTTTGAACATGATTTTGGTCAAATGTGGGATTATAGCAATGTAATTTATGTTTGGATATTTTTTTTTTCAAAAGTGATTTTAATAGAATTAAACTTGTTTGATTTGGAATGACATTGTCAATGAGACTTGTGGGTGATACAGACTTGTGGATTTGGATAAGGGATATAAAAGAGTAGCTAGAGGTGTTTTGTAGAAGAGTAGAAAGGATTTAGGATTATATTTGTGCAATCAAGTATATATATATGCCTTCAATTGTCAAAATAGTGTTTCTAATGCTAATAAGAAACCTTAATACACAGCTCAAAGTGTAGTTTTCTGCTATGACTTGTGGGTGATACATATCACAAATCCAACGTGAACTTGTTGAGAATCCAGTGTGTTTAGACATGATAATGTGATGATGATTTACTTGAAAAGTCCTCTAAACTTGTTCTTTCACTTGATGTGCATGAAAGTATTAAGAAACATAATCATAGTATAGGATGTGTTATGATGTGTTTATCATTGTTGTCACTTTAAACTTTTTACAGATGATATTGTCTTATAGCCCCGTTGCTCAGTTTTCCCTTTTTATGGTTCAGTAGACTGATTTTCATCTTGCTGGAGCCTTGGGATTGCTTAGAATTCTCATAGACAAGGTATGTTTTATTTTGAAATTCTTTCTGCTAAAGTTCTTACCATAGACCTCATTGAGTGATATACATAATTCTATTGGTTCATGTGAATTTAAGTCCATAGAAGGAGTTCATTTTAATATTTGAAAAGTTCATTTGCTTTTTTTTTCGGTCTTACTATCACACCAAACTGTTATTTATTACTCATGAAACAACTTTTGTGTTTGATTCTGAACTGGGTGATTGCTTCTGTAGCTATACTGATCTTTATTGAATGCAAGTTAAATTGATTGCAGAGGTGTTGAAATTCTATTTGAAATTAACACTCGTGGCATATTGGACTTCATATATAATTATATATGCTTATCTTTTTATGAACGAGACTTTATATACTGATCAAATATCTAATGATAGGGCTGATTTTAACTTCCTAGATTATAACTTGTTCAGATTTCACTTGTGATCTGTGGAAAATTGTGTTTTAGATTTCCTTTGGGGTAATGAATTTTGAGGAGGAATCTGCAGCACTTTAACCCCCAGATTTAATGATTATAACTTGTTCAGTTTGGCGGCGGTTTCTAACCGCCGCAGAATACTGGCGGAATGAATTACAGACTTTGCGGCGCTTTTAACCGCCTCTATATTTTGCGGCGGTTATTCCAACGCTTGGATATAAGCGCCGCAGAATGGCCCCTGACGCTCGTAACTGCGGCGCTCAAGGAAACGCCTCATTATACATTTTGCGGCGGTTTTAACCGCCGCAATATGATTCCAGAAGCGCCGCAAAATGTCTTTTTTTTTGTAGTACATCATATTGAATTTTTTTTAATAAAATATATACAAATTGAATAATTCTAAATAGTTAGTGTATATTTTTTTTTAAAAAAATTATATATTGGAAAACACAAACAGTCGTTTGAATTAATTTTTTGAATAGATAACTGAATTTAAATTTAAGGCATTTATTAAAAAAATCACATGTTGACAAAAAATATGAAGAAAAATACAACAAGTTATCCAAGCACATGTTTGACCTTTTTAAATTTTAGATTTGATTAGGATTTAAGTTTTTTATTTTTTGATTTTTTCTTGGGTATTTTATTTTATTTTGAGAGTATTAATTAGTTTTTATCGTGTTTTTATTGAATTTTCATTTTTTTATTTAATTCAGGATTTTATAAGTTTTTATTGTGATTTGCTAGATTTTGGTAGTTTTTATCTATCTTTAGTTAGTATCTTTTTAAATTTTAGATTTGATTAGGATTTAGGTTGTTTATTTCTTGATTATATCTTGGATCTTTTATTTTATTTTTGATTTATTTTGAGGTTATTAATTAATTTTTATGGTGTCTTTATTGAATTTTCGGATTTTTATTTAATTTATGATTTTATAAATTTTTATTGTGATTTGCTAGATTTTGATAGTTTTTATCTATCTTTAATTAGTACCTTTTTTAATTTTAGATTTGATTAGGATTTAGGTTGTTTATTTCTTGATTTTTTCTTAATATGTCTTATTTTATTAAATATTAATTCTAGGAAAAGGGAGCTGATCTGGTGCTGAGGGTCCACAGAGCTACCATATGGACACGCACAGATTTGATGGTTGCTAGGTGAATTTGGCAGAGTTTCTCATTAGCTGCGGACTGCGGTTGTTTCTATATTGTTTCCATTTATCACCTAAGAGAAGTGTGTTTAATTAAATTTTCAAACTCATGTAAGGATGTAACAGAAGGGGAAATTAATCAGGGACTGCTAAGTTAGTTAGATGAGTTATAAATAGAGGGAAATCAAATGAGAGGAACACATTACGTAGCATTATATATCTCTCATTAAGTATGTCCTTTAGTATCTGAAAATATTGCTGAAGTATGGTATTGAACATGTCTTAATCACAAGAGAAAGTTCTTCATGCAACACATAGATAAAAAGTGATTGTTTGAACTTATAGGTCGAAATCTAATTCCTATGAGTGTTAAAAAAAATCAATATGATGTTATTACTTTTTTCATAACTTTTTGAAAGTTTTAAAAAGAAATAAATATAAAGGCATGATAATTTGATGATTAAAATGTATCGTGCGGAGATTAGAAAACATTAATACATATACAGTGTATTTTTGTTTAAGTTAAACTATAGGGTTAAGAGTTCCCACGGGGATGAACATTTTACATGAAAATTCATGTAAAATTATCAGAAAAAGCTCCTACGGGGCAAAAAGCTAGAAATAAACCAAGGTATTGATTCATGCCTCAAACACAAGAGCAAATTTCACCGTAAAAACACTAGAAATATTTGTTCTGGAGATGCACACAATTTTCTACAGCTTACCTTTCTGAAACCTAAAAGCGGCTGTTGTTTGTATTTGCGTATAATTTTCAATTGATATGTTTTAATTTTAATAATGCTACCTACGTGAGATTTATTTTATATAAAAAGTATAATTATACTTTTTTTATACAATTATTATATTCTAAACTAATTGATTGATATTATTTTAATATTAAAAATTAATAAAAATTAATATAATTAATTTTAGTATTGTTTTCAAAATTTTAAGAGTGTATATTTATATATGTTTATAACTATAATAATTGGATAGTAAGAAAAGTATGAGGAATAAAAAATATTAATACATATGTACTATAAAATTATGACATAAATTTAGTAGTGCTAACAAATTAGAGTTACGAGATCTCACGGGGAGGAACATTTTATATGTAAATTGAAAATTTGTAGGAGTTAAAAAAAATAATAATTCATTTTTTCTATAACTTAAGTGTATTTTAAATAATTTGAACAATAATTATATATTTATGTATTGTTACATATCTAAAACACAAAAGCATTACCCTTTATGCAACACAAGTATACATCTTCACAAACAAAATTCAGTTATACCTCACATATGCAAAACTTAAAGCTTTTGGCTTATTAACTTCTGTGTTTTTCAAAATCTTTATATTAGTTAATGGAGTGTATGCTTACAAAACACTAAAATTGAGTGTCTGAATTTATGCTCTACATCTTTACTATGATTGTTCTTCCATTCTTAGCATCTTAAATATTTTATAATTTAAAATATTAATCGATGTATCATATACAATAAACAAATTCTTCGTGCAACGCGTGGGTAAAATACACTAGTATTATTTGGTATAGCTAATTTACCGGCGAGGCAAGAGAGATATTGAAGACAGAAATAAACCATTTTTTGTGTGTCACATAGTAGATAGAAATTTTAATAATATGTGGTTCCATACACTTTTTTTTGGCTCTCCCTTTTTAATAAATAGATAGATCGAAAGAAGGCCAATTTATGTTTTTTTTAAACCCTTCTTTTTAGTTGCCGATGACTATTTGCTAGCCCACAAATGTCACTATGAGGTGATGAACAAGAAATGTTTTTTTTTTTTTTTAAAGTAAGAAAAGCTTTTTAATGAAAGATAATCTTTCTTTTTATATATATAAATAATATATATATATATATATATATATATTTACTCAATTAAATGAAAGAAGAAAGCTGACACAACGTATTTCTTTCTTTTCTATTTCTCTAATACCAAACAATTTATAAAATATGATTTATTTATATAATATAATTTGGCATTCAAAAAAAAAGGCTTAATTGCACTTTTGGTCCCCCAAATTTGGCCTTCCTGTGAAAATCATCCCCAAACTTCAAAATTAGCAAAAAACATCATTAACATTTACATGCTGTTACAAAATTGGTCTTCCGTTAGACTTCCATCCAAAACTTAACGGATTCTGGGTTAAAAAATGAATTAAAAATTAAAAAAAAATGAAACCCAGGAAATTCATGACGTTCTTCATCATCTTCTTCAACTTTTTTTTTCCTGAACCTCAATCAAACAAGAAACCTAGAAATTTGAAGCTCTCCCTCAATACACATAGGAAATATTTCAATTCTTCATCATCTTCACATCATGTTCTTATGAAAAGCCAAGAAAAATCCATAGATTCATCATATTCATCCTAAACTTTCCATTAAGCAAAAGAAACCCACTAAAAAATTACTTCTAGAACCTCTATCTCTTTCACCTTCTAGTAGATTTTGCTCCTGTACAACATTGGAAATCCAATTTTCTTTCATCATCAACTTTCGCTTCTTCCACCAGTTCTAGCTTTTCATCTCCCTCTTCCATCACCATCAAAGAAATCAGAAGATAGGGACGTTTGAGGGAGAGATCGAGAAATCCAAATCCAGCGAAACCCACCCCACCACTCCCTCTCACAACCCCAGACCGAGAACGAAATCCACCCCAGCACTCCCTCAACTCCTCATCTTCCTTATCCTCCTTTCAAATCTTCAGATGTAAGCGAAAGATCGTCGCGGCGGTGGTCAGAGCTTGGCCAACCAAGAAAGGAGATCGAACGTCAGCAGTGAGGGATTCACAGGACGTCAACGACGAGAGACTCAGAGAAGTGGGTCGATCTTCATGTGCAACCCAGAGTCTATTGAAGCCCTGAATCGATTGAACCCATCGCTCGATCTGCCGTTGATATTGATGTTGCTGTCATTTTTTTTTGCAGTGTTTGTGTTGTTGGGGTTGGGGTGGGGTGGGGTTCTTGAATTCTGGGTTGGGGTTGAGAGTGGTGGGGTGATGTGGCTGTTGTTTGCTTGTGAATAATAGTAGTGGCTTGTATCGTTTGTCCTCTGGGATTTGATCTGCAATCTCATGCTCTCGAGGGGATCTTCTTTTGCAGGGGTAGGTGGCTTTGTTGAAGTATATGACATCAGGTGCTATAAGGTGGCTGTAATTTTGGCATTGAAATTGAAATAGTTCTGTTGGAATTCTTGTAGCATTTAAACTTGTCTTCTGTAGTTTTGTTGATTTCATTCAAATGATAGGGATGAAAATGAAGAAGAAGATGTTTGAAGAAGATGAATAATGAATGAAGGTTGTTGGGTTTCATTTTTTTTTTACTTTTCATTCATTTTTTAACCCAGAATCTGTTAAGTTTTGGATGGAAGTCTAACGGCAGACCAATTTTGCAACCGCATGTAAACGTTGAGGATGTTTTTTGCTAATTTTGAAGTTCAGGGACGATTTTTGCAGAAATGCCAAAGTTGGGGGACTAAAAGTGCAATTAAGCAAAAAAAAACGATATATTTCTTATATCTATTTCTCTGGTCTTCTTCCCTTCTCAAACTCTTCTCTAAACCATACATAGTGCAAAAGAGTTGACCTAGCTATTAGAATGTAAATGAAAATATAAATTTCCCCTTTTGGATAACATGATGAATTGCCTTATGTAAATGATCCATATAAGTCACACCAAACAAGAAGAGAAACTTGGAAGATAAGAAATGAAGATAAAGGCATGCATTTGCACTATATCTACTATCTAGTCTTCTAGATGATATTTTTTTGGTATTGAACGGTGGTAACTGGTAAGGTGATGTCCTTTGACTGTGTGATTCATGCATGCCCCATCTATAACTCCATGCGGCTTCACCGCTTCAGAATTCAACGGTAGCCAATTACAGCAACAACTTATGCACTGACTTTTTTAGAGCAAAAAGAACAAATTAAAGCATTGCGTCTCTCATTTTCAATCCTTTTCTTCTACCCTGTTGAGTAACAGAGGTGAGGCTGAAGTTTGTTGCTTCGCCAAAGTAATTACATTGTATCAGACCATATATATTACCATTGGTTCAACAAGTGAAATCTTTTGCTGTAGACTTAAAATTGAAGAAAGTCAACTCAAGAAACCCTTTTGGGAAAAGAAAACGAATAAACCTTCAATTTTCTTCAATTTTCTGTAGTTATGTTTAGGAATCATTATTTTTAAGCTTAAGGTAAACCACTGCCAACACCAAATAAAAGACAAGCTAGCTTCAATCAAATTCAAATTCCACTTACGCAGATAAAACTTCTAGTGCCAAACCAAATCAGGACCCTCTACAGTTGAACAACAGGTGCAGTTGGAGAAAAATAGAAGCAAAAAGAAAAACACACATCATGAAAATAGAAGCTTTATAATGTGTACTCCCTCCGTTCCTATTTAACTGTCCGGGAAGAGAAGAAACACACATATTAAGGAATGCAATTAATTTTGTTGGTTTTCATAAAATTAGTACTCCCTTCGTTCCTATTTAACTGTCCACTTTGAAGAAAATATTGTGTTCCTATATATCTGTCCACTTATACTTTCAAGAGAGCATTAATTGATGTTTTTCCAAAGAATACCCTTGTGGAAACAATAAATGAAGAAAGATAAAATGCAATCTAAAGGGTAAAAATGAAAAACAAATACTAATTTTATGAAAACCAACAAAATTAATTACATTCCTTAATATGTGTGTTTCTTCTCTTCCTGGACAGTTAAATAGGAGCAGATGGAGTATTTGTTTTTCATTTTTACCCTTTAGATTGCATTTTATCTTTCTTCATTTATTGTTTCCACAAAGGTATTCTTTGGAAAAACATCAATTAATGCTCTCTTGAAAGTATAAGTGGACAGATATATAAGAACACAATATTTTCTTTAAAGTAGACAGTTAAATAGGAACGGAGGGAGTATAACTTTTGACTTAGTGATAAACTAGGTGACTAAGTTATGCAATTCCATGAAAGAATTTTTTTCACATATAAATCATGAAATTATCTTCATCACATAATTAAGACCTCCATCATACTCAATCACGTACCCCGAATTCATTATTATTACAGGAATAGAACCTTTTTCATAATGAAACAATAATGAAAATCGATTAGGAAATACACCACACAAAAATTAAAGAGGGGAATCACAAGCCGCACTTTATCTTATTCAGTAGGGTTTACATTCACTTAATTTCTTATTGTTTCTGAAAACTCCCTTCATTAACTGCTCTTAATAACACTAGATATGAAAGCTTCAGACAGTGCAAGAAATTGTAGGAGCGCATGAAGTCAAGACACAACATCTGCAATCCAGAGATGACACTAGTCTTGTGTACATTGATGACTATATATGAGAGGATTAGCATTTAGCAATTACCACTTCAAAATGCTAATCACATGGAAATTTCCCAAAAGAAGATCTCACACTCTGCCTTTTTCTTGTGAAATTATTCTAACACTCTTAATACATACTTTCACACTTTTAATCAAGACACCTGATATGTATTATCCCTCTTATTAACTAGTACATACTACACAAGAATGGGGATATACTGAGTCTTCATTGCTATAGTAGCCCTTCAAAATTTGACCATTTGCTTTGGTGAACTTAACCAGGACTACCATACATCCCATTCAGTAGTGGCAAGAAGAACCTGTGATACAAGTGAAGCAGTTACATTGGTCAGTTTGATGTGTTATTGACACAATTAGTTAAATACTAGAATATGCAATCTCAATGCTTACCTGAATTTGTAGGGAGGGCCAAAATCACCATGTCTAGCACCTGGCAAAGCTAAAGGAGATTATGAGCAGCATTTTTGGATGTCTCCGCAATTCAACTTCGCAAACAACCCAAACATTCTACCTCTGCTTCTGATGTCTCGTTGAAAAGCCTAGTCATGTTGTGGCAATAGGCCTTTGGTGCACTGGCATAATCAAATTAACAAAACTTAAAACCAAAAGGAAATTGGATAAATGACTAACAGCAAAATGCAATGTAATAGTTCAAGACTTGTATCTTCTGTCACAGATGTATCAATCTTACTCTTATCTGAAGAAGGTAAGCATATGATTTCCCCTCAGTCCTCATGCTTATTTGACAGGCTCCTTGACCAAATTTCAACAGCTATATCAATATTTTCAACACATATATAGCAAAGGGTTTCAGCTATACTGTATTGCCAATTGCCAACCCCATAAGTTTTGCGACAGGTGTATCAGTGTATCACTAAATATTGTCCATTCATCTCTCTGAGAAATCTGTTCATGTGTGAGGACAAGAATAGTATGAGGTATTATAACAACCAAAACATTGAAATATATGTCTAAAGCAAAATTTCTAATTTATAATACATGAGAAATTCTAGTGTCAGAACGTTATCCAGTCATACGCAAAAATAAAAGATAAAAAATTTCCACATATTGCATAATGATACTGGCAATATGACAATTAGAAGCAACAGTATGAGGAAAACAATGTCCAAATCTGTACTAAAAAGTTACCCTGGATTTTGACTTGGCATTGCAGGGAGTGTTAAGCAGGTATTTAGATCTTTGAGCTCAGAGCTGAATTCCTGCATGACTTGCTGAGCAGATTGACCAAAATATTTATCAGGTTCTAAAATCATACAATCACTTAAAAATAACTCGTGGACATTTTCCATGGTTCTTCATTAGAGATTTGGATTGGTTTCCATGATCCGAAATCCTCTATATAATTACAATTTTCAATTATTTTCTAATTGCAAGCTTACCCAATAGTTTGTAACATCTTCCTGGGCATATGTACTGGTGTTCATAGAGAAGTACTTCCGATTGTTTTCTTGGAAGCCTGCTTTTGCTGAATGAGCCTTGACCTATCAACCAAATGAAATATAAATAAATGAATAAACAATAGATATAGATCCTAATATGTAATGATAATAATAATATATTTCCTGAAGTTTCAGTTTCTGATAGTTACAAGGGAAATGCATAATCATATGTGTATTGCGATATGTTCATCTCAGAAGTATGCCTTAGCCTCACAAATGACAATGAATTCATAATTTCTGCTATACAAGCAAGGGTGTATGCTAACCAGTGAGAAAAGTAACCTGCCACTTTAGAACTGGAATGAGATGATTGGCCTGCTTCAATTCTGTGCCCTGCATCTCCAGAAGCTGTTGAAGCTGAGAATGCATAACACTGCTGTGCCTTGTTCTTTGGATGGGGAATCATGATCAAATCTCGCACCACACCTGCAATTTCTTGCTTTGCAATAACTCCTTACAGATTCTCTAGTACCAACGCAATTCATCATCACTATCGCTAAGGATAGTGGTAGAGCTAGAAGTTTGTGTTAAAGGTCCAAACATCGAATTATATATATGTGTGTTACCTCAGTACTACAGAAAAAACTTTGTATGTCATAAATATGATAGTGTATAATAATATTTATTAACAAAAAATTCAAATTTTTTGGGCATGTCAGTAGCAGGCCCCCACATTGCTGGCTAGCTGATCAAAATCCAATGTCAAATGCTCAGTTATAAAACAAAACCTACAGGCCACAAGTACATGAAGCAATACAAATTAAACGTTTACAAATTAAATATATTCAAATTAAAATTTCATACAAGAAAGCATGGAAAAAAAAAATAAAGGTAATTTTAGATACAAGAAGTAGGGATTTGGCTCCTCTAAAGTGAGTAAAGTAAGCATCATGACTATCAATAGAAATTACCTACTCTAATAAAGTCAATAAAATAACTCAATCAAGAGTTGTAATACTTACTTTACCCTCTCAAAAGTGAGTGGGAGGAGCCGGACCAGGAAGTAGAAGGCACACAATGAAATGAACAGCAGGAAGAAAAGCATTTTGGAAGTTAGAAATATTCAAAGCCATTTGAAAAATCAAAGAATAAAAACCTAAAGAAAATGAGCAGGTGTTCTTAGAGGATACGGGTACGATTCTTGCAAGATTATCTTTGGGATATGAGCAATTTTGTGTCTTGTTGTGCTTGCTTCATTCTCACATTCTTCAATTAATCTGTTGTCAGGATGAATGATTTCCGGGGTTTGTAAGTTGGTAAGATGAGGCATTTCTTCAGGCAGAGATCTCAAACTACTACAATCTTCAAGATTGATGTGCTGGAGTGATGAGAGGTTGCATATCCAATCAGGTAAGGCCTCGAGGCCTGGAGAATCATATATGACAATATTTTTGAGAGAAGGAAAATGGTAGAGGTCATCCTTAAAGCAAATTTCTATTTCCTGCCAATTGCCATGCTTGACTTGAAACACCATGAACTTCAAGATGCTGGAGAGAAGTAAAATTTTTCAAGAGTTCTGTCAGAAGGTCTCCTGCTTCAATGCGCAAGAATTTGAGGTTGGAAAGCGGGGTGAAGTCAATTGAAAATCTTGATGCTGCTGCTGCCATGTTTGGTGTTGCTTCTAGTGGCTCCCCAGTACATTTCCTTAATATCAACCTCTTGTCAAGGTATGGAAAAGTAGGCATGCAAATCAACTTCCAACAGTACTCAATTGATAAATGAGAAAGACGGGGAAATGAGGTCAAGGAGAGTTGATGTGAATAGTTAACATTATCAAAATCACCTCCCATCTTGCACCATCCCTTGAGTTGGCGACATCTGCTAAGAGTGAGTCTCTCCAAAGACGGGAAGAATGTTCCACCAGGAAAACCCTCTTCCAAATATATGTGTTCCAGTCCATCAACTGAATCTAATTTGAGCGACTTAAGGAATGGGAGACGCTCCAATGGTGGAATATTACTGACTTTTAGGCACCAAAAGAGAGAGATTTCAACAATATTTGTGAGTGAAGAAATCACATCCGAATTAGAGAATTGGAGAAGTTAGCAGAGAACACGTGAAAAGCAAGGAGAGGAGAAAAGAGAAGAAAATCTAGAATTTGATCTCCAAGAAGAAAAGAGTCTAGGAGGCTTTGTACCGGTGTCATATAAGGTAAGAGTTTGAATTTACCTTGTATAATTGTAGTATAACAGAGGTTGAGTTTAACATGAAGGAACCCCCAACTTCTTTGAAAATTCAGAACTGAGATACTGTGTTGAGTGTTAAATTGTGGTGGGCAAAATTGATTTTGGGCGAAATTGAGGTTCTGGGAAAATTTGGGTTCTGCCCGCAGATGCCCTAACAGTCTGTGTTGTAGAGAGCATAACTCTCTCTACAGAATTCCGAATTGAGTGAAACCAATTTTGTATGAAAGCTAACTCATAACGTTATGTTGGGTAAAATTGTCATAATTTTTGGGTTGCTGGTTCAGTACCATAATTATCTGCAAGTTCACTCTGTTTCTGCCCGCAGACACCCTAGCAGCCTGTGCTATAGAGAGCATAACTCTCTCTACAGAATTCCGAATTGAGTGAAACCAATTTTGTATGAAAACTAACTAATAGGGTTATATTGGGTAATATTTTCGTAATTTTTGGGTTGCTGGTTGAATACCAGAATTATCTGCAAGTTAACTCTATTTCTGCTTGCAGACACCCTAACAGTCTGTGCTGTAGAGAGCATAGCTCTCTCTACAGAATTCCAAATTGGGTGAAACCAATTTTATATGAAAGCTAACGTATAAGGCTATGTTTGGTAAAATTTTCATAATTTTTGGACTGCTCATTTAGTACCAGAATTATATGCAAGTTTGTTATGTTTCTGCTTATTTCTGGGATTGATTCTGAAACTGATTCTGGTAATTGATGTGAGACATTTGATGATTTTGTGTTTCCTGTATGTTGGTGGAATAGTGAATGATTTAATAATTATATTGAAGTGTTATTTTGTGCAATTTTGGTGTGATTTCCGTTATGAAATTTGGTGAGAAAATATGTTATATATTAGGGGCTGAAGTAGTCTCAATTTGCATGTTTTAATTTATGAGTTTTTGCACGAAATACACTTCATTTAGTCAAGAGGCAACGTGTCGGTTTTCATCGGAAAACTGAGGTTTGTCCCAGAACTGGAGTGGTTCTGGAAGTCTGGAGTGGACTTCATTGGTGGTTAACTGTCTGGAGTGGACGCGGTGATACCGCTAAGGGCATGTTTGATTTCTGTTTTTAAAAACAGTTTTCTGTTTTATAAAATTAAAAAGCAAAAAAACATGTTTGATTAAACTGTTTTTTGAAAATTAATTTAAAAACTGTTTCCTATTTTTTTGTTTTTAAAACAGAAAAATCAGAACAGAAAAAAGTTGTTTTTGTTTTTTTATTTTCTAATTTCTGTTTTTTAAGGGAGAAAACACGGAGAACAACTTGTTTTGTGTTCTCTCATTAATGGCACAAATGTAATTATTAGCAATTAGAAAAATAAGGGTTTCAGAGTTGAATTGTTGAATGGCACAAATGTAAGTTTCACGTTTTCAGTGGTTTTATGTGTTTGGTGAATTGTTAGTGAATTATTTTGCTGTTGTGGTAAAGTCGAATTATTATTCTTCTTAAAACTTATAATTTTCTGAAACAACAATAAGAATTATGAAACTGTCTTGAGAGCAAATATTATAATCACTCAGATTTTAAAGAAAAGGCGAAGAGTTTATAAAGCAAAATCTGAATTGTTTACTTGCTCTTTGTTATGCTATATTTTATACCATGTAAGTTCTTACCCTTCTGTTGGAATGATGTTCTATGCGACATCGCTCAGGTACTGGAGGTAGAGATGTGGCTCATGAGGAGTAGCTTCGGAGAGTCTTAGCTTATGTTAATAATATTATTATTATTATAAAATAAGTGTCTTGCTCTGTAATGTAACACTTGGTAGATATTTTACGTTACTTTTACACTTCTGTTGAGAGGATTTTATAACCTCTCTTTATGGAAGTTGTTGAATAATTTTCTAAATTATGGCGATGTCGTACCGTTGATGGCCGAAGTGCCTATGAAATTCAGTTTTGAGTATGATGAATTTTATTGGAATATCAAGGAAGATAAACCTATTTAAATAAGTGATTTTATGCATCTTAGGATATCTGGCTGGTTTAGAAATTTTATTGGCAGAAATAATTCATTCTTTGGAAAACATATGAACTTATAAATTTTCAAACACAATCAGTGTTAATTTTAATGAGTTTTCGTGAAGAAGTGTAATACTCCCTTGATATGTTTTTAAACTCTGATAAACGTTTTTAAATAAAACAATGGGGAAAAGGTGACCCGGTTGAGATCTGAGGGAGGTGAGAGGCGGATCGGGCAAGAGGAAAACAGGCTAAGAGCGAAATCAGGAGGTGGTGGGTCGGTTGTTGAGTCGGTGCTGGCCATTACAGTGTCCATCCAGTCGTCGGAGTTGAAATCAGAGAATCTGAAGGCGGCGGCGGAATGAGGGTCGAGCGACAGAGGGAACTGGGTTTACGGTGGAAATGGAGAAGTTTGGATGTACAACAATTGCTCCTTGTGTTCAGGGAAAGGTAAAGGGAATAGGAAAGGTCAACATTGCCCTTTGGTCCACCGTGGACCAATTTTAAAGTTGTCTACCCTAGTGAGCACCGAAAAGGACTAGACAGACATAAAGTTATCTTTACTTGTTCATAAAATATATTGTTTAACACAGATTCTTGAGGCATAACAAATATTCTTTGTCATGTTTCAAAAAAAAAACAAATATTCTTTGTCATGTCTTTCCAGGAAAAAAAAACAAATCTCTTTAGGCTCAACGAGTATTCTTTTATCTCTGCCTCTTTCTAGGCATAACTAGTATTATTTTTCATGCATCTTCAAGCATATTGATATGAATTGATGACAATCATGAGTGTTGTTCATACAGATGTAACACCCAGACTTTCAGGGGTCACAATAGTAACCCAATTTAAAGTAAATGTGGAATATGCAAGTAAATTTTTTCATTTTCTTTTCCTTTTCATGATAAAATTTTTCAACATATGCAATTTAAGACTTAACATAATATTTACAACCCCGGGTACCTGAAATATAAGCCCGAAGGCAATAGTTTACAAGATTTCAGAAAACACTTATTAGTTTCAAATATTTTACAAGTGAAGGAAGGAAATAGCCCCCAAAATGGCCTCCTCTAGACCTCTACGTTCGACTACTCCATATAATTCCCAACTACGGAGAACTACACAAAACGTAATGTGTTGGGGACCTACCTTGTCCCAAAATACAGTCACAACTGGCTAGAATATCAAACACCTCATAACATGAGGCTCTATCCACCATACCCTAATCCAATCTCATCGACCCTCATCCACCTCACTCATGGAGTCCGGGTCCTTGTCGGAAGGCTTAGTAGTAATCATTCCGCTCCGGATCTACCCAAACGGCGAACCATCACGAACCGGTTGTCAACCATCTGGCAGTTTGTCGACCGCCCAAACACAAACAAGGCAGTGCGAGGGTCAACTCATAGAATATAGTATAATACAAATAGCACATCAAGAGATGAAGAGATGTAGGTATATATATAGCATGTTGCATCATAAGCAAATTCATAAATTCATATCATGTTATCAGTTCATAGGTCATAATCTCAATAGCAACACATCATCATATATAGTTAGGTGCATGGTATGATGATATGCAATTGCCCTACGATTCAACTATATGCTAAAAAAATACTCCGAAAAATAGGTTGGGCACCATCGAGTCTGTCCTAACATCAGTCCAGTGTTTAACTATTCTTCTAGGGTGTCGCTTACCACCTAGGCATAGTCAGATCGATCCTAACCCTCATGGTTTAACCATTCTACTCAGGTGCCGCTTACCACCTAGGCACAGTCAGATCGGTCTTAACCCTCCTGGTTTAACAATTCTGCCTACTATGCTGAAGAACCACTCTCTGTATTCTTCAGTGAAGGCTTGTTCTTTCGACCGTCTCGACCTTCGTGAAGCCCGACCTTTCGACTGTCTCAAACTTAAAGCATGAATGCATGATGCAATATGGTTAGCCAAACAACGATTCGTCCTCATCAGGATATGTGTCTAACTAATGTTCAATGTCTCTATCGTTTCCCTAAGGTGAACGTTGATCCATCGACAAAAGCTTCAACAAGCAAGAGTGCTAACCACACTTCGTGACTCCTCTAGTCTTCTAGAAGGGGATCCACCCACTATAAAAGTGGCTCCTCCATTTTACTAGTAGCTTTTTTACTCACTTAATGAAATAGTACTTTTGTGCTCTGCTAGGCTTTACTAGAATATTCTCACATACCTTGTAGACCTCTAGTACGGAACATTGACGTCGTTTGTGACTCTGAATCAGGTGTTTTACCAATGACACTAAGAGGTTAGGGTTACAATTGATGGAGACCAGATTTGGACTCAGTCGTCGTGCACCGCGCCGGAGAGGCGGCGGTCGGAATGCCGATCAGATCTCAGTTCAGGCTTTTCAGTCTAACCCTCAGATGGAGTAGGAGGCTTCCTCTGAGGCGGTTCTGTCGCATGTGGCACGGTCTCAGGCAACCCCGGTGTTAGATCCAACCTCAATAATCAACCCAGATCAGCCAGTTAGTCTAGAACTGGGTCTTGGGGCAGGAATTCTGACACCGAAAGGACCGAATCTAGGCCGGTAACAAGCGAAGGTACCACATGGAGTTTCAGATCCAATGCGAGGTGTTACTCCGGCAGATCTGAAACAGGTACTGAACTCTATATATGCGGTCCAGCGCCAAAACAAGCATTTGAAGGCCCAGGTGGAGCATTTGAACCAGATGCGTGATTTTCGCCATGGGCGACACGTTGAAGCGGAGAATGTTGTGGAATTCCAACCATTTGCACCAGCGGTGGAGATTCCAGAGCATTTGCAGACTTTAACTTTAGATATGTATTCATGTGACTCAGACCCGGTGACTATTTGAGGTATTTCAATACAAAAATGGTTAAAGGCGGGGCCACTGACTCTGTCAAGTGTCGCTTATTTCCTTCAACATTCAAAGGCACAAATATGACATGGTTCATCAAACAACCGCCTTATGTTGTTCGTAACTTTACGGACTTGTCTACTAAGTATCAGACTCAATTTTCTGCCTACCAACCACAAAAGGCGACCATTGCAGACGTGTTTAATGTTCGCCAGCAACAAGGTGAAAGGATAAAAACATACATGGTGCGCTTCAGTAAAATTTCAGTCTAGTTGGAGGACGCCAATCTGCTGGTCTATGTGACAGCGTTCAAACATGGTATGCATGCGAGATCTTTGAATAGCGATTTAACACGAAGACTGGCACAGGATATGTCCGAGCTACGTGCCAGAGTTCATGAGTTTATCTTGGTGGATCAAGATGATCAGTTAAAAAAAGAAAGGGAGGAATGGCGTAAGGATTTTGAGTCAAGTACAAATTCTGCCACCCCAAGTGAACAACAATGTGCGCCCAAAGATTCCAGACCAGTTCAAAAGTCGCGCCAACCAAGGGTCGCACCTTAACAACAAAGGCAGGGACCACAAAGTTGAATGTGGCACATAAACGCCCCAGCTGCACCGCCGCCACAAGTTTCTCAAGCACCAAGAGCGCCCACTACGTTACAACAATAATAATTGAACGCTCCATTAAGTACTATTTTGCGCGCCGTTGGACAAACAAATGTTGTACAATACCCAAGGCCTCCTCGGCGGCCTCCAGCGAATCTCAACACAAATAAGTGGTGTGACTTCCAAACAGCTATTGGTCATACCGCTGATAATTGTTGGACTTTGCGAAAAGGGATAAAACATTTGATAAAGGCGGGTCACTTACCCAACTTTGTTATTACTAAGCCAGCCCTGGCGGCCCAAACGCAGGCGGCTCAAACAACTGCAGCACTAACGGGCAAGGGTCCATTTCAGGTGGATTTGGAGGTGGACGATTATCTAGCAAGGCCAGAAAAAGGTATATAGCGGCAATCAATTCCGTGCACACAAATTATTCAAGGGAATGTTGGGTGAATCATGGCCCATTGCTTTTATTCCGCAAGACTTCGCACACGTCACGCCCCATGACAATGACCTTATTGTGGTGACGATTAGGGTCAATAACAACATTACAAAGAAGGTATTTGAAAGGCTAGGGCTCGATATTGTTGTTAATCTGAATGACAAGTCAATTTTAATTTTACATATTATTATTATTATTAACTTCACTAGGTTTTTATCCTAAATGGGTTTTTCTTAGGAAGATTTTAATGAGGTATGATCTCTAAGGTGATCCTCACGGGGTTGATTTTGTATGTTTTAAGTTTCCCTAGTACATGAGAGGGTTGTTCTCATGCATCTTTTCTTTTAATAAAGTTTCTTCTGCTATTTTATAAAAAAATTATTAATTTTTTTCTCAAGTTGTTGTTAATAATGAGAAATATATCATTTTCTAAAAAAATAATGAGAATTGAAAAAAGTTGTACAATTAGTAATTAATATAATAATTAATATAAATGGTTAATAACTATTTAATATTGTGATGAATCTATATATATATGTAAAGCTCACTTGAGCTATATGTAATAAAAGCATTAAACAATGAAGTTAAACAAATTAAATTTCTATTCAACTTTCAATATAATGTAACTTTTGAAATATTTCAATTTTTATGATTTTTGACTTTACACATGCCAATATGATGTAACCTTTGATTAAATTATGTAATAATATTTTTATTAAATACATTAAATATAAATATTGAAAACTGAAAGAAATTAACTAGAGACTATTTAGCTACCTATACTAAATAATAAAATTATAAACTAAATTTTGAATTTGTTTTTTACATTACTCATTTATTATTTCTTCATTTCAGAAAATAATTCATCAACTATAAAAAAAAACTACATTAAATCATATATATGAAAGTATTATATATTAAATAGTAAAAATATAAAATACATTAGATAATAAGATACTCATGTTTGTATTAGTTGTATTAACTATTAATTATAAATTGCAGTTGCTTATAAAAAAATGGTTTATTCAATATTAATTAAAAAATGTTAGAATATTAATTATCAATCATAAATTGAAGGGAAGAAAATTAAAATAGAACCAAGTAATATTTTTTATACAAAAAATACTGAGAGTTAAAATTAATTATAATAAAATAATATTTATTAAAAATAATTAAGAAAAAGTAGTCTTTAAATAAAAAGTCGCTCTATGAGTATTTACCATTAACTATAATATGTGTGTATTCGTTGAAAAAATTCTTCAAATATAATTTTTTATTTATTATATATTAGTAGAAATGACTTGAGAAATAATAACAGAGTAAAATAACTATAACCAGAGTTGAATAAATTTAAATTTAATAAATAATTCTTTACACTGATAAAATCATTTCTTGTTGTAATTTTAAAAGTTAAAATTACTTTATTGTGGATATAAAGTGTAAAAAAATATGTCATTATAACTTATTTATGATATTAAAAACTTATTACTTGATTTAATATATTTCAAATTCACATAATGATTTCTATATTTTTAAATGAATAAAATATTAAGACTACTTCAGTGCTAATTATTTAATATCAATTACTAGAGAGAAATGCATGCGTGTTTAATAACAATATTGTTTCTCTTGAACATATATGAGACTATTGCTTGGTTTGTGTGTTTTGGTGGGTCAAGGGGAAGTGGAATGATTGTTCATATGATTTGGAACAGTTTGCTAGCTAGAGGCTTTGAGCGTATTAAATGGTCACGAAAACAAAAGATGCCACAAAGAGTGTTTTGGGAGCCACAACTAGAAACTGTTTTGAAGTTTAATGTAGATGAGGCGTTGAAAGGGAACCCAGTGGTGAGTGGTATTGGCGGGATTTTGAGGGATCAAGGAGGAGATTTGTTAGGTTACTTTGCAAAAGGAACTGAAATGTTGTGGGCTTTTGACGAAGGTTCAAGCAGTGTTACATGCTTTGTTATTTTTCCAACAATTTAAATTTTCAAATGTGGTAGTTGAGAGTGATTCTTCCTCAGTGGTTGGGTGAGTACGTCTATGGTAGATAGGAGGTCATGGAAATTGGAACATGTATTTAATCATATAGATCATCTGATGTCTATAATTCAGTGTGTTGGTGTGGTGCATGTATTGAGTCAGGAAAACACTATGACAAACTTTTTGGCAAATCAAGGGTGTGGTAGGGAACAACAGATATGAGTTTGTTGTGATCCAATGTAATTATATAAATGAGAAAGTTTTTCTCATTTTTATTGCGTTTCAATAAGGTTTCTTTTTTAAAAAAGGTCAATTATCAAATTTGAGTAATATTAATTATTTAGATTTAGACAACTCTAATTCTACTCAATGAAATGCCTCACCTCCATTATTATTTAAATATTATATTTTATAATTAAACATATTTATATATTTCTTAAAACTATAATAATCATATATAATTTTTAAAATATTATAAATAAACCCGTGCAACGCACGGGTATAATTTCTAGTGTGAAGGTAAAGTCAACTTTACTGTTACATATTATTTTTATTATTTATTTATTTTTTCACATGTTTATCATTAATAATGGAAATTAATCAATATTTTTACAATTAGTACTTAATAGAATGAATAATATAAAAATTTATTAATATCAAATTAATATTGTTATTAATGTGATAGTCAAGTCAATTTTATTTTTACTTATTATTATCATTATTATTATTTTTTTCTTAAGTTTTCATTAATAATTAATAAATATTAAATTTAAATATGAAAAATATGATTTTTTACAATTATTAATTAATATAATAATTAATATCAATTTATTAATAATTTATTAGTATTGTTACTAATGTATTTTTTGGGCTAACATTTATGGAAAAATGTCAACTAAGTAATTAATTATATTAATATTTATACATAAACTTTGATTAATAAGCAAACGTGATTAATGATTTTATTTTTAATAAAATTTTCCCCTCCCATCGTTCTTCTATATAATAGTTCCTCCATTCTACCTTGCTTTCACAACTTTCTCCATCATATTTCTTATCAAGATTCATATTGGAGTACATATTGTCAATATGATGACAATTAGACACCTAGCTTTTGCAATGTTGGTGCTTAGTTCAACCATCTTAGTTTTTGAAAAGGTGTCAGGCATCTCAGCTCAACTTGAATGCAAGGGCAGCTTAAGTGGCATAGTGTCTCAATGTCAAGCCTTTGTTAAAAAAGAGGGGCCACAAATTCTTCCATCAGACGCCTGCTGTGAGACCTTAAAAGCTGCTGATATCCCTTGCCTCTGCAAATATATTACCCCGGTGATTCAGAGCCAGATTAGCATCGAGAAAGCTATCTATGTGGTCAAAACTTGTGGAGGCACAGTCCCTCCTGGAACCAAGTGTGGAAGTAAGATTTCAACTCCTATTGTTCGGTAACTTGTATTTATGTGAATATTGTTCATCTCAGAGTAATAACACATGTGTGGTTGATCATTGAATTTTTTTTTTTCGTATATATATTTTCAATATTGAAGTCTCTACTACTAATAATGACCTGTCTTATTTAGGTTATACGGTTCCACCATCACCTCCTCCTCTAATGGCATAATCCAAGGCGCATGGAACTTCTATGACATAAATATCCACCTATATCAAAAATTAAGCCATACTCATACATATAAATACATGGCATCGGTCTTTATATATGTGTTTTTCTTCCTTTAGTGTATTATGGCATGATTTGACTTTTAAATAAATTCAACTATAATTAAATACTAGTTTGATTTTTCTGTTTCTTTCTCTTTCATATTATTGGCTCATTTTATTTTATATTTTTTAACAGCAAAATATCATTCCATTTTTAATGAAATCTTCGTTTACATATAAACCAAATTTAATGTCTATTATTTAAGTATTTAAATTTGTTACTCCTCGATCAAGTACTTAATAAAAAATGCACTAGAAGGAATCAATCTAGTGTAAATTTTGGGTACTTAATTTCATTAATCGGTTAGTTTAATTAAAAATTAACATAAAATATGTGACACCTATAATAGTGTTATCTTATTTGAGTAAAATTAGCTCAAGTAACGTTCAAAAAAATTAGCTCTAGTAAAAGATAAAATGATAACTAAACTCTAAATATTCAAAAATTAAACATTTACAACTAGTTTTAAAACGCTTAAATTTATAATGATATTTTGTTATCATGGTTTTTATAAATGGTTAGTCGGTTCAACTATTCCATCTAGCAACAAGGCTGGAAGCCGGTGCGAAACGCTAAAAAAAATAAAAGCGATGTCTTAGTACAAAGATTATTTAATTGTTGATCTAATTTCTATTATATTTTTTCAGTAAAAAATATAATTTAATATGAGTCCAAGTTTACTTAATATTGGTTATTATAGTATTTTAAAATAGTTGTTAAAATTTCTAAACAATATAATTGTATAGAAACTTTTTGATTTATTACGTAGAAAAATAGTTTTATCTTTTTTAAATTGTTAATTCAATCATAATAGATTTAAATGGAAAAGATAAAACACTAATTATGGACAATATTTTATTCTATTTATATAAAAAAATTATTTATTAGTGCATTAATTTTAATGCTTGTTCAAGTCAATGTCACTTATACACTAGATATAACCACCTATGTGTTGCACGAGTTTATTTACAATATTTTATGAAATTATTATAGTGCAATTAAATAAATAAAAAAGTAGTTTTTCATTAGAAATATAATGTAAAAATAATTTTGTTGAGACAACTAAGTAAATAGTAATAGAGTTATTTTTTGTGTATGAAATTGCTCGTATTAGAGTTCTCTTTGTCTACATAATTAATGAATATTACTTAAATTTAATAATTAACATTGAAGTAATTTTAACAACTATGGTTGGAACTTGTTATGTTGATTTGTATTCTCTGTATTGGGGTTTATTGTTATGGTTTCGGTTGTGGAAGGATGTTATTTATCATAAATCTTGTGGTTGTAAAAATTGATACTCACTTAGGAGAGTATTGCCCCCAAGATTTGATTTAGTTTTATTATTTAATCATATCTTATCCTTTAAAAAAATAATGATTTATTTAATAAATACAAAAAAAATCATTAAGTCAATTTAAAGTATTTTAAGTTTTAAACCAAATACTAAGCTTTCAATATAAGTTATAATATCATGTTCTTTATAATATTTTATCAACAATGAAATAATTTAAATTTTTGAATTATTTTAAGTGTTTTTAAGGAAGCTAAAATATTATTGAAAGGAAACCTATATGAGAACAACCCTCTTACATGTTAAGAGGGTTGTTCTCATATAGGTTTCTCCTAAGATAACACGAAATTGCTTTGTAGTTATTTTTATTTCGAAAATAAAATGATGTATTAATCACAGCTTTCAGAAAACAGCTCAAAAGGATACAAAGTAGACATATGTGATTAGTAGCAACAAAACAACACTAAAGGATACAACAACAGCCTCCGACCAAAAACCAACATGTCACCAACTACCACCACTAAGACGAGTTGCGGGTATAAATCTGGTCCGCAATTTGGTTCAAAGCAACCTCATTCGTATAATCATACATTAATACATCATGTCCAAGTATTTTCCCATCAACAAAACACTCCTCGCCCTAGTCAGAACACCATGGGAATTTGATAACTCCAACGACAGAAGCATCAATATATATCTTACTTTACTTTCACAAAAAATCTTACTTTTAAGTTTTAATATCAAAGATATTACTTTATATAATTTTTATATATTTTAACTTTATCACAACTTCAAGTCGACGATTAATATTTACTAAGTTTTAGTTAAATATATAAGTGGTTTAAAATTAATATTTATATACTAATCAAAAGGATAATAAATAATTAATTAATCTTTTCAATGTAAAATTCAAGTAAACTTTACTTATATATATATAATATAATATACTTAACTTATTGACATAAAATTTACTTTTAAAACTTAATATACTTTTTTGACGTAAAAATAATAATATTTTATTATTTATTTTTTAATATTACCCAATTTAATAATAATAATTGAAAATAAAATAATTTTAGTTTTAATATATAAGAAATTGAAAATTTTATAATCAACTATAAATGTAAAATTTGTTACTAATGTTAAGGCAGACAATTTAAATTATTAATATTATTTAAAATTTCTCCTCAAGAAGTAATTAATAATTTTAATTTAAATAATATTAATATTTTGTTTTAAATATGAGAAATTGAAAATTTTAACTATTACTAATTAATATATTAAATAATAAAGTGGATGTAGACTTTTTATTTTTTATTTTTATTATTTAATGTATTTAATGCAATGGAATTGTTTTATTTCTTATTTTATTTAATGCAAAAGTTCGAGTATATTTTAGATATATGTATATATATATTATTCTCTTTCTTTGAAATATTTAAATTTTAGTATATTAAGTATACTTTTTTTTCGAAAGCAAAAATTATTAGAATTAATGAGGAAAAAGTCTGAGATATACAACCCGCCTCAAGAGGGTGCAAAAGACCACCAAAAAACACCCAATCCAACCCAAAAAACAATCATCTACCAACCCTGCTGAGCTCTTAAGAAGAAAAAGAAAACCCCAAGCAAGTATACTTAATACTTTTTCGAGTTACTCTGCTACTTATTATTTTTATTATATTTTTTAAAATATTTATATAGATGTTTTTTGAATGTAACATTTAATATCTTTGCAAGTCAAAAATACTTATATGATATTTTATTCTATTTATGTTTAAGATTTATATATTATTATACTAGATATAGAATCTAATAGTTGTTTCAATCAATTTCACTTATTTATTTATTTATATATATATATATGCATATAAAAATATGATAATTTATAGATTTTAAATTATAAAACATCACCAAATGTGTTTAGCGTAATTTAATTTTTTATTATTATTTTACTTCGAAGGGGATGCTGATTTTTTCGGAAGGGGAAGCGCTCCAACATCGCGGAGCCGTCACATGTGGCCAACGATCATGGTGTAAAGGGTATTCGGTGTTGGCCAGAGTGTAGAAAGAGGATCACACTGTTTTTTTGTTGATGGGGTGGACGCCTAGATAACATATTTGAGGCTTAAACAAGAGGCGATCGGTTCGGGAGCGTGTTGGGGTGTTTTTGCAGAGACAAAGACGATAGGGCAAGCAATTCAGATTCAGATTTGTTTGTTTCAAGTATTGGCCAGATGCAAAAAAAGGCATTCCAGGGATTGAATCGAGCAATGGTGCAACAATCTCTATTGGTGGTCCATAGGTATAAGTTTGAAAAGAAAGGTGAGGGGCAAGACGAAAGGGTGAGGTGTCGGTGGAGTCAGAGTCTATGAAGGAGTCATGCCAAGTGGAGAAGTAGGTGTGGAGAGTTAAGTCGGTGGCGAAGGTGGGTCAGGGGAATTCATCATGATGCATAGGACCTGTGGTGTATCAGTCATCGGAGGAAGAGCGTGATAATCTGGAGTATTTCGTAGAGGCGACGCTTATGGAGGTACCTTAGAGGTGATTCGAGACTTTCTATCGACCTCTGGTGTGGGGTGATTTGGGTAAAACCTTTAGAAACAAAGGATATAGTCCTTGAATTCTAGTTTGGTGTTGACATGCAGGATATTTGAATGAAGGGAAGGACTTACTACTCCAAATGTTCTTGACGGTTGAGCCTTGTGTGTCGAGAACATGCTCAGCAAGTCACTAGTTATGGATGAAGGTTTACAATGTCCCGGTAATGGTATGGAACTACAATTTTATAAGGCCTTGATGGAATCTTTAGGACGGCTGACCAGTCGAGACAATGCAATATGAGATGGAAGATAGTTTGATGTCGCGAGGGTCCTCTTAGAAGTCCAAAAAACTTGGCTTGCAGGCAAGGAAGTTTGGATCCAGGTGGACAATGCTTTGAGCATGGTGTTCTTGGTGCTAGATTTACACATTTCGAATGTGGGAGAGGTTGGTAACCGCACCAAGGTGCTCGTGTGTAGCGTTGATAGCGAGGGTGATGCCGACGTCGATTGCGGTGACGAGCAGGATTTTAACCCCCAACTTCATATGATAACGGGCCTAGATGAGGTTTTTGGTGGAGATCAGCCTAACCAGTATGCTCAGGGACAAACGTTATAGAAGTTGGTAGTTGGAGGAAAAATCACGAAATGACGTTACAACTTCAGGCCACAGATTTGACTGGGAAGCATTACTCGCTTGTGATGGTAATCGGGCGTCGAGGCCAGATGGGTTCAATTTTACTTTCTTCAGAGAGTTCTGGCGATGATTAGGGATGATATTATGAAAATGTTTCAAGAGTTCTTATGTGCATGGGAAGCTTGTGAAAGGGTTGAATGCGGACTTCATAGCGTGGATACCAAAGAAGACTAATCCTGAGGTGTTTTTTTACTATCAGCCCATTAGTCTTATTGGATGTGTTTACAAGCTAATTTCCAAGTTATTAGCGGGAAGCTTTCAACGGGTCATGCCTTATGTAATCTAACAAAATAAGTTTTCCTTCACAATGTGACGTCAGATTCTGGATTGCATCTTCATTGCCAATGAAGTTGTGGACTCTATGCTTAAGAACAGTACGAGTGGTTTGGTTTTGAAGTTGGACTTTGCAAAGGCATGTGGCAACGTAGAGTGGGAGATCTTTTTTAGCATGATGGAGGAGTGGGGTTTTGGGGCTCGGTGGCTTGATTTCTTATTGTATATCGACGATAACTTTGGCGGTGCTTGTTAATGGTTCTCCAAACGAGTTTTTTGCGCAAGGAATTGACTTATCCTTTGATTTGAGATTATTACCTATGTGAGACATCGATAGGTAGTTGTTCATATTAGAGCATCAAGGAGAAATTCACGATTCATATGTTTAGGTTTGGTTTTCTTAAACTTAGTTGAACAAGAACCCAAAGCATTTCAATCTCTGTTTTCTTATATTTAATCATTGCTACTAGACATATAATTGTCACAACAAATGACAAACTCAAAATCCGTAATTTCATTTGCTTTTCAACATTCAAACTTAAGACTTAAAATGAGATTTTCACTCACAATCCTTGTGGGTCAATAATTAAAATCGAGCAAAATGTGTAGACTTGCGGATTACCCAACAACATCGGATGAGAAAATTTCCTTCACAAGAAAGATTCCTAGCAGTGAAAGAATTAAGACAACGTAGACGGAAACTTCGGAAGAAATTTCGAACACAAAAATCTTTGGTTTAGGGTCTCACTTAAGTCCCTGTGGAGATAAAGTATCTTTATCGGGTTTCCGAAAAGCGAAACCTATCGAGCTTACAGTCAAAAGTTCTGTAATGGAACACATGTTCTCAGAAAAATACCCTATGGGTCTTATTTTCCTACCAATTTGAAATATAGCTTAGATAGTTCTCTAGTAGCAGAATTTGCCTTTTTCGGACACTCCGAACCTTAGTCGGGTGCGAATACGACTCGTGTTATCATTCAAACTAACTATAGTGTCATAATTAAACATATATTGAGTAGTCTATACAGTTTCACTCGAAAAATCATCGAACACTTGTTCAGGTTCCTTTCACGCTTACACAACATCCTTGGCGTGAGTCAGAATTTAATTAACTATTCTAATTCTAAAACCTAGGTATTACAATATACAGACTACAATAAAATCAATCCATCTCTAGTTGTGTAGGATAGAGCTAGTAAACAATGAGTTGTTCTCAATCTTTTCCTGGAATTAACTTGATCACCTTGTTGAGTTGGGCGCTCTTGATCAGGATCAGTCTTCCATTTAGCATAGGCTTGAATGTCTTCGTTAAGTCGGCTCTGCCTTGCTATTCTTCATCTCGCTGTTACTTCTGCATTTGAGGTCTTGTGAAGGTGGGAGTGTAGAGTTGGACCATCAACATCAGCGAGCTTCTTCTTCTTCTTCTTGCTCCATGGCTCATGATTGATTGGCTCAAATCTTCTTCTTCTTCTTGCTACATAGCCTTAATTAGTACTTTTGCACTAGGCCTAACTAGTCACATGTGAGCAAGCATAGTGTTGTTCATTTGTCTTGGATTGTCTACATTTTAGCTAAGTGTTTCTGTGGCAAGATGTGGGACATGATGTTGTAGCATCTTGGTTGTAACATTTGTCCTTGTGGGCCTGCTGTGTGTGGTTAAGTGTTTTATCTCAGAAGCGTTGGATTGATCAAGTGGTCAACAAGCTAGGGTTGTTATAAGGCTTCTGCGTGCTGTATAATGAATATGCTAAGTGTGATCAAATTGATTCCAGCAGGTTTGATCTAACGGTTGTCTGTGGAAGGTTTATCTTTTGTTCAAATCTTAGCAATTAGAGATTTGTTGCTGCTTTAAAAAGATAGACTTCATGTTTGTGTTATGGATGAAGGATCACGCGCTTACCACTACACCAAAACCAATTGGTGTTAGTGAGGGCGCAACGTTATTTCCTTATAGCGTAGCAGACAACGCCCCGTTTCGAACGCTACCTAGCAGGCAGGATGCTGGCCCACCTGGACCCAACAATCCCCCCCCCCCAGCACCTGCCAGCCAAACTAGCTGCACAGCATGCCTTCCGTGGGATTCGAACACGGAACCAGGCTCTAATACCAATTGAAGGATCACGCGCTTACCACTACGCCAAAACTAATTGGTGTTAGTGAGGGCGCAACGTTATTTCCTTATAGCGTAGCAGACAGCGCCCCGTTTTGAACGCTACCTAGCAGGCAGGATGCTAGCCCACCTGGACCCAACAATGGACTCTTTGTTGCCCAAGCCCATCGAAGACAAGGCCTGAGGAACTGCTATATATGAAGACCAAGACCTAGCTAATAGGTTACGAATTCAAGCAGATAAAATATTAGGGTTTTCTTGTGAGTTCATACTGTGTTCTTATTGTGTAACTCTCTTAGCAGCTTTTACTGAATCTGGTTAAGCTAAGAGTAGCTTGTGTGATTTGTTTGATCGTGTGATCTGTCTTTACTCTGATTGTAAGGGATCAATCACTGTGGCAGTGATTGTGTGATAAAGTGAGAGGGGCTCTCATACTTAGGGGGAGGACTAAGTAATAAGACACTATAGAAATAGGGAAAGGGGCTATGAATAGGGGCTATTCATCTAAGACCTTGTGTACTTGATTATATGATATAGTGGATTATCTTTCTCGGGTGAAAACCCTCCAGACGTAGGTGATTTTGCACCGAACTGGGTTAACAATCCTGTGTGTTCTTTTACAGTTAAATTACATTCTGTCAAATTTGTTTTTTTGATTGTAATATGTTATACAAGATGTCCTAGACATCGTGTAAAACATCTGTCCATACTTGTGCCGGAATTTCACATAGTACTTTATTTATGGTTGCTTGTTTCCAGTTACTTCCTAAGGAGCTAAGCCTAATTCTAGTTGCTTCCTCAGGAGACTTGTTCCTCCTCTGAAAGCTTGAGTCATCATGACTTTGATTTCTCTTTGAACAACATTTCTTTGCGCAGAAGTGGATGTCAAATAGCGTTTTGTGGTTTTGTGAAACATTGAGCTTTGGGCGATCTGAGCATTGTCTTCCTAGACTTAGGAAATCAGATGTTGGTGGAGACTTGTGAAACTCCTTCACACACACTCTTGGCTTTTAGCGCTTTAAATGATCAGACTATGAATGCATGGACCTTGCCATATTTTACTGCTTATGGGGATGGCATAAGCTCATAGCCATTCCTTTTCCACTATTAATCTCTCTTATCAGCAATCCTTGTTTATCTTCGTGAAGCAAATGCTTTGATTTCTTTGACTGATGGTGTCTTATTGTATTGAACTGTTGCTTTTATATTGATGCAAGTCTTGTGCTATTCTAGGGAAGCACATGACTATCTCCTGGTTATCTTTAGCTCTTCTTATCTATAGCTTCTTTTTCCTAGACGCTGTGCTTTGCTGGTGGGCGTTTGAAGTCTTCAGACGATGGCTTTGTATCTTCAAACGAAGCTAGCAGACTTAGACTGGTTGGACATGCAGACGATGTTGTACCATGGACTTTGTCCATTTTGTCTTTGAATGCATGTTTTCACTATTTCTCAATGCTTTGTCCTCCGTCATCAAGTATTTTGATGTTTCTTCTTCGAGCTTGTCTTCACCATTCTTCAAGGAGCTCTTGGTCTTGATCCTCTTTGCGTTTCTTTAACTTTGTCTTGATCTGGTCTACCTGGTCTAATTCCTCTTTGTTTTGTGTTGACCTTGTCTTGTTATAGTTTAGTTTGTCTTGACTTGGACTTGTCTTGATCTTCATAATCTTCATGTAGATCTTCTCTTTGACCTTGAATTGACGTTTTTTCAACTTCCTTTGTTTCTTTGCTTTAGTCTTCTTGTTTTCGTTTGATTCTCTTGGACTCCGCAGTATTTCCATGATCTTCATAGCTTTGTGTCATTGTTCCCATTGTCTTTGTGATCAGTAAAACATATCGAATTGTATGTTCTTCTTAAAGGGAGAACACATGTGAACCTTACACAAGGTGCTTGGGCTGGGTGGGCACTTCACAAGCCATGGGACCCGCCACAGATGACAACAAGACGCGAAACTGAGGATCCATCATCAGAAGAGCGCCCATCACATGACCCGGCAGGCAAGTCAAGCGTCAGTAGGGTTCCCTCAGCAATTGGATCAAGGCGTAGTTTACTTATTTGTATTGGGAATTGGGCCTTGGTTGTAAGGCCCAATTCCCCTAAGTCTTCTAGAAGGGGATCCACCCACTATAAAAGGGGCTCCTCCATTGTACTAGTAGCTTTTTTACTCACTAAATGAAATAGTACTCTTAATATATCATCTTTCCTTATTTGTGCTATGCTAAGGTTTACTAGAATATTCTCACATACCTTGTAGACCTCTAGTACGGAACATTGGCGTCGTCTGTGACTCTGACTCGGGTGTTTTACGAATGACGCTAAGAGGTTAGGGTTGCAGTTGATGGAGACTAGATTTGGACTCAGTCGTCGTGCACCGCGCCGGAGAGGCGGCGGTCGGAATGCCATCAGATCTCAGGTCAAGCTTTTTAGTCTAACCCTCAGATGGAGTATGAGGCTTCCTCTGAGGCGGTTCTGTCGCATGTGGCACGGTATCAGGCAAGTCCGATGTCAGATCCAACCTCAATAATCAACCCAGATCAACTAGTTATTCTAGAACTGGGCCTTGGGGAAGGAATTCTGACACCGAAAGGAGCGAATCTAGGTCGGTAGCAAGAAAAAGGTACCACATGGAGATTTAGATCCAACACGAGGTGTTACTCCGGCAGATCTAAAACAGGTACTGGACACTATATATGCGGTCCAGCGCCAAAATGAGAATTTGCAGGCTCAGGTGGAGCATTTGAACCAGATGCGTGATTTTCGCCATGGGCGACACGTTGAAGAGGAGAATGTTGTGGAATTCCAACCATTTGCACCAGCGGTAACGTCGGTGGAGATTCCGGAGCATTTGCAGACTTTAACTTTAGATATGTATTCGGGTGACTCAAACCTGGTGGACTATTTGAGGCATTTCAATACAAAAATGGTTATAGGCGGGGCCACGGACTCTGTCAAGTGTCGCTTATTACCTTCAACATTCAAAGGCACAACTATGACATGGTTTATCAAGCAACCGCCTTATGTTGTTCGTAACTTTACGGACTTGTCTACTAAGTATCTGATTCAATTTTCTGCCGACCAACCCCAAAAGGTAACCATTGCAGACTTGTTTAATGTTCGCCAGCAACATGGTGAAAGGATAAAAACAAACATGGTGCGCTTCAGTAAAATTTCAGTCAAGTTGGAGGACGCCAACCTGCTGGTCTGTGTGACAGCGTTCAAACATGGTCTGCGGCGGGATCTTTGAATAACGATTTAACACGAAGACCGGCACAGGATATGTCTGAGCTACGTGCCAGAGTTCAGGAGTTCATCTTGGTGGATCAAGATGATCAGTTAAAAAAGGAAAGGGAGGAATGGCATAAGGATTTTTAGTCAAGTACAAATTCTGCCATCCCAAGTGAACAACAATGTGCGCCCAAAGATTCCAGACCGGTTCAAACGCCGCGCCAACTAAAGTTCGCACCTTAACAACAAAGGCAGGGACCACAAAGTTGAATGTGGCACATAAACTCCCCAGCTGTACCGCCGCCACAAGTTTCTCAAGCACTAAGAGCACCCACTGCGTTACAACAATAATAATTGAACGCTCCATTAAGTACTATTTTGTGCGTCGTTGGACAAACAAATGTTGTACATTACCCAAGGCCTCCTCGGCGACCTCCAGCGAATGTGAACACAAATAAGTGGTGTGACTTCCACAAAGATATTGGTCATACCGCTGATAATTGTTGGACTTTGCGAAAAGAATAAAACATTTGATAAAGGCGGGTCAATTACCCAACTTTGTTATCACTAAGCCAGCCCTGGCGGCCCAAACGCAGGCGACTCAAACAACTGCAGCACTAACGGGCAAGGAAATTGTGGATGAATTGGGAGAGCCATATGACCATTGCTTGTCCATTTCGGGTGGATTTGGAGGTGGACGATTATCTGGCAAGGTCAGAAAAATGGTATATAGCGGCAGTCAATTCCGTGCACACAAATTATTCAAAGGAATGTTGGGTGAATCATGGTCCATTGCTTTTATTCCGCAAGACTTCGCACACGTCACGCCCCATGACAATGACCCTATTGTGGTGACGATTAGGGTCAATAACTACATTACAAAGAAGGTATTTGAAAGGCTGGGGCTCAGTATTGTTGTTAATCTGAATGACAAGTCAATTTTAATTTTACATATTATTATTATTATTATTATTATTATTATTATTATTAACTTCACTAGGTTTTAATTTTAAATGGGTTTTTCCTAGGAAGATTTTAATGAGGCATGATCTCTAAGGTGTTCCTCCACGGGTTGATTTTGTACGTTTCAAGCTTCTCTAGTTCATGAGAGGGTTGTTCTCGCGCTCTTTTCTTTTAATAAAGTTTCTTCTGCTATTTTATAAAAAAATTATTAATTTTTTTCTCAAGTTGTTGTTAATAATGAGAAATATCTCATTTTCTAAAAAAATAATGAGAATTGAAAAGTTGTACAGTTAGTAATTAATATAATAATTAATATAAATGGTTAATAACTATTTAATATTATGATGAATGTGAAGGTAAATGTTATGTTTGGCATGCCTTTTCAGCTAGCTTATAGCTTATTTGACTAGCTTAAAGCTTATTTGACTAGCTTAAAAGCTCTTCAAAAGTGTTTGGTGAAGGAGCTTATTTTAGTAGCTTAAAGCTTTAAGCTATAAGCTATCTCAGGTAGCTTATAGCTTATTGAATTTATTCTCATTTTTATCCTTATTATTTTATTAAAATTCAACCATTACCCTTATATATTTATAAAAACACTAAACTTATTTTCCTCTCACACTTACGTATGCAGTTTCCGCCACCATTCCCGCCACACCGCTGCGCACCACAAGTATTATAAATATTATATTAATAAAAATAAATATTATATTTTTAAGATGATATATAACTGTAGCTAATAAAAATATTTAAAGTGATAATAATTTTAATATTAATATCATATTGGTATTAATGTGAAAATAAAGTAATGTTAAATATAAAAATAATTATACAAGTATGTCATTTTATGTCATTTTACAATTTCAGCTTGTTTAACAGCTAGTTCTACCAAACACTTTTGTTTCAATCACGTAGCTTTTCAGCTTTCAGCTATCACCTTTCAGCTAGCTTATCAACTTTCAGCTATCAACTAGCTTATAAGCTTTCAGCTAGCTTTTCAGCTTTCAGCTAGCTTATCAGCTAAACATGCCAAACATAGCCAAAGTCAACTTTAGAGTTACATATTATTTTTATTATTTATTTATTTTTTTCACATGTTTATCATTAATAATGAGAAATTAATCAATATTCTTACAATTAGTACTTAATAGAATGAATAATATAAAAATTTATTAATATCAAATTAATATTGTTATCAATGTGAAAGTCAAGTCAATTTTATTTTTACTTATTATTATCATTATTGTATTTATTTTTTTGTTAAGTTGTCATTAATAATTAATAAATATTAAATTTAAATATATTTTTTAAAATTATTAATTAATATAATAATTAATATCAATTTATTAATAATTTATTAGTATTGTTGCTAATGTATTTTCTGGGCTAACATTTATGGAAAAATGTCAACTAAGTAATTAATCATTAATATTTATACATAAACTTTGATTAATAAGCAAACGTCATTAATGATTTTATTTTTAATAATATTTTCCCCTCCCATCGTTCTTCTATATAATAGTTCCTCCATTCTACTTTGCTTTCACAACTTTCTCCATCATATTTCTTATCAAGATTCATATTGGAATACATATTGTCATTATGATGACAATTAGACACCTAGCTTTTGCAATGTTGGTGCTTAGTTCAACCATCTTAGTTTTTGAAAAGGTGCCAGGCATCTCAGCTCAACTTGAATGCAAGGGCAGCTTAAGTGACATAGTGTCTCAATGTCAAGCCTTTGTTAAAAAAGAGGGGCCACAAATTCCTCCATCAGACGCCTGCTGTGAGACCTTAAAGGCTGCTGATATCCCTTGCCTCTGCAAATATATTACCCCGGTTATTCAAAGCCAGATTAGCATCGAGAAAGCTATCTATGTGGTCAAAACTTGTGGAGGCATAATCCCTCCTGGAACCAAGTGTGGAAGTAAGATTTCAACTCCTATTGTTTGGTAACTTGTATTTATGTGAATATAGTTCCTCTCAGAGTAATAACACATGTGTGGTAGATCATTGAATTTTTTCTTATTTTTATTTTTCGTATATATAATTTTAATATTGAAGTCTCTAATACTAACAATGACCTGTCTTATTTAGGTTATACGGTTCCACCATCACCTCCTCCTCTAATGGCATAATCCAAGGCGCATGGAAATTCTATGACATAAATATTCACCTATATAAAAAATTAAGCCATACCCATACATATGTATACATGGCATCAGTCTTTATTTATGTGTTTTTCTTCCTTTAGTGTATTATGGCATGATTTGACTTTTAAATAAATGAGTTTAATGGATATGCACTGACAGTGTAAAATAGTTTTACACAGACATCCAATTGAATTCCGCTAAATCAGAAAATATATTATTCTTTTAATTAAAATTAAAGTCAAATGTAATTATCTCTCATATGTGGCATGCTTTGATTGGATGACTGTGTAAAACTATTTTACACTGTCAGTGCATATCCATTAAACTCTAAATAAATTCAACTATAATTAAATACTAGTTTGATTTTTCTGTTTCTTTCTCTTTCATATTACTGGCTCATTTTATTTTATATTTTTTCACAGCTAAATATCATTACATTTTTAGTGAAATCTTCGATTACATATAAACCAAATTTAATGTCTATTATTTAAGTATTTAAATTTGTTACTCCTCGATCAAATCCTTAATAAAAAATGTCACTAGAAGGAATCAATCTAGTGTAAATTTTGAGTACTTAATTTCATTAATCGGTTAGTTTAATTAAAAATTAACATAAAATATGTGACACCTATAATAGTGTTATCTTATTTGAGTAAAATTAGCTCTAGTTAGGTTCAAAAAAATTAGCTCTAGTAAAAGATAAAATGATAAATAAAATCTAAATATTCAAAAATTAAACATTTACAACTAGTTTTAAAACGCTTAAATTTATAATGATATTTTGTTATCATGGTTTTTATAAATGGTTAGTCGGTTCAACTATTCCATCTAGCAACAAGGCTGGAAGCCGGTGCGAAACGCTAAAAAAAATAAAAGCGATGTCTTAGTACAAAGATTATTTAATTGTTGATCTAATTTCTATTATATTTTTTCAGTAAAAAATATAATTTAATATGAGTCCAAGTTTACTTAATATTGGTTATTATAGTATTTTAAAATAGTTGTTAAAATTTCTAAACAATATAATTGTATAGAAACTTTTTGATTTAATACATAGAAAAATAGTTTTATTTTTTTAAATTGTTAATTCAATCATAATAGATTTAAATGGAAAAGATAAAACACTAATTATGGACAATATTTTATTCTATTTATATAAAAAAAATTATTTATTAGTGCATTAACTTTAATGCTTGTTCAAGTGAATGTCCCTTATACACTAGATATAACCACCTATGTGTTGCATGAGTTTATTTACAATATTTTATAAAATTATTATAGTGCAATTAAATAAATAAAAAAGTAGTTTTTCATTAGAAATATAATGTAAAAATAATTTTGTTGAGACAACTAAGTAAATAGTAATAGAGTTCTTTTTTGTGTATGAAATTGATCGTATTAGAGTTCTCTTTGTGTACATAATTAATGAATATTACTTAAATTTAATAATTAACATTGAAGTAATTTTAACAACTTCGGTTGAAACTTGTTATGTTGATTTGTATTCTCGGTCCTGGGGTCTATTATTATGGTTTCGGTTGTGGAAGGATGTTATTTATCATAAATCTGGTGGTTGTATACTCACTTAGGAGAGTATTGTCCCCAAGATTGGATTTGGTTTTATTATTTGATCATATCTTATCCTTTAAAAAAATAATGATTTATTTAATAAATATAAAAAATCATTAAGTCAATTTAAAGTATTTTAAATTAAATACTAAGCTTTCAATATAAGTTATAATACCCGGTTCTTTATAATATTTTTATCAACAATGAAATAATTTAAAATTTTGAATTATTTTAAGTTTCTTTAAGGAAGCTAAAATATTATTGAAAGGGAAACCTATATGAGAACAACTCTCTTATATGTTAAGAGAGCTGCTCTCATATAGGTTTCTCCTAAGATAACACAAAATTGCTTCGTAGTTATTTTTATTGCGAAAATAAAATGATGTATTAATCACAGCTTTGATAAAAAAGCTCAAAAGGATACAAAGCAGACATATGTGATTAGTAGCAACAAAAATCTAACGCCCCACAACGAAATTCAGTCCCCATAAAAAAATCACTCGATAAACTATACAACACCTAGGAACCCTTTACCATCCCAAACAAAGAGAGTCCAACCACACAAAAACCAACCAAAGAGCTAAATGACTAAAGCTAGAAACTAAAAGAACTCAAAGGCCAAAGTGAAATCCGCAAAAACAACACCAAAGGATTCAATAACAGCCTCCGACCAAAAATCAACACGTCACCAACTTCCACCACTAAGACGAGTTGCGCGTATAAATCTGGTCCGCAATTTAAATAATATTAACATTTAGTTTTAAATATGAGAAATTGAAAATTTTAACTATTAGTAATTTATATAATAAATAATAAAGTGATGTAGTTTTTTTTAGTTTTTTATTTTTTTATTTAATGTATTTAATGCAAAGGAAATGCTTTATTTCTTATTTTATTTAATACAAAAGTTCGAGTATATCTTAGATATATATATATATATATATATTATTCGTTTTCTTTAAAATATTCAAATTTTAGGATATTAAGTATACTTAATACTTTTTCGAGTTACTCTGCTACTTATTATTTTTATTATATTTTTAAAAATATTTATATAGATGTTTTTTGAATGTCAAATTTACTTATATGATATTTTATTCTATTTAGTTATATAAAACATCACCAAATGTGTTTAGCGTAATTTAATTTATTATTATTATTATTATTTTCCTTCAAAGGGGATGTTGATTTTTTCTGAAGGGGAAGCGCTCCAACGTGGCACAGCCGTTACATGTGGCCAACGATCATGGTGTAAAGGGTATTCGGTGTTGGCTAGAGTGTAGAACGAGGATTACACTATTTTTGTTGATGGGGTGGATGGCCAGATAACATATTTGAGGCTTAAACAAGAGGGGATCGGTTCGAGAGCGTGTCAGGGTGTTTTTGCAGAGACAAAGAAGATAGGGCAAGCAATTCAGATTCATATTTGTTTGTTTCAAGTATTGGCAAGATGCAAAAAGGGTTTTCCAGGGATTGAATCGAGCAATGGTGCAACAATCTCTATTGGTGGTCCATAGGGCTAAGTTTGAAAAGAAAGGTGAGGGGCAAGACGAAAGGATGAGGTGCCGGTGGAGTTAGAGTCCATGAAGGAGTCATGCCAAGTGGAGAAGTAGGTGTGGAGAGTTAAGTCAGTGGCGAAGGTGGGTCAGGGGAATTCATCATGATGCATAGGACCTGTGGTGTATCAGTCGTCGGAGGAAGAGCGTGATAATCTGGAGTGTTTCGTAGAGGCGACGCTTAGGGAGGTACCTTAGAGGTGATTCGAGACTTTCTATCGACCTCTGGTGTGGGGTGATTTGGGTAAAACCTTTGGACACAAAGGATATCATCATTGAATTCTAGTTTGGTGTTGACATGCAGGATATTTTGAATGAAGGGAAGGACTTACTACTCCAAATGTTCTTGACGGTTGAGCCTTGTGTGCCGAGAACATGCTCAGCAAGTCACTAGTTATGGATGAAGGTTTACAATATCCCGGTAATAGTATGGAGCTACGAGGCCTTGATGGAGTCTTTAGGACGGTTGATGAGTCGAGACAATGCAATGTGAGATGGAAGATAGTTTGATGTCGCGAGGGTCCTCTTAGAAGTCCAAAAAACTTGGCTTGCATGCAAGGAAGTTTGGATCCAGGTGGAGAATGCTTTGAGCAAGGTGTTCTTGGTGCTAGATTTACACATTTTGCGTATGGGAGAGGTTGGTAACCACACCAAGGTGCTCGTGTGTAACGTTGATAGCGAGGGTGATGCCGACGTCGATTGCGGCGACGAGCAGAAGTTTGACCCCCAACTTCATATGATAACGGGCCTAGATGAGGTTTTTGGTGGAGATCATCCTAACCAGTATGCTCAGGGACAAACGTTATAGAAGTTGGGAGAGAATCAGGAATCTGAGTTACAATAGTTGGAGGAAAAAATCAGGAAATGGCGTTACAACTTCAGGCCACAGATTTGACTGGGAAGCATTACTCGCTTGTGATGGTAATCGGGCGTGGGTTCAATTTTACTTTCTTCAGAGAGTTCTGGCGATGATTAGGGATGATATTATGAAAATGTTTCAAGAGTTCTTATGTGCAAGAGAAGCTTGTGAAAGGGTTGAATGCGGACTTCATAGCGTGGATACCAAAGAAGACTAATCCAGAGGTGTTTTTTTACTATCAGCCCATTAGTCTTATTGGAAGTGTTTACAAGCTAATTTCCAAGTTATTAGCGAGAAGCTTTCAACGAGTCATGCCTTATGTAATCTAACAAAATAAGTTTTCCTTCACAATGTGACGTCAGATTCTGGATTGCATCTTCATTGCCAATGAAGTTGTGGACTCTATGCTTAAGAAAAGTACGAGTGGTTTGGTTTTGAAGCTGGACTTTGCAAATGCATATGACAATGTAGAGTGGGAGATCTTTTTTAGCATGATGGAGGAGTGGGGTTTTGGGGCTCGGTGGATCTCCTGGAATTCTTATTGTATATCGACGACAACTTTGGCGGTGCTTGTTAATGGTTCTCCAAACGAGATTTTTGCTACAAAGAAGGGCTTGAGGCAAGCGGGCCCTCTCACTATGAAAGAACATATAATAACTATTTATACCAGAACTAATGGTTATCTTAATTCATTAGAAATAAGACTGGTACAGAAATTTCTCATTGAGTTACGTGCTTACAAAAGAACAAATAAACCTTAATTAAACGAAATCATATCTTCTACCAAGACATTCATTTGGATAGAAAAAAGGTCTTTGAAAGAAGCTATTAAGGAACAAAGGCAACTCTTTTTACTCCATGAACAAGTAGAAAAGAATTGATTAATAATTTCATAACTTTATAATTTATGTTTAATTTCACTTTTTGTCCTTGAAGTATTATAATTGTGCGATTTGAGTCCTTAATGTTCCAAACATGCGATTTGAATCCTTGAATTTTTTTTTTAGCCAATCATGTCCATTTGTTACCTTCCGTCCAATATTAAGTCTATTTCACCCCATTATCCCAAACCACAATAGCACCACGCTACCGTCGTCCCTTACCCACACTTCTAATTACCGAAGGTACCGACAAACTTGCAACATACACCACCACACTCCACCCACCCAGCCATCAATCTCCATGCCGTAAATCTCGACTTTCCAAAATGTCACCCAACCTTCAATATCCTTCTCCTATTTCCTCCTCACCAAGCAAACACCAGATCCTATGTCTTCATCCTCTACCGCGGCGTAAATAGAGCCACCTTCACAGATCTGCGACACCCTCACAGGAGCTCGAACCATCACGTGTAGTATCCTTCTCTCCTCCATTCAAGTACTGTGAATCCCTTAGTCCTTCACCCTTCACTATGAACCCACATGACCCAACCATGGTGCTAGCATAAGGTTATCTGATTTGGGTGCTTCATGGATTTTTTTATGGGTCTCGCGATTTGGATATGAGTGTGGGTGAGATACTGTGGTTTTGAGGGTTGGAGATGAAAGGTGAATCAAGTCATTCAAGATTGAAGCCTAAAGGAAATCCCTTCATCCCCACCCTCTGCACCTGCTTCATTTCAACATTCGTCCCTCAAATTTGATTTTCAGCTCCCTCTTTTAAAGATAGAAGCTCCATTCATCCAATATTGAAAGAAACCCCCTTTGTGATCGTAAACCCACGCAACCCAGGAAATCACCGCGTTGTCCTCACGATCTCCGCTTGTTACTATTGGAGTGGCGCAGTGGAACTCTAGACTCTTTAGAGTCTTACAGCTCATGAGGAGGTTGAGAGTTTGCCATCCACACATTGGGGTAAGAGTCTTAGAGCATAAGTGGTCTTGGACATCATCCACATACATTAACCACAAAACATTAAGGCAATAGGTGAGTGAGTGCTTCCACTTATAAACTCTTTAACTCTTGCTTACATATCCAATGTGGAACTATTTTATTCACAATTGATACTTCAACATTTACCACCGCGTGTTTGCCCTCTTCGTAACTAGTGCCATCCAAACTCAAGTCCATAACCACATATCTGTGGCCACCCCCATACATAATTGCAGAAGATGGGTATGCTGGGAGTTGAGAGGAGTGACGCTGACGAGGTTCACAACCACATATTCACTGCAGAAGATGGGCGCAGTGATGGCCTCAACGGAAGCTAAGGGTTTTGAGCTTTGTATAAGTATTTCTCAATTTTTAGGTTGCTAGATTTTCACCCTTCCCCTCTTTCTGGATTTCTGTAAGAAAATTGTTGTTGTTCTTTGGAAGATGAAGCAGGGAGAAAATTGTCGGCGTTTTTTTATGGAGTTATTAAAAAATATGGCTTCAACATTCAAATATTTCTCGGAAGTTGTTGCTGCAACGTCCATTATCAGTTGGACAACCAACTAACGGATGGACTTAATTGGCACAACAAAAAATTTCAAGGACTCCAATTGCTCATTTTGAATATTAGGGATCTAAATCGCACAATCATGATGCATTATGGACAACAAATGTAATTAAGCATTTTAAAAATAAAATAACCACACAATATAATGTAACACACTAACATCGATGAATTGAAAACTTAACAAAATTGTCTACAAATTGATGAAAATATGAAAAATACTATATTGTCTACAGTGATGAAAATATGAAAAATACTATCAGAATAGTTTTAAATTAGTATTGATCTCTCGCGCCATGTACGAATGAAATGAATAAGAGAATTTTGTCGGCATACATAATTTTTTTTTCATATTTCCTATCTTATTTTTCTTTTTTAAATACGTATATCACTTACTTAAGTTTTTTTTTTCTAATCCTAGTTGCATTTTAATTCCTCTTTTTTTTTCTAATTTTTATGCTTTGAATTAATATACCATAATCATTTTAATCTTCCAGATGTACGAAAACATAAAATATAATTTTTTTAAGTTAATTTTCAAATCAATCCTTTAAAACTATTTGATACCAATTTTTTTGATGACATATTTGATATCATTTTGAACATAAGATATTACATTCAATTTTTTTATTATAAAAAATAACCATAAAAATTAAAAAAATATTTTGTCAGCATCATATTAATGATAGAAAAGTCACAATTATTCTAATGTCATTAAAAACCATCAAATGTCAAATTAATACAGTAGTTATTTTTTAAAAGAAATCACAATTAACTTTTGTTAATTATTCTAATGTCATTAATAATTATTAAATGTAATATTAATACATTAATTATTTTAAAAAATGTGGTGTTATTTATTATTTATATTACTAAAAGAATTAAAAAATATAAATATGACATCATCTATTTACTAACTATAGTATGGGAGAGAAAACTTATGAAGAAAGATATAGAATGAGGGGGTGACAATTATCGAAATTGTCACTTTTTTGTTTCGGAAATAATATATAGTACAAGATAAGATGCATTAAGATAAAGCACAAATCTTTACGACTAGTGAAAAATTTGCAAGTGTTACCATTTACAGCAAATGGGCATCTCAATCTTCTAGGTGGCGTTTATTAGAAGGTTGAGAAACACTGGGAATATCATTCTTAGGTAAGTGTATAAGTGTGTTTGGTCAGGATTTAAGATTTCTGAGGATATTTTTAAATTTTATTTAATTTAAAAATTCAAAATGGAAAAAAAAATTTATGAAATTTATGAGTAGTGAGAAGTTACATTTACTTTTTCCATGAGAATGCAAGATTCTCAACCCATTTCATGAGAATCAAAAGATGAGAATTATGAAAGTTATATTCATTCCTGGAAATGTTTTATGCCTGGATATCTAATTTCCAACCTTATACTAACAAACACGGAAGGATGATTCCCTACCTCCATATTCCGAAAAACGTATTTCCCAAATGAATTTTAACCAACAAAAGCAGCATTCTTAAAAAATTTACAAGTGTTACCATTTACAGCAAACACATATAACCCAAACAAGTAACGAGGGAAAGTTAAGAGGACAAGTGCACTACACAACAACACACTATAAAATCAACAACACCAATATAAAATCAGAGAGACAGAGAGTTGAAACTTGAAACAGAGTCCTTCTTTACCCAATTGCCATTCGTTACTTTATCGAGACTCACTCCAAGAAAAGAGTTGCAGCACTGCAACCTCACCTTCCTCTCAGGTGTATCTGTACATTTTGTCAGATCTCGATTTTCCAACCCCAAGAATCATAGCTCAAAACCCTTCCTCAAACCACTCCAATTTCTTCATTTTCACACCCTTTTTTCTACTTCATTCAATAGCAGCAGCAACTAGTATAGTAACTGTTTCTTGCTCTAGCTTCTGCTAATTCCTTGCACACATAAACCCTGCATTGAAGAGGCTCAAAACTGATAAAAGGGTACCCGGAAAAAGTGCTTAAAAGTAGTATAAAGCATTTATATAAAGGCTCTGTCAAATGCAGCAGCAGCTAGCACTGCATTTATGAAGCTTCTCTGACCAAAGCCGCAAGAGCTGCCTCATAAGGTGGCACTGTTTCAGAAAAGGAAAAACCAGATAATAATCACACACTCTGATAAAGCTTACCCTTGTTAAAAGCTCTCTGTTTTCTCCTCCTTCTGAGTTATACAAACAAACCCCCCCATCACAAAAAGCACCAGTTTTCAGGATCAAACAAGCAACTTTTCTTGGTTTGTTGTTTTCCTTCACAATTTGGTGTTATATTTCAACAATGATCACAGTTTCTTTCTTAAAGTTTTATCTGGGTTTGGTGAGTTTGTGTTTGATTGTGTTGTGTGTGTAAATGGTTTCCAGGTTCAACAAGATGTTTTCCCTGAAGCAAGGTGAAGAGGCAATCATGCCAAGCCTCAACCAAATGGTGGAGCGTGAGGAGGGGGAGGATGTGAAGGAGGAGAAATCACGTTTCAGCTTCAAAAACTTTCTCTGGCATGGTGGCTCTGCCTATGATGCCTGGTTCAGCTGTGCCTCAAATCAGGTGATTGAACTTTTTCTGGGTTACATGGATATGGTTTCATTTGAGCATAAGAAATTTGAAAAAACTAGGTTTGATTCTTTTTTGTGTTTCTTGTTTTTGTGCAGGTTGCTCAGGTTCTGTTAACTCTGCCTTACTCTTTCTCTCAGCTGGGAATGCTTTCAGGGATCATATTCCAAGTCTTCTATGGCTTGCTTGGAAGTTGGACTGCTTATTTAATTAGCATTCTGTACATTGAGTTCAGAAGCCGGAAAGAGAAAGAGAATGTCAATTTCAAAAACCATGTCATTCAGGTTAGATTTCCAAAGTTTTTTTTTTCTTTCTAATTTTTGTTTTCCTCCCATACCATGCATAGTGCCATTCTATATGGAACTAGTTTAATGTTTTGATTTCAATCTATGCAGTGGTTTGAAGTGTTGGAAGGGTTATTGGGACCATACTGGAAAGCTGTTGGATTGGCCTTCAATTGCACTTTTCTCCTCTTTGGTTCTGTAATTCAGCTCATAGCTTGTGCAAGGTTTCATTTTCCTCTTATGAAAAAGGGGTGTTTAGGGGTGTTTTACTGTGTAGTGGTTCATGAATCATTACTCAATTTGAAGAGTGGGTTTGTGTATTTACTTATCCATTATTATGCAGTAACATTTACTACATTAATGACAACTTGGACAAGAGAACTTGGACCTACATTTTTGGAGCTTGCTGTGCCACCACAGTGTTCATACCCTCATTCCACAACTACAGGATTTGGTCCTTCCTTGGCCTAGGCATGACCACCTACACTGCTTGGTACATGACCATTGCAGCCCTTGTTCATGGCCAGGTAAACAACACCAACAGTTTTAGTGTGTCTTAGTGTATGTTTGAAAATCCTAACATGCTATTAATTAATTCTCCAATGGGGTGTCTTTCCTTTGAAATTGTTTCATTTTAGTTTGGTCTTAAAATTCTTTCTTTTTTCCTTGCAGGTTGAAAATGTCACTCACTCGGGCCCAAACAAGTTGGTTTTGTATTTCACAGGTGCCACAAACATCTTATACACTTTCGGCGGGCATGCTGTCACAGTGTAAGCTCTTTTTATTATTTTGCTTATTAAGTTGGAAAACACAATCATGTTCATGTTCTTTATTGCATCAAACTGATTAAAGAGAACTGGAGAGTTTCATTGCACGGCTTCCTTTTTTCTATTGCAGCTTTATTCTGCATTGAATTCTAATGGCACTTGGAAGTAAGACAAACATGATATCTGGCACTTTTTATGAACCACCATTATGCTGCCTTGGCTTACAGTTATACTCTGTCATTAGCAATAAAAAATTCTAATCCCAGTTGGTTAATTTTCCACTTTAGTTCTGTCAATATGCTCAGTTTTTTTTATCCATATAATAATAATGTAGGGACATTTTACCACACATGTCCTAGTTACTTATTTCTCTGTCTCTCTCTCAAGTAAAAGTAAAGGTAATGCTGCACATTCAAAAGTTCTATTATCAAAACACATCAATTGTGCTTGTTTGTCTCTCCCTAGCATTATCTACTGTTAATTGTTTGAATTCTCTATAGCCACGTAATTCTTAAATTCACGCGCTCAAGTAATCTGATCCACTCGATTAAGATCTGATGGCTCAAATTTTTAGCTTATCTCTGCCATCTGATCTTCATGAAATATATGAACCAATTGATCTTGATTGAACGGTTGAGATTCCTTGATGGCGTGAACATAGGATCACCCCGACCACAGGAAACTCAAGTCCGTTAATTATTTGATTTTCCAACTAGATTAATGCTGTCAAAAAGCGTGTGTTTACTATTTATCATTAAAATGCACCATTCTTGACCCCAATGTGCAGCTTCTATCTTTTCAGTATAATTTTATTCATTTTGTCTAAACAAAGAGTAAAAAGTGAGCTGAAAGCCTGAAATTCAGCTAGCAGCACTCATAGCCTAATTTATTTATTTATTTAATGAAGGGGTCTGATTAGTGTAGAGTGTGTTACATACAGGTCATTTTTAGAGTTAAGTTGCAATTACACTAAGATGGATCATGTAATATGACCATTGCAGGGAAATCATGCATGCAATGTGGAAGCCTCAGAAATTCAAATACATATATTTCTATGCTACTCTTTATGTGTTCACCCTCACCCTACCGTCAGCTATTTCCGTTTACTGGGCCTTTGGTGACCAACTTCTGGATCACTCCAATGCCTTCTCTCTCCTCCCCCGCAACGGCTGGCGTGACTCTGCTGTCATCCTAATGCTCATCCACCAGGTCCATACATGGTTTTCCTCTCCTCACATGCTTGAAAGTTACTATTATACTAAGAAATAAACAATTATGGGTGTTTAGATGCCAATTGAGTGGACAATGAGAAACTTTTGTCCAATTTAAAATAAGAGTTAATAGGAAAACCAGAGAAAGAGAAAAAGATTTGCATATGAAATATTCACTATGAATTGTTAACCGATACAATGAGGATTGAATCCTTATATAGGATTGAAGAAGCTTGCTCTACAAGCTAAACTAACAGCTAAGCTAACTCTAACAGAATGGTAACAACCTCTAACAGAATTGACAGCTGTTCCTCTAACAGAATTGACAGCTGTTCAAAACAGAATTAACAACTGTGTCCAGCTGGCATTCCAGCTGGCACACACACACTAAGCATAACCAATATTTTCATATCACCTATATACTCTAATAAGAGTTTCGTTCACTTTTTTTCTTGAAGTGAATGCTAACGTTCGTTTTAACTAAAGCCTATATACCTGATCAAATGACACAAACAATGAAGGTTTTGGTAGAGAAGTGTACATATGTATCTTATAAGGTTGTTACTAACTGATGTTTTTTTTATTTAATTGATAGTTCATCACCTTCGGGTTTGCTTGTACGCCATTGTATTTTGTGTGGGAGAAAGTGATAGGAATGCATGACACAAGGAGCATTTTTTTGAGGGCTATAGCCCGGTTACCTGTGGTTATACCCATATGGTTTTTGGCTATTATTTTCCCTTTCTTTGGTCCCATTAACTCAGCTGTGGGAGCCCTTTTGGTCAGTTTCACAGTTTACATCATCCCTGCATCTGCTCATATGCTCACCTTTAAGTCTGCCTCTGCAAGACAGGTAAATCATCCAATCTTTCTGCATCTTATCTTAGTATTTTTTTTGTTTCTAGTTTCTACAACATGTCTGCATCAGAATCAATTTTCATGTGTAAACCTCACCCCACAAGCAAGAGTTTTTATCAAGATTAATTTCGATTTTAACCGCAATCGCATATCGTGTTTCCATACGTTCACATGCTATGTCCACTGTCCACAATGAACTTCTCTTCTAACACATTCTTTTTTGTCACCATTTAGGCATGTTATGTTGGTTTTCAATTTCCAACAATGTTACCCACACATTTAATATCATGGACCTTTAAGACCTAATTATAGTATCAGAAATTTAGGTTGTGTTGTCTGCCATACACAAAAGCTAAAACCTTTAAAACAAAAAGCTTGCAAAGAAGGGGCTACATTGGCAATCCAGAGTCCAGACTGTTGTCCACATCTATAAGCAATTAAAGGAATTCTCAAAATTCGTCAAAGTCCAACTAATTCATCTAGAAATCTTTTTACTATTGATTCTGAAGGCAGAATCAATTCTGCGGAGAACCTTATGTGCTTGGCTTCTGAGTTTCAGAATTGACTTTGATAAAAGAGAAGCTAATCAAAACATGCTATTAGGTATATGCTAGACTAGAGTCATACTTCCACCAATGTTGTGCTGATCAAATATTATCAATGAGCTTTGCCATGACCAAACTAATGCTTTTAAGTGCCTCTAGAAAGTACTCACGTTATTAGTCCTATTCACAGTCCTAACAAAGGTTCATGATATTTTGGGTACTAACCAAATTTTTACTTTTTCTTTTGGTGGTGTTGTGAACAGAATGCTGCAGAGAAATTGCCCTTCTTCATCCCTAACTGGACTTTCATGTACGTGGTGAATGCATTTGTGGTGATTTGGGTTCTGGTGGTGGGCTTTGGGTTTGGAGGGTGGGCCAGCATGACAAACTTCATCAAGCAGGTTGATACATTTGGACTATTTGCCAAGTGCTACCAATGCCCTCCAAAAGAACTACCCTCCAACCACACCTTGCCGCATCATTAATGAAAACACTTGTGTAGTTAATTTGTGTGAAGGGTAGCCATCAGCAATATTATCCCTATCTTTTCTGGTTTGATATCTCTATATAGGTACATTATTGTGAATGTCCATGTTCCCTTATGTAGCAAGGCAATGTTAATCATTTTAATTCATCATATACATCACTATAGCTAGCCTTGTGGATTGGTGTTTGGCATAAAGCGACATCAAGTAAATTCTACATGTTTCTGGTATAGCTCCAATTGTTAAAACACAATGCAATCTTTTTTTCCCCTAATCATGTCCATCATTATAGCTAACGTTAGGCTACATATATCATATTTGGATGATTGGATCGGTTTTCTTTTTCTCAAAATCAATTCTAGCACCCATCAGTTATTTACTTCTGCTTGAAATTGATGTTTCAAAGAATTTTAAATAACCTATATATTCAACTTAATGGAGAAACGGATTTGACTCCTTGAGGGGAAACACTTTTAATAATCAAAATGCATCTTATTTTAACCTATATAAGCTGAGTCTACAACGAGAGTCATCCCACCACATATTAGCTGGAAAATTACAAGCCAAAGAAGCTAAAGTGTGAGCAATAGTTTTTCCTACCGTAATTTGACTCAAACTTTACATAAGTTATTTAGACAACTCCGTTATAATTTCATATTTTCTCATTAGTGAAATATATTATGAACCCGTGACGGTGTTGCCATGATTAACTATCTAAACAGAAACAGTGAAATTCTTCACTAGCTTTTTTTTTTAATAATAATCATTTTATTAGTCTCTCTACTTGTAAATCACATGCCCACCGGTATCAGTGAACCCCAAAAAAAATTGAACTTCTTGCTCGCTTTTTTATAAATATGCTTAACTTATTTCTCTAGCTCACCAATCACATGCAGGTCACCATCATTATGGCTTTGGTTAGGTTCAAATCCACTAAGACTGGAATGATTGAGAATTCAGGGTTTATAATCTTATTTTATATGGAGGACCTGTAAAGGCTTCTCTGTTTTAGGTGTTTGTAGCTTTCACCTTTATTTATTTATATGATCTTGAATCTAGAGTTGTTCGACCTTTTTTTCCAACAATATGTTTGATCTTTTCAATTAAACAATTGCATGCAATGTCATAAATGAGACATCACATCCCTCAATATGTGATAACAGTAACAGGTACTCCATATGTTTCTATATATCTGCCATTTTAGGATTTTAGTACATAGCAAATTCAAAAAAGGCTAAAAAGCACTTTAGGCCCCTGATGTTTCAAGTTTGTGCAAATTCTGCCCCTACTCTATTTTTGTCGATGTTTCTACCCCTCATGTTTTCAAACAGTGCACCGTCTACCCCTCCGTCAGTCAGACGTTAAAAAACTAACGGAATGAGCTGATTTGACTTTTTTATTTTTATTTTTTGGACCTGCCACGTGGAAATTACAAGTGAAACTGGAAAAAAGGGGGCATGGGAAATTCAAACTCAAGACTTGTAAGTAGCAAAACATGCATTTAACAAGCTCAGTTACATACATAATTGATATATACATCAAGCAAATTTAATTTATATCATTTCCTTGATCATAATCAACTTCATATACTCCTCTTCATCTCTCCAATCCACTCAGGAACATCTCATGAGAAAGTCTGGATGACGAAGGGGTAGACAGTGCACTGTTTGAAAACATGAGGGGTAGAAACGTCGACAAAAATAGAGTAGGGGCAGAATTTGCATAATCCTGAAACATCAGGGACCAAAAATGTTTTTTAGCCTTCAAAAAAAGAAAAAAAAAAAAAAGATTTTAGCACATAGCAGCCATAATACCGTAACGAAGATGGTTAGAAGATGATTTAATTTATGGACCATCTCTTCCCTAATCTATATGTCTTACAGCTCTTACCACTTGAGCTATCCTTTAGGATGAAGATGGTTAGCAGTGAAATAGAAGAGATAAGTCTCCAAAAGAATGCTTGACCACCTTCATCTTGGCATCAGTTTGAAGGTGGTAAGATGCATTCATTTTCAAAACTTTTCTTCAGAGACCGAAGAGTTCCTTCTAGAAATTGCTATAGGAAGATAGAATCCATATCACTCACTGTGGCCTTTGGAAAGCCATGAAGTCTATAACAATGTTTTAAAGGTGAAACAATGTTTAAGGGAGATAAGTTAGACATACTTGGACAAGCGATCAACTACAACAATGATCACCTCAAATCCCTGAGGTTTTGGTAAACTCGTAATGATCTATGGAGACTGTATCCTATGTACGATCCAGTATAAGTATGTAGTGGCTGAAGCAAGCCAGCTAGGCCAAACTTTGATACTTATATCAATGACCAACATCACAACCTTGTATATAGTGCATAATTTGTCCCTTCATTCCTTTCGAATAAAAACTCCTTGCTAACATTTTGTAGGTTCTAGTAAACCTTGAATGCTCCCCAGAGGGTGTGGAATGAAATTCTTCCAGTAAAGATGGAAAAAGAGATTATTGACGAGACAACATCAGGCTATCCTTAGAAAATAGACCTCCCTGCAAAACAAGCCTAGTCTTAGCTAATAGATTATGTTTTAACTTTTAAGGTACTAATCAGTTTAGCTAAAATATGGATCATGAGGTAAATCTTCCTCGATCTTAGGTACATAAAACAACACCCAAGGCCATTTGTAAGTCATATATTCACAAAAAAGCATATGCGGCCTTGTTCTCAAGACCTGGCTTATACATAACTTCGAAGTGATACTTCATTAGCTTTGGCAACCAGCAATGTTGATCAGTTGAAGAAATTCACTGTTTGAGCAAGCGCTTAAGGCTCTGGTGATCTGTAAACACCTTAAATTAAAGGACATTCCTAAAAAATAATGACATCAATGTCGAACAACCAAATCGAGCGCCATAACTTCCTTCTAATAAACTAATTTTGATAGGCCAGGTTAGAGTCTCCCAAAGCCTTAATAATGTAAGCAACAAGTTTATGATCTTGCATCAACACTGCTCTCTATATTGTGCCTTCATGCATGAAATTCATTTGCAAGTTCCTTCGAGAAAACAAGCAAGGCCAGGATTGGAGATGCAGTAAGCATAGTCTTCAATGTATAAAGACCATAAGAATCCCTCTTTCGTGGTGAGTTCAGTGAGTGGCTAAGCTACCTTACTGTAATCCTAATAAAGCACGGCCTATAACAGTCGGTGACCCTAAAGAAATCTGGCTAATTAACTACACATTTAACTTTAGAGGGATCCATTCTGCCCTTTTTGCATAAATCACATGTCCTAAATATTCAATTGAGGTATGGCCAAATAAACACTTCTTGTTAGCTAAGAATTGATTCAAGTTTGTAGGGGATTCAAGCACCTCGATTACACGAAGTAGTAGAGCGAGAAATCACAGATAAAGCACACATCATCTTTGGTCACGCAGTTCGGCCAAATTGCCTACCTCTGCGGCTATAAAGTAGGTATAGCTCCTTAGTATTACTTGTGGCATGAAGCATGTGGTACCAAGTACAACTTTTAGGGTTACAGAGTTTACATATTTATAGGATACTACTAACCCTAGTAAAACATCATAAAATCTTCTTAAACCCATATACAATCCCCTTAAATCAAATCCTAATAAACTGAATAGATTTAACCCAAAATAAAACAGAAACAAATCTGAAACAAATCTTTCTGATTTTTTCTCTTTCTAATGAGCCAAAATCCCAACAATCTCCACCTTGGCGAATTCTCGAACCCTGTGAAGATATCTGCCTCAGTCATCAGAACTTCGATTCCTTGGGATTGTACTCCTCCCCATGCTTAACACCGAGAACTTTGTAACAAGTCCAAGCCCGGCTCGAACCTGTCACTGGTGACTGGCATGGTCAATAGTCGCACTACCTTGCAACCGAACTCCACCATGCTCAACACCCTGTTGCTTCACTCCTCCACCTTGGCATCCATCCACTTCTCCTTCCTAGCGTGGCCATCGCCTCTTGAAAGTAGACAGATCTCCACCTTGTTTCGTGTCTTTCAGATCCGTCGGTTTCTCCTCTCACAACGTCTTCTGCAATCCTTGTTGACCTCCCTTCGCAGCGGAAGATATCAGCCGTCACTATGGTTACTAACCATCGGCCCCTCCGCAGAAGTTATCCGGCCGTTACCATGGTTACTAACCATCGGCCCCTCTGCGGAAGTTGTCCAGCCGTTACCATTGTCCCACGAACCATCGGCTCTGATACCACTTGTAGGGGATTCAATCACCTCGATTGCACGAAGTAGTAGAGCGAGAAATCACAGATAAAGCACACATCATCTTTGGTCACGCAGTTCGGCCAAATTGCCTACCTCTGCGGCTATAGAGTAGCTATAGCTCCTTAGTATTACTTGTGGCATGAAGCATGTGGTACCAAGTACAACTTTTAGGGTTATAGAGTTTACATATTTATAGGATACTACTAACTCTAGTAAAACATCATAAAATCTTCTTAAACCCATATACAATCCCTTTAAATCAAATCCTAATAAACTGAATAGATTTAACCCAAAATAAAACAGAAACAAATCTGAAACAAATCTTTCTGATTTTTTCTCTTTCTAATGAGCCAAAATCCCAACAATATTTGTTTCAGATTTGTTTCTGTTTTATTTTGGGTTAAATCTATTCAGTTTATTAGGATTTGATTTAAGGGGATTGTATATGGGTTTAAGAAGATTTTATGATGTTTTACTAGGGTTAGTAGTATCCTATAAATATGTAAACTCTGAAACCCTAAAAGTTGTACTTGGTACCACATGCTTCATGCCACAAGTAATACTAAGGAGCTATAGCTACTTTATAGCCGCAGAGGTAGGCAATTTGGCCGAACTGCGTGACCAAAGATGATGTGTGCTTTATCTGTGATTTCTCGCTCTACTACTTCGTGCAATCGAGGTGCTTGAATCCCCTACAAGTGGTATCAGAGCCGATGGTTCGTGGGACCATGGTAACGGCTGGACAACTTCCGCAGAGGGGCCGATGGTTAGTAACCATGGTAACGGCCGGATAACTTTTGCGGAGGGGCCGATGGTTAGTAACCATAGTGACGGCTGATATCTTCCGCTGCGAAGGGAGGTCAACAAGGATTGCAGAAGACGTTGTGAGAGGAGAAACCGAAGGGGCCGATGGCTTGTAGGGGATTCAAGCACCTCGATTGCACGAAGTAGTAGAGCGAGAAATCACAGATAAAGCACACATCATCTTTGGTCACGCAATTCGGCCAAATTGCCTACCTCTGCGGCTATAAAGTAGCTATAGCTCCTTAGTATTACTTGTGGCATGAAGCATGTGGTACCAAGTACAATTTTTAGGGTTACATTGTTATCATATTTAAAGTGGATTCTATTGATCTCTATTTTACAATAAAATCCTAATAAATCCTATAACAATCCCTTAAAACCTTTTACAATCCACATTAAATCAAATCCTAATAAACTAAAGATTTTAGCCCAAAATATAATGAGCCAAATCTCAACAATCTCCACCTTGGCGAATTCCGGACTCCCCCTATGAAGATATGCTGCTTTAGTTTCCTGATTCTGATTTCTGGGATTGAACTCCACCTTGCTCAACGCCCTGTTGCTTCACTCCTCGACCTTGGCATCCATCCACTTCTCCTTCCCTGGCGTGGCCATCGCCTTTTGAAAGTAGACAGATCTCCACCTTGTTCCGTGTCTTTCTGATCCGTCGGTTTCTCCTCTCACAACGACTTCTGCAATCCTTGTTGACCTCCCTTCGCAGCGGAAGATATCAGCCGTCATTGTGGTTACTAACCATCGGCCCCTCCGCATAAGTTACCCGACCGTTACCATGGTTACTTACCATCGGCCCCTCTGCGGAAGTTGTCCAGCCGTTACCATGGTCCCACGAACCATCGGCTCTGATACCACTTGTAAGGGATTCAAGCATCTCAATTGCACGAAGTAGTAGAGCGAGAAATCACAGATAAAGCACACATCATCTTTGGTCACGTAGTTCGGCCAAATTGCCTACCTCTGCGGCTATAGAGTGGCTATTGCTCCTTAGTATTACTTGTGGCATGAAGCATGTGGTACCAAGTACAACTTTTAGGGTTACAGAGTTTACATATTTATAGGATACTACTAACCCTAGTAAAACATCATAAAATCTTCTTAAACCCATATACAATCCCCTTAAATCAAATCCTAATAAACTGAATAGATTTAACCCAAAATAAAACAGAAACAAATCTGAAGCAAATCTTTCTGATTTTTTCTCTTTCTAATGAGCCAAAATCCCAACAATCTCCACCTTGGCGAATTCTCGAACCCTGTGAAGATATCTGCCTCAGTCTTCAGAACTTCGATTCCTTGGGATTGTACTCCTCCTCATGCTTAACACCGAGAACTTTGTAACAAGTCCAAGCCCGGCTCGAACCTGTCACTGGTGACTGGCATGGTCAATAGTCGCACTACCTTGCAACCGAACTCCACCATGCTCAACACCCTGTTGCTTCACTCCTCCACCTTGGCATCCATCCACTTCTCCTTCCTGGCGTGGCCATCGCCTCTTGAAAGTAGACAGATCTCCACCTTGTTCCGTGTCTTTCAGATACGTCGGTTTCTCCTCTCACAACGTCTTCTGCAATCCTTGTTGACCTCCCTTCGCAGCGGAAGATATCAGCCGTCACTATGGTTACTAACCATCGGCCCCTCCGCAGAAGTTATCCGGCTGTTACCATGGTTACTAACCATCGGCCCCTCTGCGGAAGTTGTCCAGTCGTTACCATGGTCCCACGAACCATCGGCTCTGATACCACTTGTAGGGGATTCAAGCACCTCGATTGCACGAAGTAGTAGAGCGATAAATCACAGATAAAGCACACATCATCTTTGGTCACACAGTTCGGCCAAATTGCCTACCTCTGCGGCTATAAAGTAGCTATAGCTCCTTAGTATTACTTGTGGCATGAAGTATGTGGTACCAAGTACAATTTTTAGGGTTACATTGTTATCCTATTTATAGTGGATTCCTGTGTTGCACGGGTACGGGTACGGTATTGGGTATGCGGTACGCGATTTTTGAAAAAATAGGGGTACGGGTACGTTAGATATATATATATATATATTTTTTTATACATAATATTTAAATATAAATAAATTATGCAAAAAAAAATATAACTAATTAAAATAACATCCAAGACATAATATTAAATTGTTCAACAAAACAACATAAAACCAAATAATTGTTCAACATCACAACAACATAAAACCAAATAATTGTTCAACACCACACCACAACAACATAAAACCAAATAATTGTTCAAACACCACAACAACATAAAAGCTATATGTTCACCAAAGAGAAGCAACTTCAACCACCAAAATTACAAATTTAAACTTCTGAAACTCCATCGGTGTCATTCTCATTTTCAGTGAAAAGAACAGCCTCCAACTCTGGCTCATCAAGGGAAAGGGAAGCAACTTCAAGAATACTAGAGCCTTCAAGATCCCATTCATCTCCACCAATGTCCCACATTTTAGTCTCACCTTCCTTATAACTTTGGCTTTTTCTTGAGAGAAGACGAAGATTTGTATGTATGAAAACTAGATCTTGAGCTCTTGTAAAATGGAGTTTATTCCTTTTCAATGAATGGATGAAGGAATAAGTACTCCAATTTCTCTTAGCAGAAGAAGATGATGATGGTTGAGAAAAAAGTTTCAAGGCAATGGTTTGAAGCTTAGGGAGTGCAGCACCATATGTGACCCACCAAACCTTTGGCTTGAGATCCCATCTATCTTGTAAGCAATCATATCGGTCGAGACCTTCAGCTCCAGTTGAGAAGTTGAAAAACTCTTGAAATGCCTCACTTCTTTCCCTTGCATCTTGGAAGTATCTTCTTAGGCATTGCATTCTTCCAATGCATATCTCATTGTCTTTATGTGGTGGTACCCTATTTGGAACTTCCGCAAGCCATTGCTGTGAGACCCAAGTTTTTTTTAATTTAGAATAAGTGAATAAAATTCATATTCACGATTAGGTTTGATGTATCGTGAAGGAAAAACCTGAACAAGTGTTTATCGAATGGAATAAATTTATGAAGGAGAAAGTTCAGGAAAAGTCTAAGGATTTTATCAAAGTCGATAAAAGTTATAACACGATTAGTATACGCTTAAACCTAGGGCAAGAGCGCTAGCAAATAGCTAATTTGCACTTAAAGACACGATGGAAACTAATTCCAAAAATCTTCATAGAAATGTTAGAACTTCTCTTAATCCGTCTATAACAAGCGTTTCGATACGAAACCCTAGAAGGTACGAACGTCCGATTCCAATCCTCGGAGGTTTGCCGAAACTAAAACCCTGATAGTTCAAGAAACCTAGAATGAACGGTCGATGAAGATTTTTTCTATTTGGAGCTTCTAATGAAGATTCCACACGCGTACACCAATTTCTCTTGATGTTTTCAATCTTTCTTCAGAAGGAAGTTTTCTCTTCCGACATCCACTGCAAAAAGTAACTTATCAGGTAAAATAGATTTACACCGACTTTGAATTATTCACCTTAATTCCAAGAAACCTCTTTTGAGTTTTGGAATTCTGTCGCCAAAACCTATCTTAGAATTCACGGAGAATGAAGCCGGAAAAATCGGAATCGCGAAACTTTCATTTTTCCGCGTTTTCCCATCCTCTATATATAGCAAGAAAATGAGAAATTTTGGCAAAACTTACCCATTTCTCTCTCAAAACCCGCGAGCTTCATTAGAGGAGGAGGAGAAGAAGATTTTCGCCATTTCTTGCTTGATCGTTGATTCAACAATTGCTACTTGAAGGTATCGAGGTATAGTCGCTAATCCTTACCTCTGATCGTCGTTTCCGTAGCTTTTTACTCTGTCTTTCTGTACTCTTAGTTTTGAGGTTTTTGCAAAACTATCCAGATAACTTCATCTTTCTATCTAAACATCTTCCCTACGTGCCCAAGAGCATGTTTAGCGAATAATATTACGCCGATTCTCGCAAAACTACCGTCGAGTTTGAATTCTGCTCCAAATACCCATTTTTAGACAAAGTTTCGTCCTTTGGGCTGGAAACTATCGACTTAGCTTAGTGCTAGTAGGATTAGTCGTCATAAACGTCGTTGGTGACGTCCCCATCCAATTTGTTTTTCGATTGTCCAATTTTGAAATTCTGAGCTAAAAATATTGACCAAAATACCCCTGCGACAGTTTTCGATCCGATAATTTTTCCGAGTTTAGATTCACCTTAGTTACGACTAATAATAACCTAGGAACCACGTTTGATCGAAGAAAAGTCGGCGCACACAATTGTTGTGTGTGGTCGTGAGCTACCCTAGGGAAGGAGGAAAAATTTCTTTTTCGAAAACTTGTCCGTTTTCGTTAGATTATCGTACCTCGGAGTATATGCTACTTCGTGTAACCCTAGTGAGTATTGATTGCTGAGTTTCTGACTGATTATGATGGAATTCTGTGGTTTTTGCTTTAAGGTTCTTTTGAGGAAATTCTCGAAGAACAAGGCGTGGATTGTGAAGGAGTGTTTGAGGAGAACCCTGGAGGAGCTACAGGTGAGGGCTACTCACTGAATACTAGCTAATGCTTTAGGTGTCGACGAATTCGACTTGATTTACTATTTATGCACTTGTTTGTGTTTGACTGGGAAAATGTTTTCTGAGGCTTCGACTGACAATGATGATTATTCATCTATTGACTGTTTTGAGTTTGGATCACATGCTATGTGCTAAATGGTTAATCTAGGATGTGTGATATCTGCCCTATATGCTAAGTGCTACGTGGTTAATCTAGGATGTGTTGATATCTGTGCCATGATTGTTGGACTGTGCTAATTTAACTATGCTATTACACGTATATCTGTGGTACTGGAGAGTGAGGATAACGGGCAGGTCATGCCAAATTTTTATGAGATTTTGAGAAAGTTTGACGGGACGAACGGAGTTCGGGCCTTGTTATGGTTTTAGTGGATCGAGACATCATCTGGGAATTACTTGGGATTATGGGATCTTTGAAACTCATAGGAATTACGATAAGACTAAATGGAAACTATTTTTACAAGGAAAACTCATAAGATATTAAACAACCTCTAAACCTTTAAATAATGATAACAATCTCGGATGCAAGCTTAGGACTGAAATATTAGTTTTGAAAAATGAGAAGTGTCGTCGAATCCAAGTTTTAGGGAAATTTTAAGTTCTGAGTATGTTGATACTCCTTCGCTCTTGGAGTAGTTTGTTTAGCCATCCAAGGGATGAGCCGAGAAGCTTCACTGAGGCGTGAGACCTCGTGAAAAGCATGGATCTTCACTGAGGCGTGAGACCTCGTGAACGGCATGAAACTTCACTGAAGCGTGAGACTTCGTGCAAGTGTGTAAATTCACTGAGGCGTGAGACCTCGTGAAAGCATAAAACTTCACTGGAGCGTGAGACTTCGTGATTGTATAAGACTTCGCTGAAGCGTGAGACTTCGTGAAAGCATCAATGACTCGAAGAGTTATCATGAGTGATTGCACTCTTTTTATGATTAACTGTATTTTGTCGCAGAATCGACATTTACCTTAGGGTATTCCTTATAGAGACAGTAAGTTAGTTAGAACACGTGGCGACGTGTCGAGTGAGGTCGGAGACGTTGTTTGGCTAATCATTTTGCATTCATGCACTCATTTTGAGGTTAATACACGGCGGGATACCGGACCTCGGTGGATTCCAAAATGGTCATAAGACCCGGATTTCCATATAAGAACACTGCGGTGATTCTTAGTAGCAGACGGAAATGGCAGACCTTCGGGTTCACTGCTGATCTGACTACGCTTTGTGTGGTATAAGAGACACGCGAGCAGAAATGGTCCCACCGTGGCTGGTGTTAGGGCTAACTCATTGATGCCCATCTTTCCGGAATGCATCTTGTCAACCAGCATTGCATTTCACGCAACATGCATACTAACTTAGTTGCTGAGTGTGATTGATACTTGTTAAACCTATTTGATGCATGCTAATTGTTATTATCGTCTTTTATATTCATTGTGAAATATTCAACCCTAGGATGTTATCTCTAACTTATAAGCCTAAGTGGCTACTCCTTATCTTTACCTATTGGTTTTATTATTTACATAATTCTTTGGAGTTGACCCTCGAGTCTTTTGTGTGTGCTTTGGCGGACTACGCCCATTGTCAGATGTCTATGGCGGACTGGTTTACGATGGTCCACCCTTCGGGGGGGGGGGCGGTTTGAGATGCTGGACCAGGATGACCTCGGTTCGTGGGTGGTCGACCCCGCTGGCCACCGTGCGACCTATTCGGGGAGGATTATGGAGGACCGCGTCGACCGACTGGGACACCTGACAGAGGGAGTGCTAAGGAGGTACACTGTGAGCTTCAACTTGCCACCTGGCGTGCACTACAGACCAGGAGTGGGAGCACCACCACCACCGTCATCTTCTGATGAAGAGGACCCCTCAGAGGAGGAGCCTGTGGGAGGGACTTCTGCGGAGTCTAGCTCACCCACTATCGCTGTCATCGATGATTTTGGCTCGGGCCCTAAGCCCGTGAGGCTAGCACCGGAGCGCATCGGGGTAGCGAGAGGAGGTAGGATGGTGTACATAGACTTGGTCGTTCTGGATTCAGATTCGGACGACGATCACGCTAGCATGTAGGATTGAGTAAGTGCTGGTGTGAGCTCCTCGAGATAGGATTAGTGTAGGAGTAGAGTCTTAGCTCTGACCGTCATGTTTCTAGTTGGGGACAGGGTAGCTTCCTGCCGATAGCTTTTTGTGTGGTTTCTCTACGGAAATCACAGAGAGTTGGTTGGACTAGGGGGTCTTGTTTTAGGCCGTTTGGGCTAACTTATTCTCATTTTGAGGGATGGTGTTGCGGACACCTAACTTTTCCTTTGGATTGTACATATTGCCTACGGGCGCCACTTTCTACTACTTCTTGTCACTGGAGGATACTCGTGACGTAGTTTGTTACTTACAGCGGGGGCTGTAAATATTATTGTATATTAGTTATGTTATCTTTTGTTGTTGAGTTTCATTTCTTTCAGTCTTTGATTGTATTATCAAAAAAAAATATTCACGTTTTTCCGCTTTAAGTTTCTTTTTGGTTACTAAAGTGACGCCACCGAAATCGGGGTGTTACAATTGCCTACAATAATACCTATGATAGAAAGTATGATGAACAAGTCAAAGTTAGTTGGTTCATCAAAGAAAGAGTAGAATGCAAAATGTAAGTAAAAATTGAGTTAAATTTACCTTGGATTAAGTGAATGAGCTAAGCAATGAAGTGGTGTGCTAGTTTTAGTCCATCTATCAACTAGGATGCCATGCACCACTTCATAAAAACCCGAATACTCATCTAGCCCCTTTCCCTCATGCTTAAATATTGCAACCTTCACTTGCTCAATCATGCAATCCCATTTTTCATAAACCAAATGAAGTGTTGATTCATCGGTATCACAAGCACGAAGCATGTCATATATGGGATTAGTAAAGCTTAGAATATAATCAACCTCCTTCCACCAACTATCCTTTAGAATTGTTTCTTTCACAAATGTAGCCCTCACAGGATCATCCTCTTGGTAGCTAGACCATTGTTCATCATTAACCATAGATTGCAAACCATGCTTAACATCTCTCAACCTTTTAAGCATGATGAGGGTTGAAGCAAACCTAGTATTAGCAACTGCAAGCAACCTCAAGCGCACAAATTGATTAAACATAAATAGCCGCTTAGAATGATTCATGATGAAGTTCTTAATTAAACGAGCAGCATCAGCAATTTCAAATATCCAGCTACACTCTTTGTAGGCAACTTGATTAGCATAAGTATTTTTTGGAGCACAAATACTTTTGAGTGCAAGGTTCAATGTGTGAACAACACATGGAGTCCAAAAGATATGCGGATACTCACTTTCAACAATAGAACCAGCAGCCTTACACACCGGCGCATTATCAGTAATTACTTGGACCACATCTAGTGGCCCAACATCACGAATGGTCTCCAAAATCTTCCGTGCAATATAATGTTTGTCCTTAAATTCACCAGATCCATCAACAGACTTCAAGAACATAGGTCCTGAATCACAAACTGCCATAAAATTTATCAAAGGTCTTCTCTGCACATCTGTCCATCCATCGATCACTATGCTCACCCCTTTCTCTGGCCAAGTATCTTTGATAGGCTGAAGTAGTTTCATTATGTTGGCCTTCTCTTTTTGCAACAATGTAGTCCTAATAGAATTGTATCCAGGTGGAACAAAGCCCGATATAGTATTGTTTGCAGCAAAGTTGAGCATTTTCACAAAATATGGATTTCTAGCAACATTGAAGGGCAAACCAGCTGAGTAGAAGAATCTAGCAATTTCACTAGTCAATTGATCTCTAGCCTCATTGTTCCATGCCTTTTCTAATGCTCCTCCTTTCCGTTTCTTGCTCCCATCATCCAAGGGTGGTCTCAAACTTGTAGTTCCCGTCGGTAAAGGAACTTGAACAAGTTTTGCTTTCTCAACGGCCTCCCTTTCAATTTGTTTCATCTCTTCAAAGCAATCATCTGAGACTTTCTTACAAAAGCTAACCCCTTGCTGTGGTACCCTAATTAAGTGACCCCTCACTCTAGAATAGGAACCATTAAATGTAGTATCACAGTAGTGGCAAGTCCAAGATGTATTCCCACGTCCACCAGCCTTACTTGATTTTACAGTGACATAACCCCAAAGGGGGTTTTTACTCGGAACAACTCCACCGCAAAATTTACTAGACGCAGTTGAAGCATTGCCGCTTGAACTTTGAGAAGACATTTATCAAATTATCAACCTAACAAAGAACAAGGGAATCCAATTTATCCAATCAAGCTTTAAAAACTTGCACAAAATGGAACTTTCTAAACAGAAAAATGCTTGTATGCAAGACCCACCAAAAAATTGACAAGCTTCAACCACTATGCAAGCAATACACAGAATCAAAATTGACCAGGGCATCAACCATTCAACCAAATTCAACAAAGCAGAGGAAGAACAAATGAAAGGAAAAAAGCAACATAAAAATGATGTGGAGGAGCGCGGGTACCTGCGGTGGTGGCCGGCGGTGGAGAGGACGGCGGAGGAGAGGACGCGCGGCGCTGGTTTCCTCCTCTGGTTCGTGAACCCTTGAACCTCTTCTTCCTCTTCTCAGCGGTTCTGGTTCTTTTTTCTGTGTTTTCACGCGATTTAGGGTTCTTTTTTTTTAATGGTCAAAACGACGTCGTTTTGAGCCAGGAAAAAAAAAGGCCAAAACGACGTCGTTTTGGCCCGGAACCCTTTTTTTTTGTAACGGGTACGTACCGTACGCGTACCGGGAGCGTATGCGTACCGGGTACGTACCCGGTACGGGTACGCGGCCCAAAAGTGCGTACCCATGCATCAGAGGTGGATTCTATTGATCTCTATTTTACAATAAAATCCTAATAAATCCTATAACAATCCCTTAAAACCTTTTACAATCCACATTAAATCAAATCCTAATAAACTAAAGATTTTAGCCCAAAATATAATGAGCCAAATCTCAACAAAGTTCAACTGCATCAGATTCAAAACATTTGCTAAATGGGCTATATGTTGACTCCTAGTAGAACTATACACTAGAATGTCATAAAAAAATACAAGAACAAATAATGACTTCAATTATTCATAGTGAATTGGAAAGTTAGGCATACTCATAAACCCAAATGACATGAGTAAGCAACTATGTAGAAATTTCACTTTTCTTTTCTCTATATTTCTTTATCAAAAAAAAAATTAAAATTTACTTCTTCCCTCCCTCCCTCCCTCTCAAAATCCATTTTCATTGCACTTATATTACAGAGTTCAAATGAAAGCTGTTCCAGTATAGAACCACAAACTAAGGCTAACCAATTTAGAGAGCAAGCAAAAGTAAACAAAGTGAGTAAAAATACGTGAAATGATAGCCCCCCGCCGCTTGGGCGGTCCTCTTTTATTTATAGTTTGGGTTTTAATCCGGTTGGATCATGGGTTATCCGGCCCATTTAATACATGATTCGGTCAGCCTAATTGCTATAAATATTGATCAGCCCATACCAGACCACAAGCCCTCAAGACACTAAGGCTTAGTATAAGGCGAAAATGTCTTTGTTAAGCCCTCAGCTATTTACACCACATAAAATGTCAATAAAGGCGTGTAAATTCAAATACTTATAAACCTTAACAAAACACCTAATGAACATCATCTTTGTGTGTTGAATCAAACTTGTCACATCCACTCAGCTGTCACTTCATATGCCCTTACCGTGGCAGATTTCGAAATCATTATTGCTTTACCTGCTTTAAATTCATCAAGTGGATCTTCTGCATATTTTTGGGAACTTGGGGCTACAATACTATTATATATTTAAAAATTCCACTATCATAATTATCAAAGCTGCAATTAATGTAATAAAGTGCTATAAATGTTAAACGTAAAGTCATACCCCCTCCTGCAACCTGACTAGCCTCGAAACGTCACGTCTCTTAGACTGTAATACCCCTTACCATTTTTCCCTTACCAAATCACACCCCTTCCAATTCAAAATTTTCAGACCAACGTGTCCCTTCGGTCCAAACGTCAGAGTTCATACCTCGAACCCAACCCACACGCGAGGACACGCGTCCCTTTACTCACCATTTAATTCACCTTTTCATCTTCCCTCCCCTTTTCTATATAAGATCCGAAATTCTTACCCTTCTCTCACACTCTCATTTTCACTTTTCTTACTCTCATCATCCTCTCTAATCAGCCAAAACGGTAGAAATGTTTCTATTTTCTCCACCGAGTTTGCTTAACGTTCGACGCTCCCCACTGCATTCATCACCAAAATCCCAGAAATCGCTCAAACTTCTCTCCTTCACAGGTAAACCTCATCCTCTTTTCTTTTCTAACTTCTACATTTCTTATTTTGCTTTTGAAACTTTAGCCTCACATGAACAACTTACTCTACTAAACCCAGAAACTCAACACAATGTTCTACCTTTCTACCCAGAAAATCAAAGTTTTGCATTTCCACCCAGAAATTCAAACTACTTTTTCTCTTCTTCTCACACTTTGAAACTCTTCCTTTCAGGAATCCTTTGAAAATGACTACCAAACGTACTCGTAGGGAAGCTTCTGCCTCCACCACTCCATCTCCTGCTGATTCTCTATGGGTTTCTAGTAAAATCAAAAAACAATTTTCTAAGATCTGCACCCCAAAAGCTGTCATCGACTTAGTCACTAAATATAATTTTAGGAAAGATGGCCTAGATGCCCACCTGGACATAATTCCCTGCGCCCCTGATGAACCATGTTGTTTTGGGAAAACAGATGGTCAAGGGCGAAACTTCACCTACTTATTCGAAAGTTTGTTCTCCGATCTAAAATACGACTTGCCATTCTCTGACTTTACCTGCTCCGTTCTAACCCTTTTGAACGTTGCCCCCACTCAGCTCCATGGCAACGCCTGGGCTTACTTAAAAGCTTTTGAAGTCCTGTGTCAAACCTTACACATTATACCCACCAGCAACAAATTTTTTTACTTCTTTGAAACATGTGGACGAAATGTGAGGGGCGAATATGTCTCACTCGCCACCGTTAGGGGTCTAGGATTGTTCACCCTGTATAAAAGCCATTACAAACACTTCAAAGGTAAATTTTTCAAACTTCGCGAATCTGATGCTTGCAAAGACATATTTTACTTTGCCGATGGAAGCCCAAAATTTCCTTTCTATTGGACGAACCAATACGAGAGCGTCATCAAAATTCCCGATGATGCTCTTACACCCGAGGAATTAGTAGATTGCAAACTTCTATCTGGCCTAGGCTTAAACCTTAAAGATTTTATGGTTGCTCTCTCTAAAAATGCAGTTGATAAATACGTTGGTAAGGCATTCTAACATGTTTCGCCCCTTCCTTAAATTGCATAAGAAAACTTTACCAAGTTCTAACTCTTGTTCACTCTTTTGCAGGAACAATGGCCCACCTAACTGAAGAAGACATCCTTCGATTTCGCCACGAACAACAGGCTGCTCGGGAAAAAAGGAACCCCGCGAAATCGGCGGACGAACATGCCACCAACCACTCTGGTACTGAGTCAGGCCGCCCCGCAAAAAAGAAAAAGAAGAATGAAGATCCTGCCTCTGACAAAAGCAAAGCCTCGAACCAAACCTCGCTGGAAAAGTTCATGAGCAAAGGCGAATCTACTTTGGCGAACAAAGGCTGTTCATCAAGCACCCCACCCGTTTGCTGGAAAAACTTGCTGAAAGAGTTTGAGGAATTATCCTCTGATGATGTAACTTCAATTTGGGACTCCAAGATTGATTTCAACTCCCTGGTGGAAACAAATCTGGTGTTCGAGGCGGACCGTGATAAGATGAGGAAACTAGGTTTGAAGGAAGCTTGTCAGGCCATGATGGCAAAGGGCTTGGAGATTGCTGCTATCTCCAAGATGATCGACCTTGAATCGGCCGGATTCGATGGTCTTGCTTCAGCCAAGCTTGTTGAAGAGAAGGAAAAAGAAATTGGAAAAATGAAAGCTACACTCAAGTTGCTGGACAAGTCGAACAAGGCGAATGAAAAGAAAGCCGCGGATTTGGCTTTAGAGTTAGAGAAAATGAAGAAAACCTCTGACGAAAACAATGCTACCATCCAAGCATTGAATGAGGAAAATGAAAAAATTAAGGCTGACTGCGCTCAATTGACTACTGTGCATAATCAAGTGCTTGAAGAAAATTCCCAGATGAAAACCGAAATCGCTGACTTGAAAATTTCTGTTATGGATCAGTTTGAAGCTGGATTTTCTAAAGCAATTACTCAAGTCACTTTCCTTAATCCTGACCTGGCGGTCAACTTGACGGGAACAGACCCTTATGCCCGCATTGTTAATGGCAAATTGATCAGCCCGGATAACGCGGATGAGGAAAGAGTTGATGAAGAAGAAGAAAAAGAGGAAGAAGAAAACAAAGAAGATGAGGAAGGAAATGTCAACAACAAGGAAGGAGGTGGCGAAACTATCTGAATGATCTAGGCTCTGAGTTCGTTAGCCCCTTTTCTTTCAACTGACAATGTAAAAGGCTACGGGCCTCTTTTGCTTTAAATTACTCAATGTTCCTTGCCTTATGTAACAAATTTCCTTTATCATAATGAAATTTTCTTCAGTATTCACATGAGTGCCTTCTATCTAATTGTTTCGCCCAAAACCTACATATCAAAATTACTTCGCCTAAAATCTGAAATTGTCATAACTTCTATAATAACACTATCCCTTACTCACCCAAACAACTATCACAATAACTAATTCTATAACTAAGCATATCTTTACTTAGTCATCTAGGTTATCATATAACTTAAAAATATAAGCATAACTTTACTTAGTTATTCAAGTTATCATATAACTTCAAAATATAACTTAACATAAATAACGTTTACTAACCTTTCACCAGAATCGGTCCGCCTTCGTCATTTAGATTCGTCATTTAGTTGAATTCGTTACTCTCACATTTTACCGTACATAGTAAAATACTCTTGAGTGAATCTCTTTAAATGTTGTAAAATTTAAACTTAATCAACTACTTTGGAATCATAAGGCCTTTGTGTACATAACTTAGTCAAATTTTCATTTTTGACATAGTTATTATTCATGGAAATCAAAGTCAAAATGTTTGATTTCATTAGTATGCTCGCGTGGAGACTTGTGCTTAGTTTGGACATGCTTAAATCCAATTTAAGACTGTGCTTATGAATTCGTGGTCGAATGCTCTTGTTTTAAGACACTTACTTTTTTCTCAATTGTCTGACGTCGCCCAATTGATAGACCTTAGTTGATAAGTTTCCGCTATGGGTAAAAGAAATAAGTAAAATGATACGCCCTTGATCATTTTAAAAAAGGTTATGCCTCGTTAAAAACTCTCCCGCCTGGGGTAGAGAAAAGAGTGCATACCTGTTATTCATTAATAATTGATGCCTCGTTAAAAACTCTCCCGCTTGGGGTAGAGAAAAGAGTGCATCAAATTTAGTCTTACACAACAAACATAGTCTTAAACGATACAACCAACAAACATAGACTTCAACACACACAAACTGAAACAACGAAACATGGTCTTGGAGAAACATACACTGAACCAAACTGAACAACACAAAACAAACTGAACGAACCACCCTGCACTTCAACTGTAGTAGTAACGGAGATGCTGTGCATTCCAAGCCCTTGGGACCCTTCGCCCCGATAACTCCTCCAAATGATACGCCCCTTGACCAAGCTCTCGCAGAATCCTGTAAGGTCCTTCCCAATTAGGTGATAACTTCGAATCATCAGGCCCCTTCGCCTTCCTACGCAGAACCAAATCTCCAACTTTCATTTGCCTCGGAACCACTCTAGAATTGTATCGCCTTTCCGACCTCTGTTTTACCATTGCTTGCCTCAAACGAACTTCTGCTTGCGTTTCCTCTGCTAAATTGAGATCAACCAATCTATTCAAGTCGTTCTGCTCTTCATTATAAGTTGCCACCCTGAAAGTTACATCTTGCAATTCTGCTGGGATCATAGCATCTACCCCGTAAGCCAACTTAAAAGGCGATTCGCCAGTAGTTGATTGAGGAGTAGTATTGTACGCCCAGATGACCGTGATTAACTCTTCTGCCCACAATCCTTTAGCTTCGCCTAGACGCTTTCTAATTCCATTGAGAATGACTTTATTTGCTGACTCTACTTGACCATTTGTCTGAGGATGCTCAACTGAGGCGAAGCGCATCTCAATTCCCATTTCTGCACAAAAATCCTTCACACTCCTGCTAGTGAACTGTGTTCCTTTGTCTGAGACGATAGTTGCTGGAACGCCAAATCTGCAAACCAATTTTCTCCAATAAAACTTTTTCACTTTTTCTGCTGTTATTTTCGCCATTGATTCCGCCTCAATCCACTTAGTAAAATAGTCTACCGCAACCAAAATAAATCTGATCTGAGAACCTGCTGGAGTGAACGGTCCCAGAATATCCACTCCCCACATTGCAAATGGCCACGATGAACTCATTGAGCTAAGAGTTTCAGGCGGCGCCTTATGTAAATCTGCATAAATTTGACATTTATCACACTTCTTCACATATTCCATACAGTCCCCTTGTAAAGTTGGCCAATAGAACCCTGCTCTGAGCACTTTCACCGCCAAAGATCTGCCCCCCACATGACTTGCACACACACCTTCATGAACCTCAAACATGATTCTTTCCGCCTCATCTTTAGAGACACATCTCAATAAAGGCACTCCAATCCCTCTTCTGTACAATTGATCTCCCAGCAATGTGTAACGACTTGCCTCGCGAATTTGATCCTTAGAAAATGTCAACACATCTGAGCCCTCTGCCTCCAAACACTTTTTGATACGCCCCATCCAATCTGAATCTGCTAAAGTTAACACCATCATTGTCTCATCCTCTTCGATACTCGGGCTGCTTAAAACTTCCTGGATGACTGACTTATTGTTTCCCGGCTTCTTGGTGCTTGCTAAGTTTGACAGAATATCCGCCCTTGTATTTTCCTCCCGCGGAACATAATTGACCTGCACCGTGCCTATCTGCTTTATCAATCCCTGAGCTTTCAATAAATACTTAGCCAGCTGTGCATCCCTCGCCTGATATTCACCCTGAATTTGCCTGGAAACTATTTGAGAGTTTGTTTTAATCATCATGCTCTTAACCCCCATCTCGATCGCCAACTTCAAACCTGCAATTATAGCTTCATATTCTGCCTGATTATTGCTTGCTTTGAAGTCAAACTTGAGTGAATGCTCAACTGTCACGCCACCTGGTCCTTCTAGGATTATTCCGGCTCCACTTCCCTTAACATTAGATGAACCATCTACAGACAAACTCCATTCGCCAACTTCCATAGTTTTCTCACTGGAAGACATTTCATTGACAAAATCCACCAATACCTGTGCTTTAACCAGACCTTTCCTGTCAAAAGTGATTTCAAATTCTGACAACTCAACAGCCCAGGAAACCATTCTTCCAGCCAGGTCAGGCTTTTGCAAAACTTGGCGAAGTGGCAAATCAGTTTTTACCACAATTGGAAAGCCTTGAAAATAAGGTCTTAATTTCCTGGCGGATATAATTAAAGCTAATGCAGCCTTTTCAATTTTCTGGTATCTAACTTCGGCTCCTTGAAGAGCATGACTCACAAAATATATGATCCTCATATCATCTTTATTCTCTTGCAACAAGACTGAACTAACTGCATTATCAGATATGGAAATAAACATTGATAATGAAATACCTGGAATTGGTTTGGCTAAAATTGGTGGCCTGGATAAATGATCCTTCAAACTTTGGAACGCCCTTTCACATTCTTCAGACCACTGAAAAGTTTTGTTCTTCCTTAAGCATTGAAAGAATGGTGCTGATTTTTCCCCAGAACACGGAAGAAACCTAGATAAAGCTGCTATCCTTCCTGTTAATTTCTGCACATCTTTAACTGAGGTTGGACTCTGCATATCAAGTATCGCCTTACACTTATCAGGATTCGCCTCAATTCCTCTCCTTGTGATCATGAAACCCAAAAACTTTCCACTTTGAATTCCAAACGAACACTTTTCTGGATTAAGTCTCATGTTATGCTTTCTTAGCTCGCCAAACGCCTCTTCGAGATCAGAACAGTGTGCCATCATTTCCTCTGATTTGACCACCATGTCATCTACATAAATCTCCATGTTCCGCCCCACCTGCTTGTCAAACACCTTATCCATCAGCCTTTGGTATGTTGCTCCCGCATTCTTCAGCCCAAATGGCATAGTCTGATAACAATAGTTCGCCTGATTTGTCATAAAAGCTGTCTTCTCTTCATCGGGCTGGTACATTCTTATCTGATGATACCCTGAATATGCATCCATGAGGCTAAGCATTCCAAATCCCGACGCCCTATCAACAAGCTTATCAATATTCGGTAAAGGATAAGAATCCTTAGGACAATGCTTGTTCAAATCTGTATAATCCGTGCACATTCGCCACTTTCCATTAGCCTTCTTCACCATTACAACATTCGCCAACCATGTTGGATACTTAACCTCCCTTATGAATCCAACTTCCAGTAACTTATTTGTTTCCACCTTTACTGCCTCTTCCTTTTCTTCGCCCATCTTTCTTTTGAACTGAACAATAGGTTTCGCCCCGGGATTTAAAGCCAATTTGTGACATATAAATTCCGGATCGATTCCTGGTAGATCCTTTGCACTCCATGCAAATAAATCCATATTCTCAGATAACAACTTTACTAACCTGTTTTCCTGACTTGTAGTTAAATTGACACCAACTTTCAAATTTCGCTCACCAATATGGATCGCCTTAGTTTCCTCTTCTGATTTCATCTTGTGCTCAATGAATCCTTCTCGAGGATCCAAAATAATATCTGACTGTTCTATATCCACCTCATAAACTCGATGCCCCTCTTTCACTGCCTTCTTTCCCATGTGCCCATACTGCTTGAAGCTTTCTGAATAACACTTTCGAGCAACCATTTGATCAGCCTTTAAAACTCCAACTCCTCCTTTGCTCAATGGATACTTCGCTGTTAAGTGTCTTGTAGAAATGATCGCTCCCAATCTGTTTAGTGATGGCCTCCCAATGAGTACATTGTACAGCGAAGTACATTTTACTACCAAAAACTTAATAGCAAATGTCTCCGCATTCTTCCCTTCTCCAAAGACAGTCTTCAATTCCACATACTCTCGAACAAATACTTTTTCTCCAGAAAAACCCACCAAAGAACCATCATAAGGCAACAAATCAGATTCATTTAGCCCCAACTTTTCAAAAGCGTCACCATAAATCAAATCCGCCGAGCTTCCTTGATCCAGAAGTACCCTCTCAATTTCATAATCAGCAATCCTCAGCATTACAACAATTGGATCGTCTTCGTGAGGTTGTACTCCCTCAAAATCTCGCACAGTAAACGTTATATCGGGTTGATTGGTTGCCCAACTTCCCCAATCGTTAGAATAAACAGCATTAATGGAATGGACGTACCTCTTACGAGCTGAGTTAGTCATTCCTCCACCGCGAAATCCACCGAAAATAGAATGAATCCGCCCCTTTGCTTTTCCATCCGATTGCCTATCTTGACCATCGCTCGCAATTTCTTTTCCATCTTCAGTTCTCCTTACTGAAGTGCCTGCCTAATCAGAATTGCTTCGTCCTTCAAGCTGTTTCACACATCTAGCCTTCACCAATTTATCTATCTCTTTCTTCAGCGTGAAACAATCGTCAGTATTATGTCCCGAAATCCTATGATACTCACACCACTTCTTCTTATCCACATAACCCGTTGACGGCTTTGGCTGCCGTGGAAAACGAATAACATTCGCCTCCAAACACGTGAGCAAAGCTTCAGTCAAATTAACCGCCAAAGGTACTGCACGATCATTTTGGTTCCGAGTCCACGTCATCAAATGTCCTGGCCCACGCACTCCATACAGTTGAGCACGATTTTTGAAATTAAAACGGTTATCAAATCGGCCGTCATAACGGTTACGATTATTATACCCTGCGTTGCCACGTTCGGTCCATCCCTTCGAATATTGATCTGCAACCGCTCCCTTCTTCGCCTCAAACTGCTGCTTCTGCCCTGGAACCGCGGCATTCGGGCGGTTGTTCTTGATCTGATCACTCTGCTCCTCCCTGATGTATCCTTGTACCCTTTCGCGTAAATGCGCCATTGTCTCCACAGGTTTTCTACTCAAATTACTGTTCAAACCACCCCGGCTTCAAGCCCAATTCAAAAGCTGCAATGCAAATTTCCGGCATTTTATCCTCCAAATGAACAGATAATTGATTGAAACGACCCATGTAAGACTGCAAAGTCTCATTTGGTCCTTGACGAACATTAAATAATGTCGCCGGAGTTACTTTTTGTGCACGACTGGTAGAAAACTGAGACAAGAATTTTGTAGATAATTCTGTGAAATTGACAATTGACCTTGACGGTAGAGTTGTAAACCAAATCATCGCCGATTTCTTAAAAGTTGACGGTAACATTTTGCACTTCAACGCGTCTGATGCGCCTACAATGACCATTTTCGTGTTAAAATACACTAAATGGTCCTTTGGATCTGAATCCCCATAGTAAGAATCAAGCTTCAACGTCTTCAAATTGTCTGGGACGGCGTTATTCGCTATTTCCTCTGTGAAAGGTTGGAAGTCCACCACCGTCTCAGCCATTCTTCGATCGCCCTCTCGTAAACCCTGAGTCTGATTGAAATCAGTAAGTTGATTTTGTAACTGTTGATTATGTTGACGAAGTTCATTGAGATTGTTCATGATCCGCTGAAGAACATCAGGAGGAACATCATTTTGTTGAACATGATTCCTCTCTCCGTTCGCCCCGGATCGAGTCACCATCGTGGTGAAAAACGAAGCCTAGAAAAGTATCCTTCGGCCCCACGGTGGGCGCCAATGTTCCGGTATAGAACCACAGACTAAGGCTAACCAATTTAGAGAGCAAGCGAAAGTAAACAAACTGAGTAAAAATGCGTGAAATGATAGCCCCTCGCCGCTTGGGCGGTCCTCTTTTATTTATAGTTTGGGTTTTGATCCGGTTGGATCATGGGTTACCCGACCCATTTAATACATGATTCGGTCAGCCTAATTGCTATAAATATTAATCAGCCCATACCAGACCAAAAGCCAATCTCATATTGCTTTGTACATAACAAGAAATTTCTAAGGATTTCTCCAAAAATACCAATTAACTCAAGATAGATAAATCAATAGGATAGATTTTTGCTTTAAGAAACTCATGATAGATAAATCAAATCCATCACCATTAAATAAATAAAAAAATACTAAGATTCAAACATCAACATCCAAATGGCTTCATAGCTAAATTGGCAATCAAAACACCATACTTAGGCAATCCCTTTTCCAATTGATCAACCTCACCAAGCACTTGCACCATACTCCTTCCTTCCCTCTCAGCCCTCTGCTGAAAACTCAGAATCAAACTCTGAAACCTGCTTCTTTCAAACTTATGATTCTCAGCTTTGTTTTTCAACTTCACAATCTCCAACTCTCTTTGCTTAAACTCACCAATCACTTCTCCCATCTCCACCAACCTTCTCCGGATTGGAATCACGTTGTACCCCATTCCCTGCAACTCTTCCAATGTCTTCCACAGCTTGCTAGCACAGACCCTGAAATTATCCTCTGGCTTCAGATCATGGATTCTCTCTGCAGTGTCTTCAAATGTTTGATCCCACGCCACCATTAACTTTTCTCGAGTTAACTCCGAGTACATTCTAAGCTGAAAAAAATGAGGACTCTGAGGTATACCGTTCAGAACTCGTGAAATGAGTATCAGTGGTAAAGGGGAATTTGATGATGCATCCAAGTTTTCTTTGATTTTTTCCTCTGTTTTCACCTCAGAAAGATGAGGAACAAGGGTAGCAGAATGAAGAGTTTGATTATTGACATTTTGTGTCGTTTGGTTCTCGAGTTCAGCAACTGCAACAGCAACAATATTTTCTAAATCCCCTGCTGCTTTAGTAAAGTTCATAAGTCCAACTATTTGATCTGCATTGGAAAAATCACGATGACCATGAATTGTACACAAGAACAAGATTATTAATCCAAGGAAGTTATAAGGAAAAATGAGAAGGGAAGAATATGTTAACATAGCATATGGTTTTACTATAAGATCAAAGGAAGACTCATAGTGATAGCATGTTTGGATCAACTTTTTTTTTCTAAAATAAACTCTAGCGCCCAAAAGCGCGCTACTGAGAAGTTTTTTCTCAAGAATTGTTTTTTTCTTAGAATCAATCGTAGAGTAATTTTCAAACATGCTAGAAAGTGATTCTCTTAACATGGTTCAAGAAATGAAATGTTTTGTTTGTAACAACTAACAAGGGGGTACCTTTCCTCTTCCTAGTAAATTTTGTCCTTGTGGTGGGAGAGGTAGAGGAAAAGGAGCCTGATGTGAAGACAAAGCTTTGTTGATTTTCTTGCATAGTTTCTGCCTTTTCCTCTTGCATTTTGGTGGCGCTCTATCCTAATTTTATGCTTAGTGCTTGGCCTGGGGAATGAAAGCAATCAATAAGCAGCATGGTAGAAAATAAAAGTGTATCATGAAAAGAGTGGAAAATGCTTTGAACCCTCGCATATTATTATTGGGAAGGGAAACAGAACGACCATGAAACAATGTACAATATAGTGGGAGTAGGATATGAATGTAAATCTTATTTAGTGCCTGATAAATGCATTATTTATTAATTAATTTTTTTAAAAAGGAATGTTACAAAGGCTTAAATGTAACTTTAGTCCTTATGTTTACAAAAATTACGATTTTAGTCCCTCACCTAATTTAATTGCACAGCTAGTCCCTCACGTTCCCTCCAGTTTGCAACGTTAGTCTTTCTAAGTTTGTCTAATTATTAACGAAGGAGGCTTATGTGGCAAGTCTCTGGGAACGTAGCACTGCCACTGAGAGAGGACTAAAATCATGGTTTTTTTGTAAAAGTCAAGGACTAAAGTTGCAATTAAGTCTAACTTAAATACTAAGAAATAAGAATTAGATGAGGTGAGGTGTCTGACAAGAGCCTCAACTAGTCAGTTTATACTCATAAACAAACTTGTTCATTAAGAAAGGATTATTTATTCTCCAAGTCTTCACAAAACTAAGCCCACAGAGGAGTAAGTTGTTGAAGGCATCTGCAGATCCAACAAAAGGCTGAATCTTTAATTAAGGTAAGCATGAGAATTGTAGCTCTTTAAATCAGCTTCACGGACCTTCTGAGTTTGCCCGACTTCGAGTTCTGCAGCCCAATTAAGATATGATCGTTTTAGTGCAGACTAGCAGATTTGCAGCAGCAACTTTGCAAGACAATTCTGACCATGTTAGAGATAGATTCTCGAATTTTTCTGCGCATTAAAGTTGTAGGGTTTCGAATAAGCTTTCCAAAGATATATTATTCGCCCTATTTGGATCTCTACAACTCCATATTCAAATTGTTCTAGTGCAAAGAGTCATAAAAGCTAATAAGAAAGAAGATTTAATTGCAACTTTAGTCCCTAAAGTTTACAAAAAATGTGATTTTAGTCCTCATCTAATTACTCCTTCGTGGGCCTAATTTTGTAAAGAATTAGAGAAAAATGAATTTTGTCTTAGTGGACAAGTTTGTCTATTAGTATGAATAGGCTAGTTGAGGCTCTTGTTAGGCACCTCACCTCACCTCAACTAATCCTTTATTTCTTAATATTTTAGTTAGGCTTAATTGCAACTTTAGTCCTTGAAGTTTACAAAAACCACGGTTTTAGTCCTCTCTCTAGTGGCAGTGCCACGTCCCTAGAGACTTGCCGCATAACTCAAGTGGTAAGAATTTAGGGACATAAGGGTTGGGTGGGGTGAGGGTGAAGGGTCACGGGTTTGAACCCGGAGGATGGATTAATTTACTAACATTTCTAACAACTAACATTTGCCTATCAAAAAAAATATAAGCCTCCTCCGTTAATAATTAGACAGAAAGACTAACGTTGCAAACGAGGGGAACACGATGGACTAGTCTTATACTCCATCCGTTCCTTTTTAAGTGTCGTTTTAGCATAAAGCTCTCCAACCAAGATAGTGGATTGTTAGAGTTTTTTCTCATTCTACCCTCTCACATCCAACCAAGATAGTGGATTGTTAGTTTTATTCCACTCTCATATCATTAAACCATTTACCACTCTCTCCCAGTCATAAAGTCATAAAGTTTTATTGAGAAAGGAGAATTTTATGGAAAATGTGAAGTTGAGTTATTGAAAAAGTAAGGGTATAATTGACAAATTGTAACTTTAAAACATCAAAATGACAGTTAAATAGGAACAAAAAAATTCTTCTAAAACGACACTTAAAAAGGAACGGGCTTACAAAAAAAAACTTAAAAAGGAGCGGATGGAATAATTAAATTAGGTGAGAGACTAAAATTGTGGTTTTTGTAAATGTCAGGGACTAAAGTTGCAATTAAGTCTTTTACAAATTGTAGAATAATTCTTGCATAGGCATAAACCGAAGCGTGTGTTTGGTAAAAGAAATTGAGAAATCCAAGGAACTTTAAATGCTAGGAATTTCAATTGAATTCATTGGATTTTCAAACTCCGTTGGATAAAATGATCGAAATTCCTTCAATTGTAAATTTCTTTATTTGTATGATATAATTGAATTTTCTTCATCTATATTTTTTTATTTTATTTCATTTAACGTAATTTATATGACTTTTTTACCTTGATAGTATACTTTTTACATATATTTACCAATCTAGTGTATCTTTTTTTTTTAATTACCAAGTTAGTGTATATCGCCACTTAGAGTGGCGATACCACTTTTTTTTCTTTTCTTTTGTTAAAGTCGCCACTACTAGTGGCGATACCAATCTTTTTTTTTTTTTGACTTTCTTCTTTTGCGACGGAAAATTCCGTCACAAAAATCATAGTGCAAACAACACTAGTGACAGAATGTGGAGGAGAAGTACTTCGTCACAAAGAATTTAGCGACGGATATGTATTTGCGACGACAGTTTTATCCGTCACAAAATCCTTATGAATTATGGAAACTGAATTATCGACGAAAGCTTGAGAAGGTTCCGTCGCAAAAATAAGTGACGGAATATGCTTCGTGACCGAATTCTCCGTCACAAAAGAAGAAAATCATTAATGATGGTTATATTTTGCACTAGGACATTGTGACGGAAATTTCCGTCGCAAATAAAGAAAGTAAAAAAAAAAACTGGTATCACCACTGGTAGTGGCGATTTTAACAAAAAAAAAAAGTGGTATCGCCACTCTAAGTGGCGATATACACTAACTTGGTAATTAAAAAAGAAATGCACTATATTGGTAAATATTTGTAAAAAGTATACTACCAATGTAAAAAAGTCAATTTATTTTTTTTGAAAGATAAAAGGTTAAGTATTATTATCCACAAAAAACCCCTAAAGACAGAACCCTTAGGGAGCGAGGAGGGCCCAACAAAAAGGGGAGCAACTCGAAGAACAAAAAGAAACCCCACTACACCTAAAAGCCCTCGACCAAGACCCAGGAACAAAATCAAAACAGGGCTAAACAAACAGCCACGAATCTGAGGGGAATAGCCAGAAATAAACCCCTTAACCAAAACAAGAACATCCCGAGAGAATCGAACAGAAATCAAGACCTGAAATGATCTTCATAAACCTTTTCCAGGCCTCGAATGACATCTAAGTCCTTTCCCTCAAACTCAAGACCCAAGACTTTGCCCGCAAGCCATGTCTTTTTCGATCGCGTGAAGTAACGCCCGCCGCAAGACTGATCGGAATCCGACACCAACAAAGGAGAAGCGGGAAGAATACCCTCGACCAGCTCGACCTGAACCTCTTCAACAGCCGGGGGCATCTAGCAAAAAGAGGGGGCCTTTTTGGGACGCCCACGCCGACGGGGTCGCTGGACAGGACACACAACATCAAGCCCTATCTCCTGCGAAGAACCGACGCCTTCCTCGTCCCCAACAGAAAGAGCCAAACCCGATGGAGGAACAGGCTCAGGCAGAATCAAAGGGGTAAAAAGGTGTGGCGAGGCTATCCCTGCTGCTGCCCCAGACCCTGCAACAACTTGCTCAAAGGAATCAATGCTCACCAAACACCCACACCCTGCCCTCTTAACCACAGAAAACAGGTTCAAGAGAGGGATAGTCCTCGGAACAACCAATTTCCTTAAGCCCACACACAACGACAGAAGAGAGGGAGCAACGCGCAAAGAAAAGCGAAGATCAGCACGGCAGTGGAAGCTTCTGCTCCACCTTCCAGCCGGGGGACTCTGAAGAAGGATCGAAAACAACCCATTCTCCCAAAGCCCCTGCACGACAAGGAGCCAAACAAACAAACAAATCTTCGTCTCTTCCAATTATCTTTCTATTCCCACCAACCAACCCAGAACCCAAGCCTGAAATCTCTGGAAAAAGGAACCTATCCGGAATTCTAGTCCCCTCAGCAACAAAACACCCAACATCATCGATCAACCTCAGTTCATTCTCAGAGAAAGAAGAAGAGTAACTAACCTTCCTAAGCCCCAAGACAATATCCTTCCAAGAAAGGAGGGTATGAGGAGAAACACCTACCTTCCTCTGAAGACTACGCTTCCCCTGTTCAGACCCAACCTGGGAACCCCAACTCTTATTGGAAGAAACTGAGCCAGCTACCCGAGGGAACCTGGCCATGGCAACCGAAAGAGTGGAACTTCCCAATTTAAACCCATCAAGACCCTGTACAGCCTTCAAAGCCTGCTCACGGACTCCATACTTAGCAAAGCCAAAGCGGAAGGCCCTTCCTACCTTTCTCTGACGTTGGACAAAGAGATTGAACACATCGCTGAACTTCGCGCATAGAGCACGAAGTTGGAGATAGTCGGTTCTCTCTTCAATCCCATCGATAAAAACCGAGAAGCACGACCTTCCTCCGCCGCGAAATCTGCCCGCACCGCCATCAGCTTTGCCATCCAGTTCTCCGCCATCCGCCTCTCCATCCACGCTGCCCTCACCACGAGAAGTCGTCGCTCCCTTCCGACTCGCCGCCGCTGTGCTCGACTCGCCTGGGTGAGAAAACCTAGCAGAAGGGTTTATACGCATTTTTTTGTGTTGTTCAAATATTTTCTTTGGAGTGTAAGTATACTGAGTAAAAAAAAGTCAATTTATAAAACCTGATTTGAAGGGGACGAACCGATCTAAATTGTCAAGGACGACATGAACCAATCAGGCTGACCTGAACAGGTCGGGCTAAACTGAACAGGGCAGGTCGACTTGAAAAGATAGGATAAATGTTTATCTTGCTTTTATCATATCTTGTCTTTATCCAATTTCTTATCATATCATGCTCTTATCATATCCTGATCAAAAAATAAGCCCTTAAAAATAATCCATTTAGCCCCTCAACAACGATCAGAAACAAGAATGAATGGGCAAGGGGTGACCCTAGCTATTAGCTAACGTCCTTTTCCTTTTCCATTCAAAATTATGCATACAGACTGCCTGATATGTAATAATTTATGGGATTACGGATTACCCCACTCTCATACATCATTATTCATCCCTCAATCTCAAAAATGAGAAAACAGGTTCATTGCATTCAAAATCCTCTAGTAGTATATATAACTACTGCATAGCACCAACGTTTTCATTCAGTGCATGAATATAACGATTCTTCAAGCAACAGAAGAAGAGCTCACAACCCAAGCAAAATGCTCTCTGCAAATGCCTCCACAACGCAAGCCCTAGCCTTCTCTCGCCGCATTGCTCCTTCCGGCAGCCGTCTCTCTCCGCCGAGGCTCACCGGAGTTTCACTCTCAGTCACTCCTGCTGCCACATTGAGGTGCTCTGCACTTCCAAGCTTAGCTCACGGTCAGTGATTTTTTGCTACAGTGTTCTTTTAGTATTTTTAAATTCCCCCCAATAAAATGAAGATTCATCTGTTAAATAGGACCTACCCGCATTTGATTTATTTTGAGATTTAAGGCTCTTGGTTAGATAGTATGGAGCATCTTTTCTTCATCATTTTTGGTTTATTGCCTTTGTGTTTGCAGCAATTTCAGACTGATTTGTTTTTGGGCATTCATTTTGGTACCACCCCTTTACATTCTTATACTTATATAGCTTCCCCATTTTGCATTTTTCCGCGAACATGATTGTTGAAGGTATGCTTTGTTTTGCGGTGTGTAATTGGTTACTGCAAACGTTAATGCGGTAGATTTATGGGTAGCTCACTTGGTGTGCTAAGGGAAATGAAGGGTAAGGGCATTGAAGGGTGAAGGGCACCCTGGTGAAGGAACTAATTTACTAACAGTTAACAACTAACATTTGCCTATAAAAAAATGTGGTAGATTTGGATGATGAGAGAATGTAAGGGGGTGGGTACCAAAATTAATGCCTTTTTTTGTTTGAGTAAATCTTTGACGACTAAGCATTCGCTACTTTTGCAGTTGAGGAAGGAAGGAAATTTGTAGAGGCTTCAAAACATGGAAACTTGATTCCTCTGCATAAATGCATATTCTCTGACCAGCTTACTCCTGTTCTTGCTTATCGGTATTTGGTTAAGGAAGATGACCGGGAGGCTCCTAGCTTTCTCTTTGAATCTGCAGAGCCAAATTTTCAGTCCTCGAATGTGGTGAGTGTGCTATGGCATTTCCATGATTTTGAGTTTTAGGTTTAATTGTTTATTTACTGAAATTCAGGATTGGATTGATTGCAGGGTCGCTATAGTGTTGTAGGAGCACAACCAACAGTTGAAGTTGTGGCAAAAGAAAATAAAGTAACAATAATGGACCATGAATCTGGGCATTTAACTGAGGAAACTGTAGATGATCCTATGACGATTCCCAGAAGAATCTCAGAGGGTTGGAAACCTTATCTCACTGATGAACTTCCAGATGCATTCTGTGGTAAGAGTAGTATGATCATAACACCCATTGTGTGGCAAGATTGAAAATTGGCAAATTACAGTTCAATTATGAAATTTTCAGACAAAATAATTTGTTTATGAAATAATGAGGCTGAATTGTTTTTTGTTTAATTCTGTTGTTTATTTGTGAATCATGAACTCTGACCTATGACGCATGATGGCTGCAATGCAAACAACTTATTTTGCGATAACGGAAAACCCTAACGGTTAGAATTGTTTAGTTGACAATACATACATTAAGCATACCTCAAGTACTTCACCTCATATTGATCCTTTTAAAACAGTGATGTTAATGGCGGATGGTGGATTATGGCGGAAAGCCATAAACAGGCCACATTTGACAAATAGTGGTGGCGTTGATGGGTTTTGGCAGCATCTGGCGGATTATCGGCCAAGGTAGCTTGCTAGAATTCCTCCATGAGATTCAACCATGGCGGATATTTGACAACACTCTTTTAAAACCACTAACTTCTTTTAAGCTTCAGTAAGCACAACTATAATTCTTAAAAATTAAATGAACATTATATCAGCTTGTGTTTTCTGGTTTTTTGTATAAATGAAGTTGAAATCTCTTGGCTTTTTTGGGATTGCGATTTTATCATCTGAATGTTGACAGTGTTATTTGTCCTTTAAATTTTTTTGTTATGTGTGCCCGCTTGAGCGCACACGTATGTATGGGTGCGCATTAGAGAGTGCATGCTTGCGCGTTCGTTAGAGAGAGCTGTATCGTTAACATATTTTTTTCTTCATCTGATTATGTTATCTGCAGAACTTTAACTAGTTTAATCTGTTCTTGTAGGTGGTTGGGCTGGTTATTTCTCATATGACACAGTTCGCTTTGTGGAAAAGAAAAGGCTACCTTTTTCAAATGCTCCAATGGATGACAGGAGCCTTCCAGACATACATCTGGGCCTCTATGATACTGTGGTTGTGTTTGATCATGTGGAGAAGGTAAATGCCTTTTTTACATCTGTGGACATGTATGATTTAATGATTTTATGTTAGGGATAGAAAGCATGACATGAATATAACTGGGATGAAATAAATGCTGAACACTGATATGGAATCTACTGGGCATTTACAAGGAGCAATTTTATAGCTCAAGATTATCCAAGTACTATTTAAGTGCATTAATATGGATTATATTAAGACTCATCCATAACGTCATTGTTTGTTCATTTTTGTTTATTTGTATAATACCCAACAGAAAGCATATGTGATTGTTTGGTTGAGGATTGATCGATATTCCTCACCTGAGAGTGCTTACCTGGATGGAATGGAACGATTAGAAAAATTAGTGGCCAAATTACAAGATAGCAAACCGTATGTCATCTGTTGATTGTTCAGCTCTTTAATGATGTGATTGTTATGATTGAATCAAAATTAATTTTAAGTGTGCATTTCTTAGCCCAAGGCTATCTCCAGGCTCTGTGGATTTGCAAACTCACAATTTCGGTCCTCCTTTAAAGAAGTCAAACTTGACATGTGAAGCATACAAGGAGGCAGTCCTTCAGGCAAAAGAACATATTAAAGCAGGGGACATTTTCCAGATTGTCTTAAGTCAGAGATTCGAACGAAGAACCTTTGCCGATCCATTTGAAATTTATAGAGCATTGAGAGTAGTGAATCCAAGTCCTTATATGACTTATTTGCAGGTTTATTTCGATTTAACACATAAAAATGACTCATTCTGAAAAATTGCGGTTCAGTCTTTTCAAGTTCTAATGATTATGCATTTCCTAAACAGGCTAGGGGATGTATTCTTGTTGCTTCAAGTCCCGAGATTCTTACGCGTATAAAGAAGGTAGCTTTTATACATAGATCAGGTTTTTTAATCAAATCGTACTTCTTACTTGGTCACTTATTTTTCATAAACCTTGACAAAGAAAAGTCATATCAGGTATGTTATAGTGCTTGTTATTACTTTTAAGTAGACATTGGAGATTTATTATAATGTTGTCGTGTACAGAATAAGATTGTGAATCGTCCATTGGCTGGGACAGCTAGAAGGGGCAAGACACCGGAAGAAGATGAAATGATAGAAATGAAACTCCTACAAGATGAAAAGCAATGCGCTGAGCATGTAATGCTGGTTGATTTGGGACGCAATGATGTTGGAAAGGTTTGTTACAAATAGTCACTTTAATGGATCCTCTATTTGTTAACCCTACTCCAAGGTATCTTGAAGCAATAGCTATTTTAATTAGTTCAAGAAAATATTGCCACTCTTCCTTCGTATATTTCTTCTATAGACTTAATCTCCTCTATTGAATAAAGTTACATCAATCAATATATAACTAATAATTGGAGCTCAACTGTGGTTGCAAATCCCTTATCAGCTTGTTTAGGTGTTCACTAAAAGCCAATCTGCAACTGGATTATCTTGTTGTGTTAAAAATAATGAACTTATCTATTTTATGGATATGGATCTTAAAAGTTATTGTTAACTGCTATATATTATGAATTTTTCGTTCTAGAGTGCCCATCCTTTCTTTGTAACGTATAACAAGTATGATAATAGTATTTATGATTATGAACTTTGTTTTAACCTCGTCTTGTTTTAAATAATATTGCAGAAAGAAGTTGTTTGAATGAATATATTCCGTAAGAAAGTAACTTTTGACTTTTTGAGAAGTCATAGTCTGTATTTTGTACTTTTAAGTTGTGATGGTTCTGGTAACACAAATTGTGTTTGTAGGTCTCAAAAAGTGGTTCTGTCAAAGTCGAAAAGCTTATGAACATCGAGCGATATTCTCATGTCATGCACATAAGCTCAACGGTGAGACCCTTTTCTTGTTTGTAAATGTTCTAAAACTAGTCTGTTAGAGTTTCTTATGTAACAAGCAACTGTGATGGTGAGTGACCCATGAAAAACCAATTTCTGTTTGGTTTTCCTATTCCTCATTGAAGTAATACATGTAATTCTTATTGGAAAGTCAGATAGTAACATTGCAGATGTCTCCCTGTATCTTGAAGTTCATATTATCTGGCATTATAAAACTGTGGGCTTTCAACTGTTGTGTTATGTTCTCTACTGTGTATGACAAAAAATATTTTTGCAATTATGGTTACCTGCACAGTATCCTATATTATTGATGCAACCATGGTCCCCCTCATTGCTCCCTCTCAAAAATAATTGCTTTATTCAATAAAATCATGATACTAGATAATATATAATTGCATCCTTATGTTTCTACAAAAATATTCTTCATGTAATGCATTCTTGATTATATTTGAAGGTTACAGGAGAGTTGCAAGACCATTTGACTAGCTGGGATGCCCTCCGTGCTGCGTTGCCTGTTGGAACTGTCAGTGGAGCACCAAAGGTTCGTAATTTTCTTGACTTCTTTTAGTCAACTTACAATTTCTTCTAAATTTGAAAAGCAGGTATTATTTATAGGAACAAACCAGTTTGGTTATCCTATTTGGGGAAATTATGACCAAGCCCTTACATTTCTATTCCAATCTTGTAAATCTAGTTGATGCATGCTTGTTCATCCTTTCAGTTCACATTCTAAGGATGCATTATGGTTGGTGTCTCTTTCTTTGTTATCTGATATTGACATTGACATTATGTTTGGCTTCTTCCCTGGCTGAAACTTTGATGTCACTTATTTGTGACAATAATGTTCTGCAGCTTCTGCTTGCTGACAACCTGTAAACACACTGAATTTTGATATTCAGCTTCATTTTAACTTGATGACTGGTGGATGCAGGTGAGGGCTATGGAATTGATTGATGAGTTAGAGGTGGCAAGACGGGGGCCTTATAGCGGAGGATTTGGATACATCTCTTTCTCCGGCGAAATGGACATTGCTCTAGCTCTCAGGACCATAGTATTTCCAACAGGAACTAGGTACGACACAATGTACTCGTACAAAGATGTGAACCCACGGCGAGAGTGGATCGCTTACCTTCAAGCTGGTGCTGGTATAGTTGCTGACAGTGATCCTGATGATGAACACCAAGAATGTCAAAACAAAGCTGCTGGTCTTGCTCGCTCCATTGACCTGGCTGAGTTGGCATTTGTTGATAAATGAGATCTTTGATACCACTTTAATCACAAGTTACTTGGGTTCAGGGGATTTATCTAGATGTTATATGAGAATTTAGTCATACACAGGAAGATCTTCACTGTATAATAGCTGTTTTGTCTGTCTATACAAGTCAGATGTAGCTTCAAGTTTATCTTTTCAGATAGGTATGTTTCTTTTAATTCCATTGGTGGAATGAATTTAGTTTCTTGTTCAAATATACCTGAACATCATTGTCTCATATTCCAACATTAAACGAGCTAACTAATGGGGATGAGGCACCTTACATCTAAATCAAATTTTGTTTCTGCAAAACAGAATTTGAAGGTAATGATGCCAAAGACTGAGATAACTTACTAAGAAGGTGGTTGAATACAGAACTGGAAGACTCTACTCGATGTGGCAGTCCTTGTGTCAGTGTCAGTGCCATGAGACAAGGTTAACGAACAATATGATAGGGTAGAATTGAGTCGACAAAGATGAACAGACCGTTGCTAGGAAGATGGTGAAAGTAGAGAAACGTCGACCCTTATAAGGAAAAATGGCGCAAGAGTTATCATTGAAGACAGACCAGTTAGGACTTAGGACCAACTAATTGAATGAGGTTGTTGGACGGACAAATTGTTTGCAGTCACTAGGCTATATCTGCAAGTCTTGCTCCATTGCCCATGTTTAGGTCCATTTAACTCTACTTATAGCCCTGCACATTATGACAAATTTGAGATCCACATCCAGAAACTTGGGGAGTTCTCTTCCAATGTCATGTCTCAATGTCTGATCAAAGTGGAAGCGCATGCCTTCCCTAGCAATAATGCCCTTGAGCTTCAGCCAAAAGTGCCAAGTGTCAAGACCAATATCAGAGATATAGACCCAAACAATAAAAGGGTGGTGTTATTGTCATCTCAGCTAAGCTCCACCATAGTGTTGGGTGATCTGTCAATCGTCCGTCATCGGGCTAATGAAAGGTCCTCCACCCTCTGTCGTCAAGCTGATGGCTCTTCGGTCATCGAGTTGGTGGTCCTTCGTCGTCGAGTTGTTGGTCCTTCGTTGTCGAGTTAATGGTCTAGCGTCGTCCTCCGTCGCCAGGTGGGGGAGCTCGGGGGTACCTGCAAAGGCGCTCCAACACCCAAGTCAGGTGTAATTTTGGCAGACTAACATTATGGTCAATTGTGTGTACCTGTAGCAATACCGCTCCCTAACAGACGCGGCACAGAGTGTGGGTGATCGTTGGATTGTAACATAGAACATTCAATCGTACCTCGCTGGACGATCCAAATGGATTTCTTTGGCTAGTGCTTATTTGTTTCCCTCTGCGACGTCCAATGTTCTAGACTCTTCTCATGTAAATATCTTCAATAAGTTGGTCGGTTGATTCTGGATCCTTCTGCGAGATATTCTTCGGGTGCTTTCGGTTTCCGGGGGCGATTCGGGTTACGAACTGGGGTCAAGTCATCCACGACTGACGTCATACTAGATATGCTTCGACCTCTTGGATCATCAGGTGCTTATGATGGCCAGCTGACGAGTGACGATGGACCGAACCACAGAGGTCCAAGTTGGATCACTAAGCTTGTCATTGCCCTTGCTTGCAGTTTGGGTTTCTTGCCCTTCTTCTTTTCTTACCTTTGTGCTTGTTTTGGAACATCATAATGGCCTTTCCCTTATGAATGATTTGCTCAACAATTCTCAATATATTAAGCAACTTTGGCAAATGTTTGTCAATCTCGTTCATCTTGCAATTCATGAAGTGACTATAACTGTCTAATTGCATGATCAAATTTGTGACTAACTCTTGGCCATGGGGAGACCAGCCTTTCAAGGTGCTCAATATACCCAATCATTATGAGCACAAGTTCTGATATGGCTACCCTCTCCTCGCTTACACGGAAACAATGACTTGCAAGCCTCATACTTATCATGCTTAGCTTGCTCTTGATAATGCATTATCATATTCTACGAATTCATGGTTTCATGTTGCTTATAAAGCTCATAGTTCATGGTAAATAGTATGAGAGAAGCGACATCCAAAGCATCATACTAATTCCAAATGCTTCCTGTGAGCGTCTTTTTCATTCCATAAAGCATTAGCAGCATTTGGCTCAACAATTGATTGCTAAAGGACATATTTCCTTCTCTCGTGTTTGAGGATAGTCTTCAAGTTCCTGCACCAATTGGATTGGACGACGAAATGTGAAGGTTATCACATCGAATCAATGGAATTGTCACCAATTTTTATTTAAGGGGAAATGATTGGAAATTTGGAAACCAGTGTTTTGAAAGATGGTTCATGGTAGCATATAGTTAATTGCGCAAACTACTAATAAATTTAAAATATTTGGTTTACCCCTTTAAGATTGAAAAGATAAACAAGAAGATAATTTCTATATGCAAAGAGGCAGATTATGAAAAATTAGTTTTTATTATTTAGGACAAATTTTGTTACGTAAGGAACGTTGGTATTTTATTTCAGAAAAAAAAGGCTTAATACATAAAAAAGGCCCCTGAAATTGTAAAGGGAATCAGTTCCATGATCTGAAATTTTTTTCATCAAATTGTGTCCCTAAGAATTTTTTTTAATTCAATTAAGGACAAATGCTGCCAGACTTCAATTTTATCCTAGTCAGCAATTTCACGTGGCATTTTTTTTTAAATTAAAAAATTATAAAAGTAAAAATAAAGCATGAGCACAATCAACAACACAAGAATATAACGTGGAAACTCCAAAATCGGAGAAAAAACCACGACCGTTGTCAAAACCGACAACCAGAGAATAAACTCTATGTGAAAATTGTTACAACACATAGACTTCACTCTCAACCACCCCATGACCCCAGTACACCCACACTCTCCAAAGTAAATATTTGAACTACATCTCACAATGCTCTAAACCAAGAGCATAAGAGAAAAAGAAAACACAAATATAAACTTAAAGTGTTTTCAGGTGCTACATCTTTGGTGTTTTGGTGTGTTGAAACAAGGAGCATAAGTTCCATACATATAGTCTTGGACTCTCCCACCCCTCACTAATCTAAGCGATGTGGAACTTCTCCAAGATGCATAACTGGATCTTTTTTTCTCCTTCATTAGCAATGTGAGACTTACATTGCAATCAACCCCAATAATCTCCACCTTGATTGTAATGGTCTTCAATCTTCATTGTCTACACCGACAATCATTGTCTTCACCGATAAACATAATTCTCATTGTCTATATACCGACAAATTAAATTATCATACCCCACCATAAAGAGTACACCACACTTGGAACTAAACCATCCCAAGAATTTCCTTCACTTGAAACTAAATCATTCCAAGAATTTCCACATGCCGAAACCTTGCTGAAAATTTATGGTGCAACTTCCATGTTGGCTTTCTTCGGAAGTTCATCAGCCATCGACATAACCACGTACTTTGCATCAACGCCAACCAATGCCCGCACGCTATCACCACACACCTTGCATCTATATCGACCCATGCCCGTGTGCCACCTGGAAAATTTCATGCCCAGAGCGCCTTGTGTAATCATGATTACATCAACTCCTCCATCACAGCATCATCACAGCTGCAGACCGACTGTAAACCGTGCACCGGGTTGGTTCCCAGCCAGAACCTCCCAAACCAGCACTTCACAATGTCACACTTCTTCAGCACCTTCGCAATACCACACAAAATGATATCCATCGAACCGGAAGCTCTGATACCACTGTTAGGAAATAACACAGCTGAAGAAGTAAAAATAAAGCAGGAGCACAATCAACAACACAAGAATATAACGTGGAAACTCCAAAACCGGAGAAAAAACCAAGGTCGTTGTCAAAACCGACAACCAGAGAATAAACACTATGTAAAAATTGTTACAACACATAGACTTCACTCTCAACCCCCCATGACCCCAGTACACCCACACTCTCTAAAGTAAATATTTGAAATACATCTCACAATGCTCTAAACCAAGAGCATAAGAGAAAAAGAAAACACAAATATAAACTTAAAGGGTTTTCAGGTGACATTTTTGGTGTTTTAGTGTGTTGAAACAAGAAGCCTAAGTTCCCTATATATAGTCTTGGACCCTCCCACCCCTCACTAATCTAAGCAATGTCGGACTTCTCCAAGATGCATAACTGGATTTTTTTTTTCCTTCATTAACAATGTGGGACTTACATTGCAATCAACCCCAACAATCGAATCAATGGAATTGTCACCAATTTTTATTTAAGGGGAAATGATTGGAAATTTGGAAACCAGCGTTTTGAAAGATGGTTCATGGTAGCATATAGTTAATTGCGCAAACTACTAATAAATTTAAAATATTTGGTTTACCCCTTTAAGATTGAAAAGATAAACAAGAAGATAATTTCTATATGCAAAGAGGCAGATTATGAAAAATTAGTTTTTATTATTTAGGACAAATTTTGTTACGTAAGGAACGTTGGTATTTTATTTCAGAAAAAAAAAACTTAATACATCAAAAAGGCCCTTGAAATTGTAAAGGGAATCAGTTCCAGGACCTGAAAAAAATTTTCATCAAATTGTGTCCCTAAGAATTTTTGTTAATTCAATTAAGGACAAATGCTGTCAGACTTCAATTTTATCCTAGACAGCAATTTCACGTGGCATTTTTTTTAAATTAAAAAATTATAAAACTATTTTTTAATTCCAACTCATTTATTTAAGCAGAAAAAAAATAAAAAACTTAATAAAATCTTTTAAATAAAATCCCTAATCTAATAATCCCTTAACTAATTATAACCTAATTATCTCTCTAAATCCATTTCTTGTTCTTCCAAGTTCAGATCCAAGATCTGCGAAATTATCTCCTTTGTTAGTTGTGTGCGTGAGTGACAGAACTCGATCCTTCTTCCTTCTTTTATCACCAAATTAGCAAGAGTTCTCGTTAAAACTAGAATCAAGGACTAAATCATAACTATAAAGAGAGAAGGCAGAGTGAAGGAGAGTCTGAACTCAACAAATAGAAAGATAAAATATCACATTCATTAGCGCAACCAAGCCTTCAAAACCATTACAAAACAAAAAGTTGAGAAAATAACACACAACCAAACATTCCTCTATTTCTCATCTCCTCATAGCAACCCATCTATGTTGGATTCAAAGAAGAAATTCTGAGCTAGACTAAACCCAGAACCCACCTCCACGCCACCCAAAACCTACCACCACCATCAACTAGAAACCCAGAAACCACCCACCACCACCACCAACCTCTTCACGCCACCCCAAACCCAGAACCCATCACCAGAACCCACCACCATCCCTCAGATCCATCGAATCACAAGAAGAGGAACGATGTTGCTTCCAAGCGGCGCTCCCTGAGGGCTTCGAGATCATCGGAACAGTACGAATCAGAGAGAGGAAGAGCGTGATGGGGGCGAGAGAAAAGGACGACGAACCCAACAAACCCATTCACCACCGCAAGCCACCACAAGCCCAGGACGACCACGGATGATTTAGAGAGAGGGAGATGGGGGGCGGTGGCGACAAGGAAGCGGCGGTGAAGCGCGACCCACACGGCAGGTTTGCAAGGTTGGGGTTGGGGTTTCGTTTGGGTTGGGGGTGGGGTGAGGTTGAGGGTGGGTATAGTGGGAGAGGAGGGAGGAAGATGAGAAGTTCAATGAGATCTGGGGTTAGTCAAGCTAATCAGAATGATGAATAATTAATTAAAGATTTTTTGAATAATTAAAAAATGAGTTGGAATTAAAAAATTAACTTTTAGAAATTTTCAATTAAAAAATAATTCCAAATGTCACGTGGAAAAGCTGAATAGGCTAAAATTGAAGCCACTTCAGCATCAGACACACTTTGTCCTTAATTGAATTAAAAAAAAATTCTTAGGGGCCTAATTTGATAAGAAAATTTCTTAGGTCCTGGAACTGATTCCCTTTACAATTCCAGGGGCCTTTTGATGTATTAAGCAAAAAAAAAGTTGTTTATAAAATTTAAGGTTAATCATCAAACTAGTTTTGTGTTTTTACATTGAGTCTAAATTTTGTCCTCAATTGCAAAATGTGTAACAATATACCTTTTGCATTTAGGAAGATTATGTTTTTGTTCCTTGCCGGAGGATTGAGCCTTGGCGATATTGCCTAGTGGCAGGACAGGGTTGAAGTGGCACGCCACATGTCATTTTTAGTTAAATTTTAATTTCTACATATATATATATACTAGTATGTATACCCGTGCCGATGCACGGGGGACATATTTCCAAGTATATAATAATTTGCTTTTAATATATAGAATTATTTATTTTGTATAAATGAAAAGTAAACGTAAATATTATGTTTTATTTGATTAATTTGTTTATGATATAATAATATACTCCCTCCGGTCCTATTTATAAGCAACAAAAAAAAATTCGCATAGTTTAAGAAATGTAGTTAAACTAGATAAAATGCATTAAATTTGTCTTAAATAAAAATAAACTTCCAAAATTACCATTTGTTATTAGTGTTGAAAAGTGGGAAAGAGAGAGAATAATTAATGAGACACATTTTATAAGTTAGAATTAATAAGGGCATCATTGGAAAAAATTAATTAATATAGCTCAAACTTTCATTTGGTTCTTATAAAAAGGACCAAGGTTTTTCTTCTCTTTCATGCTTATAAATAGGACCGGAGGGAGTAATAAATTGTATGACAAATTGTTCTCTCTCTCTCTCACACTCTCTCTCTCTCTCTCTCTCTCTCTCTCTCTCTAATGTATAAGTTATTCCAACAACTTGTTCATTTGGAAGTTGTATTAATCTATGTTGTAAGATTGTTATGCTGATTGGATGCTTAGAAAACTTGAATTTAGCGACTCAATAATTTATTTTACTTTCTCATCGTAAAACTTAAACATAAAAAAATATAAGCTATATATGTTCATTTATTCTAATTGTCGTCAAAATTTCATATTTATATATATATATATATATATATATATATAAATATGTTTGTTATTTTCAACTTGAAAATATTTTAAAATAAATGTTCTTTCCCGTGGAATTTATGTTTTCACAATCAAATTAAAATGGTTTCGTATATCTACTCTTAAAATTATTTAAAAGTATGGAAAAAGTACTAAAATTTTAGTAAAACATTTTCTATAGTTTCAATTTAAAGTATTTTCATGCAAAATGTTCATCATGTAGGAATTTTGTACTATATAATTAATAAATATAGACTAAATATGTTAATTCTTCTCTAATCTCTCGTGGGAGCCATTTTACCACAGTCAAATTATAATGCTTCTGCATATATACTCCTAAATTATTTAAAAAGTATGGAAAATTTACTAAAATTGTATTAAAACATTTTCTATTAGTTTCAACTTAAAAGTATTTCCATGCAAATTGATCCTCATGCAGGAGCTTTTTACTATATAATTAATAAATATAGACTAAATATGTTTATTCTTCTCTAATTCTTCGTGGGAGCCCTATATTCCCAATCAAATAAAAATACTTATGTATATTTATTCTTAAATTATTTAAAAAGTATGAGAAAATTACTAAATTATAACAAAACATTTTCTATTAGTTTCAACTTGAAAGTACTTTCATGCAAAATGTTCCTTATGTAGGAGCTTTTTACTATATAATTAATAAATATAGACTAAATATGTTTATTTTTCTCTATATCCCTGTGGGAGCCTTATATTCACAATCAAATTATAACTCTTATGTATATCTACTCTTAAATTATTTAAAAGTTATGAGAAAAGTACTAAAATTATAACAAAACATTTTCTAAGTTTCAACTTGAAATCATTTTCATGCAAAATGTTTCTCCCCGTATGAGTTTTTTAATATGTAACTTAAACATAAATAAATATAACTGAAAATGTTCTTCCCACTGTCTTCCCAATTTTCACAATTAAATTATATATTCCCTTAAAATCATTTAAAGATTCTAAAAACAGCATATAGCATAAACTTATGCAGAAAATTTTATCGAAAATGGCTGATAGATACCGTGGAAAATAGCACGACATATTTATCATAGTTTTATATATTTTTTACTTCTAAAAATATTTAATTAGAACTCCACCATCTGAATTAGAAAAAGAAGATATTTCTTTATAAATTCTTGACAACAATAATAATTAAAAGTTCTTTCCGGTCAAAACTGGAAGAAATTTTAAAAAGTGAAAAATTAATAAGATTAGAATATTATATAATAATATAATAATATTTAAAAATCAGAATAATTATTCCTAATTTTCTATGCTGAAATAGTTACAAAACTATCAAATTTTAATTTTTAAGAAGTTTATTTGAAATTAATAAAAAAGTTAGTATTTAGGTTACCATAAATATTTTGCCAGCTGATTAATGTATCAATACATTCGTATACAAACAATATTTTATTAATATAATTTAATTGAAAAACTTTGTATCTTTCTTAATCTTTGTTCTCAAAGATGTGATTAATACATCATTTTATTCTTAAAAAAATATTTAGTATCAAAAATTCATATTTTTATATATATTTTATTTACTATGTAACTTATAGATATGTAGAACTAAATCCAATTCGTAAAATTTAAGAGAAAAAGATAATGAGCTAAAGCCAATCTAAGTGAATCATGATAAATGCACCAATTCTCTACATGGATATATTTTTAAGGGTTAAGGGTCATATTAGTCTCTTTGTTTGTAAAAACGATTGATTTTAGTCCCTCAGTCAAAAATCCGCCAATAACTGTAAAAAAAACCGCCACTAATCGTCATTTTTTTTACTAAGGTACCAAAATTAAACACTTTTACAAACACAGGGGACTAATATGACCCTTAACCCTATTTTTAATGAACTGAGATATATTATATTAACTTTCTGATACATAGGAAAAATGAAAAGGCATGTTTTAGCCTCCAAATATAAATGAATGACACACTCTAGTCTCTAAGAGTCTGGGGGTTTTCCATGTAAGGTGTTTTCAGCATGTGCAGATTTTCATATGCTCTCTTCATTAGTAAATTATCATTTTGCTGTCAAAAAATATATATATATATATAAATGAAGGACAAAGCAGCACCTTAACCAAATACTACATAGTATTCTTTGTATGTTTTGTCATCCTTCTTTATCATGTTTCAAAAACTGGTAGATAGAGAATGCTTCCCTTCGGATAGAAAGATGTTTCTTTTTATTGAAGTCACCAACCTCTACATATTCATGTTTTCTTTAAAGCAAGAGAACTCTTAAAATTTCTTTCTCAAGTTTATAAATAACACTTAAAGAAAGCCTTAACAAAAAACATGCATCATTGAAGATTAATGCATTAAAATAAAGATGACAATGCTTCATTTTTTAACATTTTTTTTCTAGTTCATTTTCTTTATCCAAAATTATTTCTCCCTATGACTGCATATGTCCAAAAGCTCTTCCTTCCTTCTACTATTTCGTTGAAGAAATCATCGAGTTTCCTTGATGTAGTTTCAAAGCAGCTCTTAACGTTATCAAATCATGTCAAACCTGTCCAAGCTGTGCGCATTACCTACGGAAAATAGAAGTATTAAATGCAAATAAAAATCTAATTACATTCAGCCAAAGAAACAGCCTGGAGCTATGCACAATTTTTAAGTAAAATACAATTGCAGTCCTCTCCTCCCTTTTCTATCTTCTCTAGTCAAATAATTTTTTCCTGTTTAATGGTTCATCCAAGTGAAAATCTAATTACATTCACTATCATGTACCTCTCTTTCCCACTTCCCTGATGAGTTATGACCCTAATTCCCATCTTCTAGAGCAACTATCATAATTTCTACTATTATTATTAAAATTTTAAAAACAAATGATCAACAATAATTATAAGCTTAACCATTTATTTTTCTATTATTTTGAATTTATACCTTCTGAAATCCTGAGTATGAACTGAGTACTTTTATGTTGTGAACATCTCAGTTGTAGTCTTCTAGATATAATTATCTGGGGAGAATTAAATTTTTTCAATAGAAACAGATATGAATTATCATGAAATATATCAACCACCTGACATAACATGAGCAATGGCTATTAAAAAGTGATAGCTATCATATATGCCATTCAGTAAACATGCTAATCAGCAAGACTATACAACCAAAATTGACCAATCTAAATGTGCACGCTTAACTGAATCTGCAAACCCATGTCAAGATAAAACATTTTTAACCATCTCTACATAAATTATGCACTTACCATTCTTCAGAACTGAATTATGCACTTACCATATCAGTGAAGGGGTCACTGCCAACACATCAAGAAAAGTTCTTACCAAAAATAAAGTAGTCAAGGCTTTTTTTGGGAACAAACTCATAGACCAGTAACTTCTCTTTCCAAACTGAGACCAAGTAGCCTGACTAAATTTATGTGTTGTAGCTTGGCCACCAACTGCACCTCGTTCTTGAACTCTGTATCCCCTTGTTCTGAATTTGAAGACAACCTTTTCACAGCAACCTCTAGTCCATTGGAAAGCTTACCCTGAAAATATTTCAGTTTGATGTAAATGTACATCAGAACTGAGAGTAAGTGAATACCACTATATGAAAATTATTATTGATCTAAAATGTACGCGCATATCATTACCTTGTAAACAGGTCCAAATCCTCCTTGTCCTAGAATATTTGTGTCGGAAAAGTTATTTGTAACCTTTCTTATGGTCTCCAAGTTGAATTGCATTGTATCAGCAGGTTCAATTCCACTGTCATCTTCAGCTACACATGGGAATGGAACTTAATCAATTTTAGTTCTTCAAAGGTGATTTAAGATAAACAGCAGTAAATCAGAAAAAGCATGATGGTTAACGGTAAATTTGCTTTCTCTCTCTCAATACCTTCTGTAATATATACAGAAAGTACTTCATATGTTATTATTTCAATTATGATTAATTGCTTGTATTGTATTGAGGAAAATTATATCATGTTAATACTGAAAGTTGATTAAACATTAGTCTTATTGCCAATAAGAATCACATGTAGACAGTGCTTTGTCTTACTATCAGTATCATCAATATGTCTCCTTTCAGATATTACTCTGCACTCTCTACAACCTTCAGCCAATCCAATCTCTATTTGTTAACAACCACCTTAGAACAATATACATGAATTGGAAACACAAAACCAACATATTATAGAACTAATCTTAAATAGAATTTTAAAGCAACATGATATACATTTAAGATCATCTTGGTATACATTTAAGAACTAAGCTTGTATTGTATTGAAGAAATATAATACATATAGCATAAGGATAACAGGTTCAAAAAAGCAAAAGACAACCCTGCTAAGAAGAACAAAACAGAAATAAAGGGCAGCCAAAACAGAATTCAAGCAACATAGTTATGCTCTATTTCCTGTTCCTGCAAAGAAGGAATACAAAAGTTTTGTAACTTAGTCAACATATCATCCACAATGTCTCTCTGTCTAAATTCTTACACAACAGCAAGCATTGCAAGCATCTCACATCTTTGGAAAGCTAAAACAGATTCATAATTAAACATGATATCTATTATCTATCTTTTGAACCTCTGCGGTTTAAAGAGAAACATGAAAAAGACCATAAAAATGCAAAAGAACCACCAACCAAAAAGCAAAAGGGGTAGATAGGGAACTCACCAAAATGCAAGCGCAGGAACATGCATTCAGTGAAAGATCTCAAAGGAGAAGAGGAAGAGATCGAAAGTGATTCGTACAGAGCCTACACAAACAGTGTTATCAATGGTCTGCAAATGATGAACAAAATACTTGACCATATAATGTTTTAAACTTGATTAGAGGGTCATAAAACTTATCTGTAGAGAAAATTGCCGCAAGCAGCCCTGCATAGGATATTTGAAGTTAGAAATTAGTTACTGTCAAACATTAATCATTAAAAAGAAAGGGTGAAAGTACGCATGCACCTGGGTTACATGAAAATTTCTCACATTTGGATGAGATCACCTCCTCTGCCTAAAAGTAAAAGATACAATTTTTAGGAACAACCAATTTCAAAAATCAAAACTGAAATAGGGACTTCTTTCAGCATGTTTGGGAGGAATGGAGTTTAAGAAGAAGAAAGATATAGAAGAGAGAATTCAAGGGAGGGAGGAGAACCACCGGGCGATGGAAGAGAAAAAATGATACTATAAAGTTGAGAGAGAGAAGACCGGGCGGATAAACCAATGTTGAGTTTAATTTGAACTCAAACATTTCTTAATTTTAATTTCAAAATCAAATGGTGTATAGGAGAAATGAATGAATAGCTAGCAGAGGAATTCAATTAATGTGATTGTGGACGACAACCTCTCATAAGTGTAAACCTCTTAATTTCTCTTTTTTTTAATTGGACAGTATGGGAGGCAAAATCTAAAATAGGTGTTTATTAAACAATTAGAAAATAGAACCCAGTAATGAAAATCACGTATAAAGTTCAAAAAAATCTGAATACTATTAAAGAGCACTAACACATGTAATCTCTAATTGGCTATTTATGTGGTGGAAATAATCATAGTTAAACAGGTAAATAGTGATTGGCTTAGAAGTAGCTAGTGGATAATTAATGTGAATCAATAATGAATGTTAGTCAAATTTTGGGTAAAAAATATTTCGAAAATAAAATAAATTGCAGGTGCTATTACATGGCTACCCTTAGATAAAAAAACAATTAGCAAAGATGCCACTCCCAAGTTTCCAAAAGTGGTAATAAGATTTTCTTTATGATTTTTTTTAATCATGGAAAATTTGTTGAAACCTCCTTCATTGCTTGCCAAGTGTCAAAACTTGTCATCTTTTAGGTTCTCTTTTATATACTACTAGTATACCTGCCCGTGCCATGCACGGTAGTTATTTTCTGAAATTTTGTAAAATTATTATGTTTGAAATAATTGTTGTAAAATTATATTTGAGCTACGATATATGTATAATGTAGGAATTCTCTGGTACTTGTTTTGTGGTTAAATAATATATTATAATTTATTTCGACTATTGTATTAAACTGGGCAATGAAATAAATATATTGCAAATGAAAATTTAGATCATAAGAACAATATCTTGAATACTATTTTCCTTGACTAATTTCCTCTTGTCCTTGGGGTAATGGCTATCAAGATTCTTTCTTCTAGTAAGTAGCAACTCTATAAGAAGTAAGAACATATCAAAAACTCCAAGCATTTCTTTGGAGAGTAAACAATACTCTATCCAATGTCTCAACGGGAAGGAATTTAACAGTCTGTACAGTAACTAATGCACGAGTAGAATGAATGAGAACAAAACATCTATATGCATGTTTCATGGGTACAATAAAAATTTAGATCTCTGTCGCCTCTCCAAATGAATCATTTGATTGCAGCTAAAGCATCCTACAAAAATAAGATTTGACAATGGTAAGATCAACATAGTAAGAGAACAGTTATGCAAATTCAGCTTGAGGAAATGTTAAAAGAATAGCAAATTTTACTTTTAATAGCTTATATGCCCCACAATCCTTGATCTAATCTGATGAAGATAGAGCAAACCTTTTCAAATTTATTGGAAATCCTTCTATGTCAATATGTCAGCTCTTGTTGAACCAAATGAACAAATATTCTATAAGTTCATTATTCCATAAAAGTGTTAAGTTAAGAACTTATAATGCCTAGGAGTTTCATACTCAAATGTGAATGACTCTTTTTCCACCCTCCTAAAAAACATCATCACAATCTGAAACAAAGTGTTCATGTAGTTCAACTTCAGAATCACATTGTTTTTTGTTCTATTTCATGAAGTGTAGATATAAAAAAGCAATGTGAGTCAGTACGTAGAACTGATGTGGTCGCAGTTCTACACGTCTAACAAATAAAATTATATGATGTACCATGTCATCCATGGATACCATTAATCTCATCTTCTTTTAATTACAGAAGCTCCACAAATACTTCAACACAATGTTATTGCAACTTTAGATTTCAGTAAAATGAAAAAAAAACAATGATCACTATGTGATGAGCCCCTTTGCCGACTCTAGAGAAAGTTTCACAAGAGCCATAACAGTGAAATTTATTGAGTAGGTGCAGTATAATAGTGCAGCGCATTTTATAGTTCAACACATTCAATAAAAACGTGGATTAAGGAATAAAGCAAATGGTGCTTCTGTTTTCTTTAAAGTAATATTGTTGTCCTCATTTACTTAAAATGAACCATAAAAAATAAAGGTATACATAAGAAAAAGGAGAAGAAATGGTCTGACTTTGCCTCATGAAAACCTCAGTAGCAATTTAAGAAGCAAAATCTAAAACCAAAGGGAAGAAGTTATACAATTAAATATAAATTTTTAATAAGAATTCAAGGAAAGAAACCAAGTTATCATCCGATCTTCCAATTGAGAACTTTACTATCACTACAACAAAAATTACATTTAGCGACAATCTTGTAGTGGCAAAAGCCCTATTGCCGGCATTTTATGTAAAAAAATACACTTTTTCTACATATTATGAATTTGCATTAATAAGTTACGTATAGTGGCAATTGATGAAAAAAGACAAAAGTTTCACCGGAAAGTCTCTGTTTCCCTCTTCCTCGCCCTTACTTTCTCTTCCCTCCTCTTCAACCTCGCTCTCTTCTTCCCCATCTGAACCCTAGCTTCAAATCTCTCCGCTTCTGGCTCTCCGTCGGCGGCAACGTCTGATTCGGCGGCGGCCACATAGTCCCCTTGCCCCCACTGCCGACGTGATCTGAAGCCTCCCTCTTAGCGGTGTTCCAATCCTCGCATATCGGAGGAACTCACCGTTGCCCTGTCATCGTCGCCGATGTTTGCGAAATCCGAGCACCGCAAAACCGAGGGGACGATGTTGCAGCCGTGGCGGATGAGGAGCCCGAAGGAGTGGAGCGAAGAGGATGTTGAGGTTCAGGAGAAGCAGATGGCGAAGCCAATTGGAACAGAGCCAATTCGCATACTTAGCTCTCCATTCTCGTTCAGTCGCTTGATTCGCGTTCTAGGTTCTCGTTCACTCGTGCTCACGCTCTTGCTCTGGATCTCTGTTTGCTCCAGATCTTTCAAGATCTCCAATGGTGAGTTTCCATTTCTACACACTTTCTTTTTATCTTTGATCTATAATCTATAATTTACCTTTCAAATTGCATTCTATTTGAATAAGGATGCAGTCACCGTTTCATCGATTTGAAATTTTCTGCACAGTTTGGTGTATTTGCAATTTTAGGGATTTTTGTTTGGGTTAATTTGAGCTTGAAATCTGAATAGGAACATGATGCTTATGAGAGGATGCAGCAAGTGATGGACTATATGAAGATGAGAATCTAAACCACATGAAGTGAAGCTTATGGAGCAAGTCTTTTCAATTTTCAATGATGATTATTCCTATTCTTTAATTCCCTACCTTCAACTTCTCTCTCAGATGGAACCTTCTTTCTGTGGATTTCTTGCAATTGGGGGGGGGGTGCTTTCTATGCTAGTATATTTACCATTTCGGTTAAAATTTCTCCTGTATATTTATAGTTGTTTCATAGTTTCAGTTTCTTGAATTTTTGTCTCCTGCCATGATTATGTTCTTTTGTATGTTATACTTAGACAGTTGGGCCAACTTAGCAATGAACAGTTCTTGGTTGATGATTGATGAATTTGAATGTCCCCAGCAACTACAAAAGTTATACACTTCTACAAAGACGACTAAGGTCTATTAGTGTAATCAGTCCATTGCATTTATTATCTAGTGACTGGCCTTTAATAAATTCAGAGAGTTTTTTGTTTGCTCAAGTTTAACCATGGTGATGTTTATAGCATTTTCAGCGGCATATTGTTCACGGTATTGAAGTATCGTTGCTGTTAGTTCTTAGCAGATGAATATAGGTGACTTTGCTTTTTGACTTTTTCCTATGCTATTAATTTGGTTGTGCCTCAGGGCTGATAATTGATGTTTTATGTATATGTGCTTCAGTAAGAAAGTTGGCTAAAGACTTATGTAAATATGCAACTGAGCATCAAGACAGTACATACCCCCTTGCAAAGGTTGTATGTGCTGGATTTAAGTAAAGTGTTGAACCTCCAGTTTATTTAAGTGGAGGTATGTGTGCTTAGTATTTCATTAAATGAACTGCACTTTTGATACAGTCTTCGTGTTCTAAAAATATTTTGTAAGAGTGGTATACTAAACTTTACATACTGACTTTAACAGATATTAAGACTAACGAGTTTCATGAAAGAAATGGAGGTTGTTGGCAAGATAAAAATGCTAATGTAACCGCTTTCCTACCACTTATTGTTCTCCTAATTATAACTGTTATGTGGTTGGCTGCAAGTTAAACCTTTAACATTGGCAGGATACTTTTAGGGGGGGAATTTGTGGTTGGCTGCAAGTTTGTGAGGGCTCTGTCATGCTACATCATATATTTTCTAGTCACTTTTCTAAGTTCTAACTACATACTCTTGTTACGTAGGTCCTTAATGAGGCCACTGCATACTTGTGGTATTGTAGGGTGATTCTCTTTGTATTGGTTGCAGGTTAGTTGTCTAATCTTATGAACCTTTATGAAGAATTAATTTTAGATAAAATATGTAAAGTTAATTGAAAGCTTTTTGATCTGAGATAATTTTGTTAATTTGTTTCATAAGTGCTTTATTTTGTGATATTGTTTTGCTAGGGAAGTGGAGTAATTTGCAGTAGAATTTTAATGCAGTTTCGTTGGTTAAAGCATTGCAGCTCATGCTATCCTTTCTCTTTTGGTAGGTTTTGGACCTCATTTTTTGGCTTGTTGAATGATGTAATGATTTTTAGAGTTAAAGTTGAAGATATGTATTTTGACTTTTATATTTAACTTTAAGTTCACATTATCTTTCAATCAGTTCAACAAGGATTCTTTAGTTTAACCCCCTCTCCCCTAAATGTGGTGCTTTGTTCCTTGATGTGTATGTTGTTATTGAATTCTAGAAAAAAAGTATTGTCTGAGGTAACATAGATGCAAGCAAGTGGCCTATGTGTCAAATTTTGGGTCTGGAGATATCTAAAAATAGTCAATTTAAATTGGTCAATAGCATCAGCCTACTAAATTCTATTGCTTATGATTCCGTCACAGCTCAAAAGGGAAGTACTTGATTCCTTGTATTTGACAACTGGAACGATACAGGTTATTGCAAATTTGCAATGAAGGTATGTGGTCCCACCTATGCTGCTCCAAGAGATGCGGTTACGTGTCAGATTGAGAAGGAAATTGAGTTTGAAGCAGGGCATGTTGACCTCTCCAAAAGGGAGCATAAGGGACCTGAGTTCTTCAAGATTTCAGGTTCAATTTTTCACTTCTTTTTTGTTGAAAAAGTTCATTTTAATATTATACTTGATCACTTTGTTTTCCACATTGGGTTTTCCTTTACCTGTTTGTCATAATTTGTTTCCGATAATCTTGTTGTTTCTCACTTCTTAGGGACGTAAAGGTATGTTTTCAGTATCATATTTATTGTAAAATGATTGCTGTTAATTCAGTTTCCATATGTTATAAACTTATAATGACATGATCATGATGGATATTAATTGAGTATGACATCTCCATGGACTGACTTTTACATGATTATGATGCATACTACCTATTTAAGAGTTAAACCTTCCGCAATTTGGGGTGAAATTAAAATGATAAGGTGTCTTATTGATGGTGATATAGATAGCTAAAAATTATTTTAAATTGTAAAGCTGTGATGCTTTGCTGCTGTTTAGCATTAATGTTTCCTAGCTACTTTGGTGTTGTTAAATGATGAAGTTTAAAATCTGATTTGTAGAGTAGTTTTAGTGTTTATACTTCCATGGTTTTCTGCAACTCTAGTTCTGAAACTATACAAGGTAACGAATTGAGTGGTAAGAGCATTAGTGCTCGAGTAAGTTTTATGCAAGTAGGTATTTGAGTTGCAAGTTCTATTTTTTGGCAGCTATGAAACCATTTTCTGGCGGTTCTAAACCGCCAAAATTGGTTTAACAAGCCAATGCAAACGATGACATTTAGCGGCAATACTAAAGGCCGCCAAATATGGCCGCTAAACGACGACAGCTTTTGCCGGCCGTTTTTTACATCTTTACCGGCGCCCGGTATAAGCGCCGGCAAAGCCTTTGCCGACCCCCGATGCAGCGGCGAAGTAGTGTTTGCCGGTAAAGTCGTTTGCGGCCATTTTTATTGCCGCTAAAGGCAATATTTATTGCCGGTAAAAAGCCTTTTTGTTGTAGTGTATGTCAATTAACTCCCCCCTCCAACTCAAAAACCCAATGCCATCATTAAAGCCATTGTGTGCAACTTCATAAATTTGAAAAATAATAAAACTATTGCTTGTTACAATCAAACTTGACCATATTATAAAAGTAAATAAAATAGTCAAGAAAGCCAAACATGTTCTCCATCCTGTTCTGTTTAAAATAAAAGTGAAAACAACTAAATAGTAAGTTAGTAACCAAACACTATATTAACTTTGCATAAGAAATATAGAAAATAGTTCCAAATTATCTGTTCTATAATGTACAAAATCCAAACCCAAGAATAATATAAAAGCAAGCATTAGATATCAAAGGAAAAGGCATCAAGGTATGCATTAGATTTATAAAAGTCTCTCTCAACGCATGAGAAAATGTGCTGATTTCAACAATTAGAGATTCTAAGAAAACTTAACAGATAGCAACAACATGTGCAAGTCTCCTTTTTAATTTGGACTGCAAAGGAACGTATATTGAGAGCTATAAGGCCATTAACATGAAACACATCAAACTCATCTATTATCTAGCAGTGAACTCTAGCAGCACATACATCTTAATTAAGTTTGATTCTATATGGAACTGTATAGGAAAAGACAAAACAATTTTGGCATGAAAGTGTTCTCCAAAAAGCCCCCTTAGGTTCATGGAGACATATTACATTCAAGGTAAAAATTATCTTATGAAAAGAAATTACAAACTTGAATATACCTCAAGTCCTCTAGTCCAACATTAAAACTTAATTAGATAAAAAACAGTAAACAGTAAAGGAAATCCCTAACTCCTGCACTTGGACTTTTCCATGGTCCCTGGTAGCTACAGAAGAATATAAATTTACTTAAACAAACCATGACACATAAATTCTTATGTTAAAATTCAAATAGCAAAATACATTTTCTTTCAGCTTTGTGCTTATGTTCCAAACTAATGTTCCTAAATCATTGTCTTACTGAATCAAGAACCATAATCATTCAATCCTCTAGCTTCTCTATATAACTTCCACTAACCATTATGCATTATCCCTAATACCCATAATCTTGTTGAATCAAGAACCATAATCATTCAAAGAAAGTCCCTTCAGTTAAGTGAATCCTAATGTTATTTTTCAATTCACTGATAATACATAAACACCTTGCACCAGAACTCAGATATCATAATCTCAAAACAAAATGGTAATTTCATTTAATAAAACTTCCTTCTAACCCAAAACATGTATCACTTCCTCCTCTTTAGCCAATGTCACCTGAAATAAGTTCAAACTAAAATGGGTTGCAGAGAAAAGGAACACCAACGAACAAAAATATATATAAAACACAAATAAAATAACAGAGAATCACTTTTCACATCACCACCACCACCCATCAACCCATCAATAGCATTATCCAGCTAAATCCTTTTATTTCAATTCAAAAGAAGCTGGAATCAGATAAGATGAGGAAAAGAAAGAGGAACACATACTTTCAGAAGCAAGTAAAAACGGATACATCCTTTCAGCATAGTGTAGCGTCCCAAAGTCCCATATCACACGGTTATTGCCTCAAACCGTTGCGGCCTTATCCTTTATCGTTAAGCCTCACCCTGTGAAAAAAATTCATGATTAAAAGGTGTGGATAAGAATGGTGAAGACAGCTTCGCAATTATATAGTAGAGAAGCACATAGAGGGATTAAAAAGTTCATACCTGATGCAAGTAGAATTATTACTCTGATCCGGTCATTGTTTCCTACCATTGTTTCTGAGGAAAATCTTAGACGCTAGGATTAGTTGGAGGAGGGAGTGATCATTTGCAAAACAACTCCATCAACTCATCTCTATTTATAGTACGCCAAGAAAAGTTGCATGCAAAATTCGAAAGATGATGCTCTTAGACCAGAAAGCAAAGAGAAGAAAAATAGAGCAAGCTTCATCAAACCCACCCAGATCCTCCTTACTATGAACTGATGTCCTCTGTTTAAGAAACCTCCACTATTAGATGAAACCCCCAATCTCTCCCATGCAGGCTCCATGTCCAATCACCGTTGCCAAATCCCAGAGAAGTCCCCTTCCGCCACCTTCATCTCCCTATCCAACTTTGTCTTCAAGAAATCCTGCCAGCCATCTCTCCAAAAATAAGAATTAATCAACGAAAAATGAGATGAAGACAAATGTTCAAGAGAAGACAGGAAAAAAAACTGAATTAAGAGGAAAAAAATAGATCACAGGGATGATGAAGAAGATATTCTTTGATGAACAAATTTGACGTACTTGTAATTGCTCCTTTTAATGCGCAATAGAAGGCTAGGTTCAGATCTTGGAGACGGAGAGGATGCTTTGCAAATATCAACGGTTCAAGTTGGGATTTCAACAGAGCATATGCACGCTTCTGTGAAAAAGTTGGATACCGTGAAAATAAGAAAACGTGTTGTTTACTCTATTTTCTCTCTCTGTTAATTGGTTGTAGTGGGCGGTTTGTGTAAATCTATAATGATGACCAGCATATATGGAAGAGAAAATAAATACACGTAAAGCACCTGCAGATAAAGATTGAACCCATAAAATTTCAAATGCCGCTCGCTGATAGGCTGTTTGGGGCGGTTCGAGAGGTTTTAGCCTTTTAGGGTATGATAACCTAAAGTTAAGTTTTAAAAATTAGTAACTAATATCTTCATTATTTAAACATATATTTTCGAATTACAGGGTGGAAACAGAATCAAAGCTTTAAACGTTTGTGTCCACGTGTTGAATTCTAAAACTTGCCAAAAATAGTAATTCAAATTTCGTTTAGAATTTTTTTTAATAATTATGCTAACGTGGCGCAAGATGGGGTGGGTTCCTCTAGTGACACGTGGCAAACTTTCCTTCTAATGGTTTCTCATTTTATTTATACTAGTGTAGTGGCCCGTGCCATGCACGGGAGATTTTTCACAAAAAAATTAAAATTATTTTTGAACTAATTATGATATATTTATAATGCTTACTTAGCTTCTACCTGGGACATAGCTAATCAATATATATTTAACCATTTATTTTCAAACATCATATAAATATTACAGTTGCGAACAAAATATATTTCAGATCAGAACTTAGGTTATAACAAAATATCTTGAATACAGCATATGACAACCATCTCATATCTAAGAGTGCTTACATCTAAACATAAGTTTTATCATGTCAATTATATTCCAAAAATTAAATAGCTATCTCTTTCATCAGCCACCATTCAAATCACATTTGCAAAAAAATCAACAATTATATCACATCTTTTTGAAGAATGTTGCCAGCATATAAACATATCCCAATTCCAAGCCGTGAGCAACCATGTCCTAAACACAAAAATAACAGTATAATCAACACTCTAAATGATCAATAATATACATTATAACTTTGTAGTTTAAAAATATAGACTACTAACCAACTTGATGAATTTAATGCTTATTACATTCCTTCAAAATGATGAGAGGTCCTTGTGTGTAACAGGCTTTGTATTAGCTAGGAAATTGTGGCCTTCGTTAGCTTCCTTTTCCATGGTGCTTTTTGCATCTGATAGGAACTCCTATACCGGGTCTCTGACCATTCTATTCTATATTTGAATTTTAAAAAAAAATAAAATAAAATAATGCATTATAATATAAAGAACAAATTAAAATTTCCAAGAATATAATATAATCAAGTTCATGAATATAATTTTTTTATGAAGTTCAAGAATATTTAGAAATATAGAAATTGGTGTTTACCTGATTAATCAATTATAGAGTATCAAAAACCTCATTGTACACAACATTTTTGGTCGATTTAGACATCTTTCCTTCTTCATCTAAGCTTAAAATCTTCAAACCCTTCTTTGTTTTTACTCTAGACACAGCCACATATAGTTGGCCATGTGTAAAAACTGGTTTAGGAAGAAAGAGACCAACATTCGATAAAGATTGCCCTTGGCTTTTATTTATGGTCATCGCAAAACATACAGATAACACGTATAGTAAGAACGTATTTAAATTATGATATTACTTTTTTTTTATACCAAAAGCACAGTGGTCTAGAAAGGGATTGAGCTGGTAGCTAAATTTGAGTCGGTATTGAAACACCACCAATTTATCTTTCCGCTGAATTAGAACATATAGCTAGCAAACTGTTATCCAAACATGCTCTACAACAACTGATTCAACATTCATTTTTAAGGTCTAAAGTGCAATATGGAACAACATAATGAATTCAATAACACACATATCACATCTATTGTGATTTTAAGTTTAAGTGATCTACTTCTGTTTTCTTTTAGCTATATGTAGTTTAGTGTTATGCATTATTCTTTTGCTGATATTGTACTTACTGCGAATATCAATTGGTGAGTCCGTTTTTCATGAAAGTAGGTCACAAAATTAAAGACTTTTACTGTAATCACATTTTCAAACCAATAAAATAAACTAACTTAATTAGTAGACAACTAAAAGAAAACACAGCACATAGAATAAAATAAAAAGATGTGTCAAAATAGCTTTTTTTTTTCTTCCTCCTTGACTATTCACCCACCATTTCTTGGTAGTCCATTGATGATAAGCTTAGTTACTAAAATTATGAAAGACACGTTTATTTTTCTAGAAATGATAACCATTAATTGAAAAAACCATTCCAAGGGAACAACCCCTCCCTTGTGAGGCAGAAAACACTTCAACAAAACAACAATGCAAATAGAAAGTAATACTAATTTTAGATAGAAAGACAACAGACATGACAAAAGAGAAAAACACCAACTTCTAATGTGGCATGAATACAAAAGCCTTTCTCAAACATGACAGCCCCAAGTTGCAAAATGAATCCTTATACTAAGGATTGTACTACTTACTTCCAACTATGCATATGGATTAACTTTCCCAATGTGAATCACAGTTGGATCCCTCTTGTCTATCCCCATATAAACCATATCCCCCACAGTCAGTCCACTTTCTTGAATAAACTCAATCCATCCTCCTTTGAAATGGCCTTCGTTAAACCTTGTAGTGTGCCAATACAGGGTGCAAAAGTACCTCCTACCAAATTCATCCCTCAACACACAACGATTTGGCTTCATAGGCAGCATAGCAAACCTGATCAAAGCTGCAGGAAGAACCTAAAAATAACATGGAAAGATCTCAATTAACTTATCCATAAAGGTAGTATAGAATGAAAAAAAAAATCAATTAGAATGGTGCTTGATAAAATGTACCTTCTTATTGCTGACCACATGAGATTTTTTCAGTGTAAAATAAAACTCTTTATAAAATTCCTCATTAAGCTCGTCAGCATCACTGTCATATTGAACTGGTATATAATTTGCATCAACCCAGCCAATCTCACGAAAGATAGGTGGCGAAAAGTAGTTAACCTCCCTATATTCCCTATCCATGATCTTAACATGAAACTCAGATTGACCCAAATAGTAGACATCCAACCATCCACCATGAAGCAAATTGTATTGAATCCTCAGGTCAGAAATACCCGCAGTGAACATGTAAACATCAGCATTCTTCTGCATCCAAACATTAAACATAGATCCACCAGCATCAATCAACGTAATAGTCTCAGTAACCATGTCGCCATATTCACTGACAAACATAGGAGGCAACTGAGTGTATTCCTGCATTGCATCCAGAGAAAAAACAACATCACGTATGCTATAAAAATTGTGGAAAATATTTTAAAAGCACAAAGCATAGGACTTAGTACCAGTTGAGGATCAATGTACAGGAAAAAACCCCTGTAGCGAATAGCAGCATTGTCATTGTTATCCATGGTACAAAACAAACCCTGAAAGCAATGAATTCTCATTATTTTTATGAGAGATATAATATTATGCATAAAAATAAATAACATAAAAAGTTGAAAAAATTATTGAATTTATAGATCAACTTACAGAATTAATCAAAAAGGGATAAAAACACTCATACAGTCATAACAGTGTTCACTATCTAGTTATCTCAGAGTAGTAAAAATAATAAAATAATTAGTATAGTAATATCTTATGTATTGACAAAGAAAGCAGACGAATACATACTTCACTATTTGTAACCAAAACATTCATTCATGCTGAAAACAGATTTAAAAAACCAAAGAAAGACTATTTGAAGAAGACACTAATAGTTCAAGAAGTAGTCAAATAAGTAAGAAAAAACAAAACTATGGATTTTAGACTATGAGTATTGCAGTACGTGAGATTGAAGGCAAACACTTAGTATCTTTCAGCTTGCTTGTTGATGTGTTGAAAAGAAAAAACACATTCAGTCTTATATATATGTGCAAGGGCAATTGGATAGCCTTTTCACTAAATGAATATTGTTGGAAAAAATAACTTTTTCACTAAGATGGTTTTCAGATGAAGAGTTACACGTTAAAACCTACTCTAGTTTAGGATTAATAATAACACTGAAACATAATTATGCGTAAAAAAAAAAGAGTCCAAAGATTATGTGGTTAAGATAAAAAGCATATGCACAATATAGGCTGAAAACTAAACCTACCTTTCTAGTTGTGTATCGAAATACACAACCATCATGAGTTTTGTAATCCAAAAACTACTCTCATGAGAGAAACTTTGTGAAAAACTTCTGGAAAACTGGATATCATCATGATTTTCGTAATCCAAAAACTACTCTCATGAGAGAAAATTTGTGAAAAACTTCTGGAAAACTGGATATCATCATTTCATATGGTAGCTTGGAGAAAAAACCCTAAAAGGCTACTCAAATACAGCAGTAGCCATCAAATAAATAGGGCCTTGATCCACTCAGTAGCCAGTAGAGACGGCTCAATGAAATCACTCATTGATTTTCTCTGTGCACGCATGCTCCATTTTGTTTTTGCCAAGAACATGGTTTTAAACACACGTTTAGCCTGTAATCATGGTTGGTAGATGAGACAAATTAGGACCCAGTTATTTTATTTTTTCAAAAACAAAAACCTGATATAGAAATTAATGGAAAAGATTTGTTATGATAAACCTCTCAACACGTATACTTTTTACTGTTACAAATGAATCCATACTGAAATTGGGAAATTACTTTTGAAACTATTGGGAGATAATCCATGCTGTTATCATAACAACATGGAAATTTAATTTGACTTCAAAGAATAAAAACGTGTATCATATCTCCAAAGGATTCAAATGGCTAATGCTTTATTTTTTTAATGTGGCTAATGCTTTTTTTTTAACGTTTAATGTGGACAATGCTTAATCATACTATAAGCTACGTTCAAAAAAGCAAATCATACTATAAGCTAATCTGAGGACAAAAAAATTAATAAATTAAACTCAAACATATTAGAATCTCATAATTCTAAAAAATCACGGATTAAGTTTTTTTTAACCGGTCACCGACTAAGTTATAGTAGTAATAAACTTAATTACAAAAAAAATTAAAATTACGTTCAAAAAATAATAAACTCAAAACAATTTGCTGAAGAAATACAGTATACTTTTTTTAAAAAAAATATAGTATACTTTACATCAGATGTTTTATAGTTTGAAATTAAGTAAATTAGCTCTTTTTCTTTTTCACAAAAAAGAGATATTTATTAATAATAGGAACCCACATGAGAACAACCCTATCATGAAATAGAGGAAAAATAAGGATGGTTGATTTTGTTTGATTGTTTGACAGTCGTTGTAATCCTAGCCTAGGGACAAATATGAGAACAACTATTACTGTAGTTGTTTCTGCTCTTAATATAAGAAAGACATGAAACTTGATTTTTGAAAAATTATTATAATAATAATTTTATCTAAAATAAATACAAAAGGCATTGATTTCATGCATATTCCATATATGCAAGAACACATCGAAATTTTCTTATACTGATATAAAATATTTCAATTTACAACAAAATAAAAATTTATTTCAATTCAAAAATACCATAATATTTTAGGAAGACTGAATCTTCAATTAGATAAATATATTTTTATATCAGAATGTATATTGTTTGAAAGGTGACTTTATTTGCAGCCTAATTTGGTGTTGATTTTTCTTTGTGCGCGTAGCCGGTGGTTACCAAGGGGCTTTTAAACATAAATTTCGGTTGTAAACACGTTTGTGAAAGAGAAAATTCAGGGTTCAGTTTTAAATGTGAGATATCTTTCCTGATCAACAATTGAAAATGCTAATTTTCAAATTGGCAAACTATATTTGAAACAATTATGGGATAGTCAATTGACCTTTTTTTTTTTGAGCTGAATCAATGGTCATGATAATAGCATAGAAATTTAATTTATTTTTTTGAAAAGGAAATTTAATTTCAATAGATGGCAAGTAATATATGAAATCAAAAGATTCAAGTCCATAATGGCAAATAATTCTATCATATATTCCAAGAACATATCTTTCCAAAAAATTTAAAAAAGAAACAGATTTTTTAATATAATATATTACATTAAAAGATACTATCAATCTCATTGGTATAAAAAATTTCCACATCCATTACACGTGAAAAATTTCCACAACTTTTAAAAATCAATTTCCACAAATCTTTCAAAAAAAAAAACTTCCACACTAAAACATACTTTTCGTATTGATCTATAATCTTTAATACTTTTTTAATACTAAAAAAATATAATATTGACAATAAAGTAAATATTTAATGCAATAAATTTAATCTTTACAAAATTAAGAACTTCTGAATTGTCAAACAGTTTTAATGACCTTATAGTAATTGAGTTTGTTTTAAATCTTTCTATATAATAATAATAATAACAACAACAAATGCTACAGTTTTTTTAAAACAAAAATTGAATACTCTAATCAATTAGTATTCAACTTAAGAAAATGAAAGTCTATCATAATATCGGTAACCTTGCAATTCCTGTTTTTAATAGATATAAATATTTCAAGAATTTATGCTTTAAAGTGTAAACACGTTTGGTTGTTTAAAAAAAAAACACGTTTGGTGAAAGAGAAAAATCAAGGTTCAGTTTTAAATATGGGTTCGGTGTTCTTTCAAAAAAAAATATATATGGGTTCAGTGTAAAGTGTAAACACGTTGAGTTTTAACAGCGAATTTGGCAACAAAGTCTATTTATTGTTTTTATCTCCAAGCACAAATCAAGGAAGCAGTTAACAGCCTATTTTGCTAGTACTTGGGGGTTCCTCTTGAAAAGAAAAATTGGTGTGGGTTTAGATTGTATCAACACTTATAATTTGTTTAGGGTCTGTGAGAGAGTCAATCAAGTGAATCAACTAAAAATCTCCCATATTTCCTTATACATTTCCATCACGTAGCTTGCTCAAAGTTTACCCTTACTATGTGATACTTTATTTTTATCCTAATCTCCTTATATCTACACATGTATATTTATATATAAAACTTGAAAATATTTATGCAAAAATAATAATGGAAGACAAATCAATAACACAACCATAATTATTATAAACTGGTAGAAAGACACATCTTTGTAACAGACCACCACAGTGATGGGTACAAAGTTGTAACTGGTAACTCTAACACAACTCATAAATGGACATGAAACAACAAAGCAGTTCTGAAACAACATTCATCTAGACAAACACAGCACATGAAGAAAAAAAAAAGACAAACAGTGGAGAAAATTCAGTACAACACAAAGCCAATCCAAAAGATGTTGTACCATCTACCATGAGACACCCATTATTCTTATATTCTACCTCCACAAAACACAACATGCATTTTAACCAGATCATGTCAACAACACTCAGGCATTCTTCTCCTGCTTGATTTGCTTGAGAATCTTCACGTTGCTAGTTCCAGCACCACCGCTCACAGGATCAGCAGTAACCCTTTTCTTATGAGCAATCATTGAAACAGAATCCGCATCAGCAATGTTGAGACCTTCGTCACGACCTTCCTGACCATCCAAATTGACAACCTCATCCCCTAAAACATTGTTACCATCAACACCTAGCCCAATGTAAGCTCCACCAGCTGCATCAGAAGGCTCAGCTTCAGAGAATTGACTCATAAGATCCTGCATACCAAATAGTAAAAATATTTAGCATTCGAAGGAACTTAAATATATATCAAGTGCTAATATAATAGTAAACGAATCAAATACCTGAGGATCAACCAACTCAGCCTTATTAGCATGATTGCCATACTTGGTCAGATTCAAAGAAACATCAGAGTTATAAATCTCAGATCCAGAGTCCATGTCACTGAACCTAGCCAGTATGACAGCATCATCAGTGAACCTCTTAACCTTATATGAAGGCTCAAATCTGCCAACAGTCAAGTTCCTCATGTCCATCTTAAATAGGAACTTCTTATCAACCAAGTCAGATATATCCCTTGGGCAAACCAGCTCACCACCATGCTGTAAAATAACTCATTCATCATATACTATTTCGCATACATTAAGAAAAAAAAAAACTCCAAGCTGATTGCCATACCTTCTCAAACATCTCTATCATTTCTGAACAGGTACGATTGAAATATCCAGCAGCAGGACGATCAAAAATCACAAAGGTAGTCGAGTCTGTGTCATCAATAACTCGAACCTTAATTCGATACCTGATTCAAAGAATCTAAATTAGGCTCAGAAAACAAAAACAATTTGCCTAAAAAAAGATAAGATAATTCACAACCTAGGTTTCACATTCACAACCCGACGATCACAGTCTCCACAATAGTAGGCCACAGAATCAGGATACACCGCTTTGTTACAGGCATTGCATGCATTGTACCACCAATCGTCCATATCAATAACATGCTTAATAGTGGCCTCAACAACATAAGAGATGTCCTTCAAGTAAAAACAGATAATTTTTAGAATCATATATTAGTGTTCAAATAATACTAACTCTAGTTATCTACAACTAACATGCTCAAGGTTGGAATCCTTCAACTCAGCAATTGTCTTTCGAATGTTGCTATTAAGAAAATCTTCCTCCAAAGTAGGAACATGAGTGTCATTGATGCGTGAAATTCCTTGTGAAGGTGAGGTTAAGTTCCTCAACATGCCCTCCTTAAAATCAATAGCTTCTTGAAAGGTAGGGTTAAAGAGCAACTTAGTGCAGTGCAGAGCATTCTGCAATCCCTTCCGACCTGAATATAAAATAAAATCCAATTAATAACTATCAAGTCAAATAATATACAAACTAAACAAAAAGTAGGTATCAGCACTCAATATACAACCTTGGAACTCTTTGATCTTGACACCAAAGATAGCAACAACAGCAGTTTCAGTGTCACCAGCTTGGAGGAATTGATTCAGTTGGTCATTGTAACGACCCCAAAGAGCACAGTTCAGCTTGATCCTGTAAAATAAATATCATCAAAACCACATAACCGATTAGTCATATTATTATGTAATTTATGTTGTTCAAGATATCAAGTTTGTTAGTCAAATAATTTACCCAGAATTTTCCAGCTCGATAACATTCATCTTTGTCCTGGTTCCATTAGTTACGTATTGACGCTCAGTTCCAAGTCCAGTGATAAGTCCCATAACATCTACATAAAAACGATTAATATGAGCAATGCAGTATAGATATACAAATCTCCATATGCTGAAACTCATGGACCACATGCATATTAGTACCTACTAAATATGCAGTGTCAAGACGACCCCCAACAATGTCTTCGAAGCTGGCAAATGTTAAGGGGAAAACAGGAACCAAATTATCAGGCTTTATAACTGCAACAGTTTCACCCTGAATAATAATCTTAAACTGATGGGAAGTAGTCCGATGATCCCCAACATTATCAGCAACTGTGAAATTTCTGAGAGAGTAAACAGGACCCTCCCTAAGTATACGATCAAACTTCTTCACATACTTCTTCCTGACAGCAGCCTGGATTTGAGTACCCTGTACAAAGCAAAACCAAGACAAAGTTTTAAAAACAACAGACCACAAAATCTGGACTCAAAGTACAAAACACTGATAGTCATAAACATACAGCTTCATCAACCAGAATCATCTCAATGGCTGAAACTGGACTCCCTCTCTCAGTTGAGATCACATTCCACAGACGAACAACTCTAGCCAATATGCACCAATCCTCTTTGGAAGCATCAAGATCGCAAACTCGGACATAGTTTCCTGCCATCGTGACTTGGTAAGATTTTAATTAAATTGAATGAAGTTGAGAGCTGCACATCAAGCCCTTCAAAGCTTCACTATTTATAGGAATCAAGTAAAAATAACGTGCTTGAAACTGGTTGAACAATACATCAAGACAGAGTAGGATTCATAGGAGATATCATGGCAAACACATGGCTAAGGCACGCATGGTGAAGAAAAGGTCTGTATCACCTTCTTGAAATTCACGAATAAGTAACCAAAAACACACGTTTGCACTGCAGCTGAATGATGACAAATTTTGATTGGCTTCCATGGACGGTTAGAGATAAATTAGGCAATAATAACCTAAACCTAGTATTAAAAAGCTATTATTATTTTATTTTCAAATACAGCCCTGGATATATCTGTTTTTTCTTTTCAAATATAGTCTGGATGACTTTGAAAAAAAAATATAGCGACAGTTTTCTTTTTAAATCAATTTACACTAATCTTTCAAAAAAAAATTCCACACTAAAACATACTTTTCAAATTGATTTATAATCTTTAATACTAAAAAATATAACTTTGTCAATAAAGTCAATCTTTAATGCAATATATTAATTCTCTTAAAAATTAATGACTTCTAAATTATCAAACAAATTAACGGTAAATGCAATAAATTTTGTATGCAATGAATTGTCAACCAATTTTAATGACCTTATATTATAATTGAGTTTGTTTTAAATTTTTCTATATAATAATAGTAACTTTTCTGATGTACCAAAAAAAAAATAGTAAGAAATGCTACAGTTTTTTCTTTTTCAAATATAGGCTGGATGATGACAGATTTTTTTTTTAAACAACACACGTTGATTGGCTCCCATGGACGGTTAGAGATAAAGTAGGGAATGATAACCTAAACCTAGATTTAAAAATCTGTTTGTTATTTTATTTTATTTTCAAACACAGCCTGGAAATATTGCAACACATGCTGAAGCTACCACGTGTCCAGCTCCAAGCTTTGCTAAAAATAGTAATCATAATTTCTTTTAGAATTTTTTTTAATGTTTCTGCATACGTGGCGCAAGATTGGGGGTGGTTCCAATAGTATGACGTGGCAAACTTTCCTTCTAATGGGCTCTCTTTTTATTTATATTGAGATATTGAGATGAGATGAGATGAGATTGAGATTTATATTGAGATTATATTGAGATTTAGATAACTAATTAAATTAAAATGAAATAATTAATTATAAAATGAAAAATTATAAAAAAAATTTAGTCACTAAATTAAAGCACCAAATAACATAATCACTAAATTAAACCTTCATCTTCACCCTCGTCCTTTTGAATCCAAAATATACCCCCATCACTAACCCTAACCCAAAAAAATGCAACCACGATGTAACAAAAACCAAACCTATTTCTAAGTCCAAGTTAGCATCAAACCCACTAATTCTGTCACCATGAAGCTCATGTTAGATCTCAAAAGTGTTTAAAATCATCAAACCTTTTCTTCACCCAATAACCTGTCTTCTCAAAGATTCAAACTTTCTCAAACCCTCATTGCTACACAAGAGAACCCACCATCACCACCTTCCATTGGAGACACTCTTTAGCTCAAAGATTCAAACTTTGAAGCATCTCACCCTTTTCCTATTAGTGATCTTCCTCCCCTTCCTTCTCCTTACTTCCTCGTTTCAAGTCCTAGCCTTTTGGTTTTCTTCTCGGTGCTTTCTTTCTCAACATCACTCATGTTCGGACTTGATAATCCGGTGTGAATCTCTCTTGGTTAAAGTGATGTTTCACAGTGGAATGGTGTCGTGGTGGTCATAAATACACGACAGAGCTTCAAGTTCCACGACAAGGAGGCACTTGTAGATGACACTCGGATACTCAAGTAAGTGTTTGAGTTGATAGAGAAGAGATTGAATTAGAATTCCAGTGTAAATGCTAAGAATGAAAAACATGTTATGTAAACAATGATAGAACGAGTATTTATAAGGTCAGAGCCATTGGTGGTTGTCTCTGCGAGTGTGTAGGAGACCCTTTAAGTTGGGCGTTTGTGCAAGTAGGTGGTCATTAGCCTCTATGCCTTGACTCGTTGGTCTCGGAATGCGGTGCATGCCTTTTGATCGGATGAGATGTCCTCAAGCCAATGACTGAGAAGCCAACCAGAACAGGAGCCCTTAGCTTGGCGTGTCAAGAAATTGCATGTCAAGCTTTCTTGACGAGATACTCCTTTCTGCTTTGATCGTGCTCATCTCTTCAGGTGAGAGTTTTCATTTGTTCGGCCACTTTCCAGGAGCGGATCGGTTTTCTTATTGATGTCGATGAAGGTATCCTAGGGTGTCTTTCTTCCATTCGTCCTTGCAAGTAGTTGATGCGTCATTCAATTCTGTTGGAGAGTATGTCTCTTTGCCAATGATTGCCTTTGTCTATAAAAGCTCTTCCTTTTACGTAGGTTTTCAACACTTTGTTGCTTTAACTCCTCATTGCTTCTAGCCTTCAATTGTTCTTTGGAGTCCAACTTCATTAACTTTTCTAATTCTTCTCCAATTTGAAAATAACATCTCCCGCGATGGATATGGCTCAAATACTCAAAATCAAAAGATCCCATAGCAAAAACTCTAGGACGGGAATCAAAGCTTGAGGGGATGGGTTCCCCGAGTACCTTCTTCTAACACCAGCACATTTAATTTTGTATAAGCTATTCTCAAAGTGTGCATCCAAACACAAATAGCTTATTGAATTTAAGCGCTTATGACATAAGCTGTTATACAAAAAACATTTATTTAATAAGCGCTTAATAAGTTGTTTTCCCAAACACGACCTAAATTCATGATTATTGCACATATTAAATTGATAAAAACTACTTTACATGTCCAACTCATTTAATAAAGGGTAATCCTATCTTACGGGTGGAAGAAATTCAGAAGGAGTATTTTATCACCTTACACCTTTTCATATGGACCAAAAAGCCAACTAAATAATTTTTCACATAACTCCACGCATTGGGCAAAACTGTCAATTGGCTTTAGTATTTTAATCTAAGAAATTCATTATCTCTCTCCTCTGACAACTTTTCCTTTTGTCTTTTTCCGTTCTTTCTTTACACAACCAAATCCTATTGCATTCTAAGAAGAAGATGATGATGGCGACAACACCAGAGCAGCTCGTGTGGGAGATCTTTGAAGAAGAAATTAATTTCTGTGAAACAGTTTGAATTCCTATTGCATTCTTAGTTTTTGTGACTGGTTTTTCAACATAGAAGATAGAACACAGTAGTAAGAAAGCATTCATAGACCATCAGACATTGTGTGGGAGAAAGCAACGTGGGAGGAGAGAAATTTGAATTTTTTAATTAAAATAATAAACTGTAATTGACATTTTTACCCATTTGAAAAGTAACATTGGAGTTATGGGAAAAGTTATTTAGCTGGCTTTGTAGTCCATATGAAAAGGTGCAAGGTGATAAAATACTCCTTCTGAATTTCTTCCACCCGTAAGTTAGGATTTCCCTTTAATAAAGGTCTAACAATGAACAGCTGTGAATAATTATTTTTCCATATCTTTTTCCAATTTTTTCTAGTACCAAAATTTGAAGGTTAACTTTCCGGTGCCCAACTTTTGCAATAAACAAATCAGTGAGAAGAGAATGAGCACTATTACTATTGTTATTAATAATAACAATAATAATAATTTTATCAAAAAAAAAGTAATAATAATAATAATAACTATTCTAATTATTATAGTAACTTATACTGTTTTCATAAAAAGTTACTTTTTAATTTTATTTAAAAGATATTTCTCTTCTGTAAGAGATGAAAATATATTGTACTAGAATCTATTCAATGCCAACAAACTTCATAATGGCGGTAAATAGCTACAAACGTCTCTTGAGGTGTTGAGGATATAGTTCTTATCTAACTTAGCAACTTTTAGTCTCATTCCTAGTTGTTGAACACCTCCTATTTAGTGAACTTAGCTCATAACTTCTAAACAAAGAAAAAGTGAAGCCTAATGCACTCAAGGTGAATTTCCGAGCACCTGAACTGACATAAGGATAAGTATGGCTTCTGGTTGCTAAATAAATAGAGGATAAACCTCCTTTTGCTTCAAAAAATAAGAATTGCCACAACAACAAGCGATCTACCTGAAATTAGAGATTCCTTCCATTACATGAGGTTATATCACTTCCAATAAGCTTTTCATCATACAAGCATGGTTAGCTCCATATGTAAATCCAATATGGCTGAAACTCAGGATAAGAGCCTTGGTGCTATTTAAATATATGCAGGGTTCCCCAAAACAGATAAGTTTACCTGCCCCGTACACTTGCAGGAGATTGACCACATCTCTCACTGCCAATATCATCATCTACTTCGCTACTATCTAAACAAATACCATTTTGGTTTACACTCAGTTCAGAACTGGCATTACTGCTGGTTGCATGAGGAGAGTCTGAAGCACTAACTGTTCGACTTCGGCCACGCTGAGGTCCAGACCTCACACTATACATAGACGATGCTGGAATATTTGTCATTAATGGCCGTAAATTGCCTGGAATAGTTCTCCTTATATCCTATTCAACAGAAACAAGCAAAATGATGAGAAACGGAACTGTATAAATAAGTTCTAATCAGTTCAATCATTTTTTAATAAAGATCATTCAGTTAGATTAAGCCATTAAGGTAATAAGAGAAAAAGAAAAACTCAATTCTCTAAATTTTGGAATAACATGCATGCAAGGCAACTAGTAGCAATTTACACTCAAGACAACTTTTACATGACAAGAAAGAATAGGGATTTATATGCAGGTATGCCATCACAATATCATTTTCATCTGTTAGAACAATATGCCTAATAGAATGTGGAGAAGATGCGTACCATATGCCTAATAGCCATATCCAAGGACTTCTTTGAGAGTGTTCTTCCGAAACCTGAACTATCTGGAGATGATGACTTGCCAGACAGATTACTACGGGGAGAGTTTTTGTCATCCATCATTGGTGGTGCTAGTTTTCGCATATTAATTACCCTCTCAACCATTTTGTTGCCAATTACAACAGGACTGACATTGTCATTCACTTTGGAGTATCCACGGTTAACTGCTGGCATTGAGTTTCCACTGATATGAACACTGCCATTGGAAGATCGTCCTCTAGAAGGAGAGCATGATTGTCGCTTGGGTCTTCCACTAGAAGAAGGCTCAATAGATGAAGACCGAGAAGTGGGTGCTCCAGGCCTGCCCCTAGTTGCAGACAGTGGTCTATCAGGTAGTGTTGTCCTCAAATTGGGTGGAGCTTCGAGTGAAAAACCTGGCATCTCAGATGGCTTCCATGGTCGTGATCTCACTGTTGGTGAAGTGCCACGTGATGGCACTGGCTGCTGCTGCCTTGAGGTCACAGAAGCTTGCTGCCTTGAGGTTACAGAAGCTGGCTGCCTCGAGGTCGTCGGAGTTGGCTGCCTTGAGGTCACAGGAGCTTGCTGCCTTCCTCTCACAGGAGTTGGCTGCCTTGCTGTCACAGGAGCTGGCTTGGGGCTTGAAGAAATCTTAACTGAAGGAGCTGATATACTGTGTTCACTTGATGGGGTAGATGGTCGCCGAGTTGGAGTAGATGCTCTTGATGTGGACCTGGAAGCAGGTAAAGTAGGTCTGCTAGTTGGTGTCGAAGATCTAGCAGTAGATCTTGATGGTGTAGAGGATCTTGATGGAATTGTGGATCTCGCTGCAGGGACTGTGGCCTTAGTTGCAGAAGTCGAAGGCTTAGTGGAAGAAACTACAGGCTTGGTTGTGGAAATTGTGGTCTTGGATGGAGCTGCCATGGTCCTAGAAGGTAGCATAGTCCGAGTAGGTGTAGAAGGTCTTGATGGTTTTGAAGCAGTGTTCAATGTGGAGCGTCCAGTAGGAGTTGCAGGTCGTGATCCGGGACCCCCAGATGATGAGGGCCTCCTAGTTCCACCACTTGAAGAGCTCAATACAGGGGAAGAAGTTGATTGTTTAGATACTAAGCTAGTCCTCCCAGCAGGCTCTGATTGATGATTTCCCAACTATAATGAAAAGGAAATAAAATTAAGAAAAAATAATTTCTGACACTAGTTGAGATCATCTACATGGCTAAATCAATACCACTCGGCTCTGTCAAAATTAAAAATATCAGTATAGCACTAACAGATCCTTACTTTGGAAATCACTAAAAAGATAAAGAACATAAATTAAATCAGTATAAGAAGTAAAAAAAAACCAAGAATGATCATTTTACTCAATGATACCTATGAATCTCAAATTCTCAATACATATTTGATGTAACGTGATACTTACTTAATAAAGATATAAATCATTTAAAACATGAAATGACAAATCTGTAAAACATGCACTATGAGAAACCAAGTTTAGGTAGTCCAAGGATATTATTGCCGAGGGGAAGTGTACTGTGTAAGCCAACAAGTTATATATAGGCAGGCAACATCAGCTAAAAATATACAATAATAAAGGAGCTGAAAATAGACAATAGTAAGTGGCATGTTCTTTTGACTATTGTCACTTGTTAAGCAAATCACATATCAAGACCATCAAATCTTTCTCAATACTCTCATAGTACATACTCCCCCACTTTAAACCAAGACCACACACGTATGGTGAGTTATTACGCTTTCCATTTTTTAAATAAAAAGTTTAAAATAAAAAGGAGATTAACTGTCATATTTGTGAAAGGGAATGTACTGAATCTTTACTGCTAAGGGAGCACTGAAATTTGTTCTAAAGACCACATGCTGCTTAATAGAAATTATATTTTTAAGAGTTTTCCCAAAGCCAAGAACTTTCTATTTACATTAGCTACTCAAACTATCTAGACATAAAACATACAACTGCCAATTACCATAAAACAATTGACATGATATGAAAGCTTCATTCAAAATGCTTACTCTGGATTTTAATGCTACTGGGCGCGAGGCTGGGTTACCACTTCCAAGCTGACTCATAACAGTCTTCCGACTTTCCATTTCCAACGAAGGAAAAAGAGGAGTACCAGGAGGAGTTAGAAGCCTGAAAAAAATTAACCATGCTAAGTGTCAATTTGAATAGCAACCACTGAATCAATTGCACTGGCTTAACATTTCTTAGCAACATTAACAACCCAGGTCAATTATATTTACATACATAGGTAGCAGAAAAAAAACACTTAAGTATCTGCAATAATGAAAATGTGATGCCGGAGCAGTAATATGGAAGCAGAAGCAGGTGATATTAAGAATGATACCATGAGTCTGACTGATCAGACAATAGTGCTTATGTATGAAATTAAAGGTCAGATACTCATACTAGAACAATACTCTTTCAAATTGAAAAAGAAAGCCATAAGGAGTTAAGGACCATAACAAGAGAAAGGAATGCTTTATTTCATATAAAAACTGGAATGTTCAATAAATATGTACAGCCCACAATAGCCCCAGAGGGATAAAGCAACTCTAAAGTGAGCTTTATCTTTAAAGTGAAAAAGTTTGGGTGCATACACCTTTGGATTTTAACGAGTTACAGAAAGTTTGGATTAAATGCACATCAAATTAAATCAAATATGGATAGCTTTTCCCTGCCTAGAAAGCAGGACTTCTTTCATAAGAAGATGTTCCAGGAACTATATCCTATAATTGTTTATGCAGTCAAGACCACAAAAACTCATCTATTGCACTAGTAAACACAACGGCCAGCTAAACATGTTGAAGAAAACATAAGATTGAAATGCCCCAACAAAAAGGGTTCTACATACATACCAGTCATAGTCATTTTTATCATTTTCTGAATTGAGAAAGTCATCAGTACCATTCTTCCGAACAGGAATCGGCGCAGACGCTGGAATGTTGAAAATGGAAGAAGTGCTGGGATTTGACCCTGCAACCATGAAACATAATGTGATAAGAAGAAATCCAAACCAACAACAAAACCCCTCATATTCATAAACTGCACTACTTCAACAACACAATCATTTAACACTAACAAGCAAATCTAAGTCAAGTAAACTAAAGAAACAACGAAAAAAACCAAATCCCCAAAACGCCAACACAAACAAAACAAGACAAAAGATAACTTTTTTGAGCAAAAAATCTATACCCAAAGGTGAATCGAGCTCATCCGAGTTGAGAAGAAGAAGATCATTCCGCTCCTTCTCACGCTTCTTCATCTCAAGGAACAATGCGAGCTCCTCATCCTTCTCCTTCATGACAGAACCCCTCAAACCCCCAAACTGCTGCTCCCTCTGCTTCAACGCAGCTTGCATTTGCGATTCCTGAGCCCTGAAGCTACGATTCATCCTCAAATTTCAAACCGCACAAACCCTAAATCCCTCAAAATTCAAAAACCCCAACCTGAAAAGCTTCAACTAAGTTCCACTCCACTTCACCAAAACCAAAACCAATCACCACTGGTTTCACTACACCAAATCCACCGTGACAACGAGTTGGAGAGAGTTGAAAAAACCGCTGAATCGGTCGGAAAATTTTCAAATCTGTACGGAAAAACGAAACGCTAGAAGCTCGAAGCAAACGCCATTGTCATGGTTAGAGAAAGGAAGAAGCGAAGCGTGTTGTGGAGAACGCCATTGTAGTGTTGCAGAGGAGAGAGTGAGAGAGAGCGCGTGGGAGAGAGAGAGAGAGAGAGAGAGAGATCGGAAGTTTGAGTTTGACGGTGGAGAGAGAGGGGTGAGAGAAAAGAAAGAGGGAGTGGCAGAGAGTGGTAATAAAAGTGAATGTTGACGTGCAAAATGGGGAATGTATGGAGAAAATGACACCGTTTAGATTCTGTTGTTCCTGTCTTTTAACGCCACGTTTCAAGGTGAAGTGAGATAATGACGAAACTGACCCTCTCTCTTCCTCTTTTTGAATTCTTGCAACGGTGTGGTTTGGTTTTGCAGCCAAAACTAGGAACATTTGCCATAAACGTTTTGTGATGTTTATTAAGCTTGATAATTAATTAATTACTATTTTTATTATTCCACTAAAACTGGATATGTTGGATACGCCAAAATTGTTTTCAAAAAATAAAACTAAGTGCATATTTAAGGCTCAAATTAAGATTTTTAATTAAACTGAATCAATTCTATTAATTGAACTGGAGCTAGTTGTTGTTTAGTAATGTGTGCTATAAGGGTATTATTATTATTAAGGGATTTTGAAAAATAATGATAGTAAAAATATAAATTTTCAGTTAGAACTTATTAACTAGAAACTATATAGTGGAAACGTTAAAAAAAAAACTATATAGTGGAAGTGTCCAAAATTTGACATAAATATGATTTGTGAAATTGTAAAATATGATAGGATGTATATGTAAAAGCTATTTATATGCATAATTCTTACGTTCAAAAAGAATATTTATATGCATAATTCTTACGTTCAAAAAGAATATTTATATGCATAATTCTTAAATTATTAATGCTACTCCTATATTACAGTAATATATACTCTTAAAAAGTGTTCCCGAAGGATAGCTTAAGTGATAAGAGCTAGGAACATAAGAGTTGGATTAGATAAAGGATTAGGGGTTCAGGGTTCGAACCCTGAGAGAACTAATTTATTAACATTATTGACAACTAACATTTGCCTATAAAACAATACTCTTAAAAAAGTATTTCTTAATTGCTTAATTAATATTCTAATAACACATATAAATAATTATTTTTTGTTATTCAGCTTAACGACAAGTAGTGACTCATGAATTCGGATCATGATATATGGTTGCATTAAATACTAAAAAGTAGTGGCTAATTTTAGTTATGACAAGGGACTCACATGTCTCCTAAGCCAAAATTTAAAGCCTTAAAATGTTGACTATAGATAGTGAGGGGTAATACTTGTAATTACTAATTATACAAGAAACAAAAATGTTGTCTGATTGAATTAGTTTGGTTATATCAGTTAGAAAGTGTTGATTGAAAGGGGAACGATAAGCTTTTAAAAGGTCTTATGCCTCTCTTAAAAATGTGGGTTTCTCCATCCTAGAGTCATGTCAGAGGGGTATTGGTGAAGAAACTCCAATGCCGAAGTCAAAATGATGGAGACGGCATGCACGTAATTAGGGGATAATCGAACATAAAGTTCCTACCTTAAGTTTTTTATAAGATTGAGTTTTGAGGATTCCGAGGTTTGGAGTGTTATGATGGGTACTAGGTAGAGCTCGTGGGGGGAGCTGTTGGATCTTCTAACATTCTATTTAATCGAGCAGGTGGGAGAACGTTTGCCCACTGTAGCAAGGGTTTCTAGCGTCACGCTTAATCCTTAATTAGAATATTGCTAGCCTTGGATGAGACATGGATGATAAGGACACGTCACACATGTGCCCTCGGACCAGTCAGATAGTTATGACGAGGCAATCGACTTTTATTTGTGCAATCAGATTGAGGGGATGTTGTTGGATAGGGGGGGGATGCAGTCAGATTGAGGGAACACAATCTGATAAAATGGGTTTACTGTTGACCCGAGGTCTTAAGGATATTTTTATAGCTTGTTTATTTTATTTTCCGAGTTTTAATTAGTTTTTAAGGTATTCCTAGTTAATTTTTGGATTTTATGTTAAATTAAGGATTTTATTAGTTTTTATTTTGATTTGTTAGATTTTGATAGTTTTTCTTTATCTTATTTGATACTTTTTGAATTCTAAATTTGGTTAGGATTTTGGTTGTTTTTAATCTGAGTTTTAATCTTTTTCTATAATATTTTATTTTAAGAAAAACAAGGAAAAGCGGGTTAAAAGAAGAAAATTCAGAATTCTCACTTGAAGGGTGGCACTATCGCGTCATTTTTACATTGGGATATGGCGTTATCTTCAGATAAATGGAGGACTAATCTCTTTTTTCTCATAAATTTTGCATCCGAAGGCCGTTTTGCAAACCGTTTTCTCAAGAATTCATAAGAGATCAAGGGAAACATTCCTACGACTTGCTCTAGAGCTTTTGGATTCAATTTATCCATCCTTGAAATCATGTTAGTTATGCTTGGCTAAACTTCTTAGGTACTTGGTGTAACACCCCGTTTTTAATTAAAATAATATTGGTATTTTATTTTAACTAAGATTATATCGTGTGGTGGTTTATTAGGCGATATAATAATACTTTAATGAAATAAAATATTTTATGTGATGCTGGGTGTGTTTTATGAAATGGAAGAGAGTTAGGGTGTGAAAGTTAGGATTAAAAACGGAGACAAGGACTAGGAGAGATTTTGGGGTTTTTAGTTTAGCCCTTGAGGAATTAGGTTTAGATGGTTAATTAAGGATGGGGGCAGCAGCTAAAGAAAAAAAAAGAAAGAAGAGAGGAAGTTGCTCGCGTGAACGAAGAAGAAGAAGGAAGAGGAAAGGAAGAGAACTAGGGTTCATCATCAATCAAGGTAAGGGTGTGAGCTTTATCCTATAATTGTAGTATGATGATAGGTTGATGTAGAGCCATGCCTAGGAACCCTGAACTCGGAATTTTCGAAATTTGATTTGAGGTAGAAGTGTTTTTGTCAGTTTCTGTGCTGGACAGCGAACTTCGTGGCCCGATATCACCCAGTTCTAGCGTTCAAATGAAAATTTGGTAAACTAAGCAATTGTAGGGTTTTTAATCAGCTTTCCAGGCGTGTAAAGAACTTAATTTGTGGTTTAGTAATGAGTCCTGGAGATCGTTTTTAGTGACCGATGTATCTGTTGTTTTTTAGAAAACGGATTACTGTACTTGTTTCAGAAAACTATTACTGTATCTGTTATTTAATCTGGGTACTCTTTTGAATTTTGGATATATGGATTATGGTGATTTATTTGAATTGGTGAAGATGAATATTTTGAATTCAATAAGGTGAATTATTGGAATTGGTTGTTGATGAAGTGGGAATTGTTGTATTGTTGTTTTGCAAATGTGATTATTTGATAACAGGTTGAAGTGTTGTTTGAGCAAATATGATGAAATTTTCATTATGGAAAGTGATGAAGAAATATGCTATATAATGCATGTATAGAGTTGAGATGTTTGCACAAATACACTTCATACAGTCAATAGACATGTCTGCTAGTTACTGCGGTGCTAGAGAGTGTCCCAGAACCCGATAATCGAGGTATGTGTACTAGTGATTGCGGGGCTAGAGAATGTCCCTAAACTGGGGTAGTTCTGGAAGTCTGATAAACTTTATTTGGTGGTTAACTGTTCTGTGTGGACGCGGTGATACCGCTAAGGTTAACAATTGGTACCACATGCATGTGCATTAGAGTCACACATTGAGTCTCACGTTTTTGAGTGGTCCTATGTGATGGAAGAGTTATAAGAACTGTGATAGTTGTTGCTGGTGAATATCTGTGAATGATGTTGTTAGTAAAAGTTTGGATAACATTTACTTTGTTAAAGATATTATATTGTGGAACAAAGTTGCTATGTAGAACTGTCTTTGGAAATAATGAGTAAGGAAAGTATAATTGTGAAGAGAAATGTTTTATAATGTAAACTTCTATATTGTTCTTCCATTACTTGTTATTATGCTTAATTATATGATGAAGTTCTCACCCTTTTGTTGGAATGATGTTCTATGCGACATCGTATAGGTACAGGTGCTAGTGGAGCATCTCATGAGAAATAGACAGAGAGCTATATACTGTTAATTAGACAGTTATTTAGTAGTATGAGGGTCAATTGCTCTGTATGTAACATTGGGGGACGTGGTTAAATAAATTATTTTGATGAGAGTAGTTGACAACACTTTTTGGTTCTTTCTTTTGTAAACTTGAGTTACATGGAGTTGATGTTTTTGGATGGACATAGTGCATATACTTCTTTTACTGAATTTTTATTGAAGTATGTCTGGAAGATGATTTTTGATGATTCTATTTATTCCGTTGTGCAATGCATAAAAGATGAAGTATGATTATTTTATGAAATGTGTTGATCTAAAGTTTGAGAACGTGACATACGTTATTGAGGAAATATGTGGTCTTGGAATGTTTTTGTAATGCTCTCTTTGAGGATGTATGTTTAAAATAAACAAGGGGATTAGAGGGTGTTACACTTGGGGTTTTGGTTTGATTCTCTCGACTTATGTTTCAAATTACTCATGAACTCATGATTCTTAGTTTTTTTTTTGACAACAAAAGGATAGTATATATATATATATATATATATATATATATATATATATCAAAAGATTGAGAGCAAAGCTCAAAGAATACAAGGGGAAGGATGATTAGTGATACAAAAAGCTAACCATCAAAGACATAGAACTATAAACAGCCCCTAAAAGAAGAAACCCCAAAAAAAGCAACCAAAAGATCCAAAGAACACCAACCCCGAAACCAAGCCAAAATAGACCAGCCGCTTAGCTCCTACTAAGTCTGCGAGCTCTAATATTGTCATCGATGCCTTGGAGGGCAACCTCATCAGAATAGTCATAACATAATCCAAATCGTTTCCCAATAAGTAAGGCCGACCTCGCCCTCGTCATAACCCCCGGAGGACCCTTGGGCCTCTCCTGCTCGCAAAGAACTAGTTGGTTATCCAAAGGACCCGAAACAACCTCTGCTGACTCGGAAGGAGAGGGAAAACCAACCTCCACAGCTATCTCCGAGCTCTTCAATTTCCTGGGTCGCCCTCAGGGACGAGAAGCCTTCAATATAGGACTTCTACCTCTAACAACCCCTTCCCCCTGAACAATAGCACAAGCAGCAGGGCCCTTTTTTGGCCATCCCCGACGAGAATGAGCCCTTGGCATATCTTCAGCAACGTCACAGTTAGCGTCCCTTGAGATAAGCTCGCCCACCTCACTAGGCAGAGCAACACCGCACTAATCACCAACAACAAAGGGAATAGAAACAACAAGAGAAGAAGGGTTGAACCCCCCAAAGCGCTCCTGAACTCTGTTCCCAAAGAAACGAGATCACCCAAGTCTCAGCTCCACCAAAAGGAAGGGAAAAAACCTTGCAATACGTTGTTGCCCAAAACCCAACAGAAAATCACGAGGACTCGCCTGAACCAGCCACTGCAAAGAGGGAAGAGGAAGGCCAAGAGGTCCCAAAGAAGTAGGAACTACCTGAACCAGGGAAGAACCAAGGCGACTCGCTCCACCTACAACCAAGTCATCACCAACCGATGGCCCCAAGACCTCCAACCTAGTCTCCCCAAGCACGCTCTCAGGAAACAAAGCATCAAACGGCAGTCGAATTACCTCCACATCACCACACCCCACGTTGAGGCATGATAAGTGCCAAATTTACCTGATTTTCTATATTAATTTGGGTACTTATCTGTTCTAAATGTGTAAGTTATCTTTCAAATTATCCCTCTAATAGGTTAATTTAGTAAGTAGATAGTTTATATATAGATATTATGTAAGATGTGTTAGTTTTATCATTTAGACTCTTTGGTTTTTATTGTAGGAGAAAGTTCAAGAAGATCCAACTATTTGAAGATCAAAAGGGGCTAAAAATATTGAAGTTCGCTTAAGCCAAAAGTTGGCTCGCTTAAGCCAAACTACATGGCAGTAGCAGTGGCAGATATATTGAAGTTCGCTTAAGCCAAATGTTGCCTCGCTTAAGCCAAATTACATGGCAGTAGCAGTGGTTCTGGAAGACAATTCGGCTTAAGCGAGAAATGGTCTCGCTTAAGCCAAAGACCTTACCTGAACGTGAAGAAACCTGCTCGCTTAAGCGACATCTTTATCAGCTTAAGCGAGATTGCTGTCCTGTTTTATAAAAAGCTCGACCAAATCAGAATTGAACGATCTCTTGACATATTTTGCACCTCTTAGAGAGAAAATTGCATAGAGAAGAAGGAAAGGAACTTTGGGAGCTTTGATCCACCATCCATCGTGCTGGAGACACACCGAGGACGGCACGGGTCACCGCTTTCACCTTAGTTTCCTCTTGTAAGCTTTGTAAGCAATCCATGGATATGGGTTGCTAAGTTTCTTTGTTGGATTTGGATGTAGCCTTTAACTATGATTTGTTCTTCTTGATTTCTATATGTAATATAGTTTCTATCACATGATTCAATGGTTGTCTCTTGTTCTTAATACTATGTTTTAGTTTGCGCACCTAGAACATATCGCTTGATTCGGCGTAAGAGCGGAAGCTACGACGTCTAGAGTTCGACCTAGGATTAACCATCTAATAAATCTAATTGCTAGGAATAGAGTTAGGTTTGTTAGTCCCTTAAACATCTGAGCTTAAAGATAACTTAGCTTTTCTATGCATGTGAGGAATCAATGTTTAGGAAAGTAAGTTATAGATATCCACTCATGTGAGGAATCAATGAAGTAGGGTAGAAATGGTGTAGATGAATCATGGATGGGAATGGATATTCATATAGAATCATAGGACACTAATAGTTAAACGGTGAACTCCAATTCCAACAGCTTTCTCTCTTGATATCAATCATCTTTTATTCGCGCTTTATTTAATTTACATTAGCATTTGATCACTAAAATTATCAACCTTTTGAAAATCTATTGCTTGAGTAATTTACTAGAGAACGACATTTGTATTAGCAATTCCCTGCGGATACGACAAAAACCCTATGCTATACTACAATTGAATCTTGAGGATTTTGAAAGTAGTATCGGTGTAGAAAAAATCTCTCAACAAGGCGCACGTCCGCCGTCGCGAGTTCAGGGAACAAATCACCATCCGAAAGTGTCCGAGCATCCTCGAAGCATCTCCAAAGCTCTGAAATCATGGAGTTTTCAGCCTGAAACAGAGGACGGTCACGCCGGGCTTGAAGCTTACCCACAGCAACATCATGCCACGAGATAGAGGGTAGCAAAGAACCCACTCCCTTTTCAACCCTTTTATGCGAAACAGAACCCAACTCGCCCTGAAGAGAAGGCACAAAATGGGAAGGTGACCCACTCCTCAAAGGGTATTGCGCTTCCTTCACCGATAAAACGGCTCCACCGATCTTGGTCCCGTTGATACGAGCAATCGCCGCCTCAGCATGAGGCCTAGACAGAAAATGGACAAACCCGAACCTGAATTTCCTCCCCACCTTCCGGAACCGCTGCACAAAAACCTTGCCTACACATCCAATTTGAACGAATAGGTCTCTGATTTGGGAATAATCCACCATATCTGTAATCCCGTCGACGAACAGGGTAGGTCTCTCCAGACCAAGAGACCCACCCCGGCGTGGCACTGCCTCATCCTCCTCTTCTGCTTCGTCTTCACCAGTCACAGTCTCCCCTTGCCTTGCGAGACGGCCACCCTTCGCACTGCTCGAAGACAGCGCTACAAGAGGATTTCGTGGAACCCTAGCAGACGGTGAAACTGGGGTTTCTCTCATGATTCTTAGTTTTATTTATGAATTTTACGTCTTTTTTCATTGAAACTGAGCACGTAAGGATTAGTTTACTATTTTGTATGCGAGAGATCGATATGTGATAGAGATGTGGTGAGGAATTGATTAAGAACGTCTATGCCTAGTGATAACAATAACTTTTTGTAATTCAGGTTCCCTCTGATACGATTGTCCTACACGATGCTGGGACAAGAGGTTCGACAATCGCTTAACAATAAACAAAACTTAACAACAAAACAATAACACTCAGAAGTTGTTAACCCAGTTCAGTGAAAACTTTCACCTACGTCTGGAGGGTTTGCACCCAAAGAAAGGAAATCCACTATCTCAAGATTCAGGAATTACAGACACTCATGAACACCTCAGTTCATAGTTCACTTCCTAATCTACCCAGTGTATTTCTACTTAGAATCTCAACCTAAGTATGAGAGCCCCTCTCACTTTCTCTCAATCACCGCCACAGTGATTGGTAAACACAATGAACAATCAGAGTTTGAATGTAATCAAACAACACAGAACCCTTCTTTGCTTTATAGAATCAGTGAGCAAAGAGGATTCACAAATAACAAAGAACGAAGCACACTAACAAATCCTAAAACACACGATCTCTCTCTATCAGCTTCGGTAGACTTCACGTTTTAGATCTTCATCCTTTTATAGACTTCAGCAGCGGTAGCATGGGCTTTAGGGTTAGCACGGGCTGAAGAAACAGATTCCAATAACAGCAATTTGAAAACGCAATCTTGATAGATTCGGTTTCTTACTGCACAAGTAAAGATAGAAATCAATCTTTTAACAAAGATTGTTTCAACAAATAACAACCCAACAACTAAAACCCTTCTGAGATAGTTACTTGCTCCTCAAGTAACTCAAAACATATCTTCAACAAATCTTCAGAAGGCCCATAACAGAAACACAAGCTGAGGACTGATGTCCTAGCCTCACGAGGTCAGATGCCACGACATCTGCTTCGACAATCAGTTGTTTTGACAAAATGCAAGGCAACATGTTCCAACAATCTCCCCCTTTGTCAAATTTTGTCTAAAACAACTCACAATCAGAGAGGATAAAAAACTAGAGAGACAATTCTCCCCCTTAGTCAGAGCTCCCCCTCAAACTGATGCATCTACACAACCAACTACCATACTTCAGAAGACATAGTCGAAACAACCACTTAGCAGCACAAACACAAAACCAAAGGTACAATCAGCCTTAGCACATGATGACACCAAAATAGATTAGCTTGAACATCATCGTATCAGAAATACTACCATCTGAAGCTGGCAGCACATACCCAGAAGTACAGCTAACAGAAATACTGCTCATCAGAAGCACCGTCAGAAATACCGCTCATCAGAAGTAACATTTCAGAAAACAAACATAGCCATCGTCTTGAACTTGTCTTCAGACCAGAGCTAACACTTTCAGAACACACATAGCACAGTAGAAACAGAAGCAACTTCACCTAACTTCTGAGAACATGAACATCTGAACCAAAACAAACTTCTGGAGGGTTGTAAACAACTTCTGAACCACAAACTTCTGAACATAAACAACTTTTGAACCACAAACTTCTGAAAATAAACAACTTCTGAACCACAAACTTCTGAAAACTCAAACATCTGAAAACACTGCTCACACACTTCTGAAACGTCAAAAACAGCTGAAAACATCTGTCACTTAAACATCTGAACAAAACACATGCATACTAGCAACTACTCCCCCTTTTTAGCACAAATTTGCAAAGGGTGCACGAATACAGCAGAAACAAAACAAACTAGTCTTCAGAACTGGAGTCCTTTCCTGCACTACACTCTTCAGATCCTTCCTCCTCTTCATTACTCACATTCGGAGCAGCAGCACGGTGTTCACCATCTTGACGTTCTTCTTCCTGTAGCTTGAGTAGCAACGCATCAACTCTGAGCTTCCTGGCAGTGCTCACCCTGATTGTCTCCTGCAAGACCTTGGAAACCTTCAGTAATTCAGCAATGATGGCCTTAGCGTCAGATTCAGTCACAGGAGGAGCAGATGTCCTGCTGGTTGGTAAGGCAATGTCTAGAACATGTGACTCCATAAACAAACGGTGATCCAAAGTGATTGGAACTCCACGAGACATAGCCACATCATCTGCCCTCAGAATCTGAGGATGTTGCTTTAAGATTATCTCAGTAAGAAGTGAAGGAAATGAAACAGGCAGCTTCACAGCACAAGTATCAGCATGCTTCAATGTCTGCTCAAACACAAAAGTTCCAAAGTCAAAAGCCATAGACTTGCCAATCCTATAGATCAATTTGGCAAGCGTTGCAGAAACACCAGAAGTATGTTGAGTAGGAACCCAATTCACAGCACCAATCCGGTTAAGAATAGCATACTTCACACTCAGATTTCCAGTAGACAACAACTTTTTGCTGGGCCACTTCTTCTTCAGGTTTTTCAACAACAGTAGTAGAGGTGCCTTCAACCTCAGCCTTAGTGGGGTGCTTCCAACCCTTGACAATAGCTTTCCAAGTCTTGTTGTCAATCGATTTGAGAAAGGCTGTCATGCGAACCTTCCAGTAGTCATAGTTAGTACCATCCAGAATGGGTGGCCTATTGACTGATCCTCCCTCCTTGTTATCCATGAGAACTTGAATAAACTCCCTGGAGCTCACCCAACCAGAACAGGGTGCCTGCTCTGATACCAATTGTAATTCAGGTTCCCTCTGATACGATTGTCCTACACGATGCTGGGACAAGAGGTTCGACAATCGCTTAACAATAAACAAAACTTAACAACAAAACAATAACACTCAGAAGTTGTTAACCCAGTTCAGTGAAAACTTTCACCTACGTCTGGAGGGTTTGCACCCAAAGAAAGGAAATCCACTATCTCAAGATTCAGGAATTACAGACACTCATGAACACCTCAGTTCATAGTTCACTTCCTAATCTACCCAGTGTATTTCTACTTAGAATCTCAACCTAAGTATGAGAGCCCCTCTCACTTTCTCTCAATCACTGCCACAGTGATTGGTAAACACAATGAACAATCAGAGTTTGAATGTAATCAAACAACACAGAACCCTTCTTTGCTTTATAGAATCAGTGAGCAAAGAGGATTCACAAATAACAAAGAACGAAGCACACTAACAAATCCTAAAACACACGATCTCTCTCTATCAGCTTCGGTAGACTTCACGTTTTAGATCTTCATCCTTTTATAGACTTCAGCAGCGGTAGCATGGGCTTTAGGGTTAGCACGGGCTGAAGAAACAGATTCCAATAACAGCAATTTGAAAACGCAATCTTGATAGATTCGGTTTCTTACTGCACAAGTAAAGATAGAAATCAATCTTTTAACAAAGATTGTTTCAACAAATAACAACCCAACAACTAAAACCCTTCTGAGATAGTTACTTGCTCCTCAAGTAACTCAAAACATATCTTCAACAAATCTTCAGAAGGCCCATAACAGAAACACAAGCTGAGGACTGATGTCCTAGCCTCACGAGGTCAGATGCCACGACATCTGCTTCGACAATCAGTTGTTTTGACAAAATGCAAGGCAACATGTTCCAACACTTTTAATTGTGTTGGCTAGTAACTAAGAAAGTTAATTCTCTAATTGATCTCGTCTAGGAACATGATAAAATTAAATAAAAAAGTCACATCACACTTCCAGTTTGGGTTTCGTTAACGTTAGATGATAAATTTAACGTTAAGGACGAAAAACAAAATGATTAATACGGGATGATGAAAAAAAAAAATTCAAGGGACTAAAAACAAAAATAATGTATTTTACGGGGACGAAAAACTTATTTACATCTATTTCTATTATATTATTACATGATGCTCCATATTCCCTTGGCTAGTCTTTCCACTGGCTCTATTTGCTTTATAGACAAACTACCATAAGAAGCTTAGCTAGAACCATTTATGCATGCATGGTTTTACACGGAATTGGAGGGTTACCTTTTCAGACTTATGAAGGGAAGTGTTGACCAAAAAAAGAAAAGAATAAACTCATATAAGGAGGGCAAAGGTAATTGGGGTAATTTTGCCTTTAAGCTAGTGCCTAAGTGATCGACGAAGCTGGTTTTTGTTGATTTTGAAGGGTCGGACATTGCGTATTTTCTTCTTATTACTCTTTACTCTCTTCATAAATCACAGTTTCTCTTGTCCAAAACAATAGTAAAAAAATTGTCTAAATTACTCATAAAGAAGTTTAGGTTAAATAACTCATTATCTTAGGTTGACCAATCACATTTAAGATAAGTAAATTATAATTTTTATATTTTATTTATTAATTTATTTATAAATAATCTTATTAGTCCATTAGGGTAGGTTAAATAACCATCATGAGTCATTTAGAAGAAAAATGTGAGTAGAGAATTTTCGGTCAAAATAAGGAGAACAGTGTTTTTTTTAAACGTAAGCAATTTATCTTTCCGATGTACCAAAAAAATATATACCATCTGTTGGCCCAATATTTTGGCCCAAAAATAAAAAAAAACACATTCGACCCAAAGCACACAAGGTAGTCGAATTTGGACTAAAGAAAGGAAAGGAAAAATGCACCAAGTTAAAGAGGCAGTCGAATTCGACAACGGGAACTATTGCTACAAACATGGGCACATTTAACATGTGCAACATTGACCAAGTCTGATTCTCACCACGTTGGTTGAATACGTGGCCAAGAAGCGGTTGGAGCAGTTGAGGCACACGATCTCCACCACTTCACAAGGAACTCCCAGAACCAACTTCAAATCGTGGGAAGAGGGGATTAGACCTACTAACCCATCCAAGAAGAAGAAGAAAACCGCCAAGGACATGCTCTATAAATGGGAGAATTCAAGTCAGAAAAAAGGGTTTCCAACTCAACTCTGAAAATTCACTAAAAAGCTCTAATGTCCGCATCAATGAGACTCAAGGAGCAAGACGTGATGATGGAGGAGTACGTTGCAGAACCAAACGTTTATCTTTCCTGCATTTAAGCTTGACGCGTTGCTTGTTAATTTTACGAGTCCTGTTGCTTAATTTCTTGTCGAAGTTTACATTCCCTGCAGTTTTCTTTTCACTTGGTTACACTTTGATCTTCATGTAAATGATCCGTGTTTAATGAAATCCAGTTTCTTTTGAATTGTTCATTGTTGTCGAAGAATATCCACTCACACACAACACTTTGGCAAAACGTTTTCTCAAAAGGACCCTGAATCTAAACTTCCTTTAGTCGAACTAAGAGGATATTTGTTTACCAAAAATCACCGTAAACAAATTGGCACGCCCGGTGGGACCGTTTTTGTGAAAACTAAGTTTTACAGAAGCGTTTTGTGTGTTTGGTTTATTGCATGCTATTTGGTATTTATCACTTGCCTTGATTGTGATTTATGTTTTATATGCACCTGAGAAGTGGTAAGACTGTAAGTATGGCAAGTAATCGAGGAAGAACCTCCCCCCAAGGGTCTAACGTGGGCAATCAGAGCAGTCCCGGGGGAAGTAGCGGTAACAATAATGAAGAAGTATCCACTGGAATGGGGCTTGGCACCACTATGCCCACCCAGAATGTGATGATTTCTGCAGTTGCAGAAATACCTGTGTCTACATCAGTGCAGGCACAAATTGTCCCAACGGTGACAAGGGGAGTGGTAAACCTTCCACCAACCGCATTTACGCAGAATGTCTCTTTGCCCGTGAGAGACATGCCTTTTGGTATGCCTGCATCTATGATGCAAGGCGTACAAGGTACCTATTCGACATTCTCCGAGAATGTTCCCCCATTCAGCATACCCCCCTTTGGGGCGAATAGGACAATGTTGAACTTAGGAACTCGAGTTAGTCCTCCTGGCCCTACCCCTGGGCCCAGTTCACAAATTTATTTGTCCACAGGTATGAACTCTGGTTCACTTCAAGCCATTAGGCAGCAAGTGGATGATAACAACCATGAGATGGTTAACATGCTATCTCGACAGATAGGTGAAATAATTAACCCCGTGCTCCAAAATAATAATGCAAATAATCAGCATCTAGCACATCAGATGGATTGTTTGGCTACAGCCCTGGGGGCACCAGTCGAAATCCAGCCGGCACCAGGGATTAATCAAATCCCATTGCCTAATCATGTCCCAGCTCCTGTGCGCTATCAAGCGCCACAACACCAAGACTTGGGGGCAAACCCTTTGTTTGGGGGAAACGAGGGAGTGCGACCACCATTGCAAAATGTGTATATGGTGAACAGGGATGAGCACGCTGATGGTGTGCTAGAGAGAATGCGACAACAGAACGCTGGGGGGCAACAAAATGTTGCTGTAGTGGTGGAGCAATTGTTGAACCAACATGGCTTCAACGTAGGTTTCGCAAATAGACCTCATTTCGTATCGGCCTTTACAGAAGAAGTTCTCGAATCCGAACTTCCTCGAGGCTGGAAGGTCCCTAAGTTCACCAAGTTCTCTGGGGACTCAGGAGAGTCTACTGTAGAGCACATAGCCAGGTACCGGATCGAAGTAGGGGACTTAGCCATCAATGAAAATTTGAAAATGAAGTACTTCCCAAGTTCTTTAACTAAGAATGCGTTTACCTGGTTTACCACCCTCACCCCAAGGTCAGTCCATACATGGGCTCAATTGGAAAGAATTTTCCATGAACAATTCTTTAGGGGAGAGTGCAAGGTGAGTTTGAAGGATTTGGCTAGTGTCAAAAGGAAGACAGCAGAGTCCATTGAAGATTATCTAAACAGGTTTAGGATGCTTAAATCTCGATGTTTCACTCATGTCCCTGAACATGAGCTAGTTGTCTTAGCCGCTGGGGGTCTAGAGTATTCGATTAGAAAGAAAATTGATACTCAATATATTCGAGATATGTCCCTACTCGCAGACAGAGTGAGGCACATCGAATTATTAAAGGCCGAAAAGACTGAAGAAAAGGTCAGGACCACTAGGTGGCCAAAAAAGGAAAAAGTAGCGTACATAGACGCTGATCCAATGTGTCAAAATCCTTGTGTTTATCGAGAAGTCCCTGCAAATGTTGACATAACTGATGTCAATTTGGCTGAGCTCCAGCCAGGCGATCCTTATGTTTGTAAAGCATTAAAACCATATGAAAACAAACTTGGGGAAGAAATCCCCAAAGATGCTACTCCTGCTGTGAAAACTTATACTTTTGATGTGACCAAATGTGATGCAATTTATGATATACTTGTGTCTGATGGTTTGCTTGTGGTCCTTAAAGACCAAAAGCTTCCTTCTCCTGAACAAAGGAAAGGGAAGAAATATTGTAAGTATCACAACTTTTTTGGTCATTGGACCTCACAATGTGTTCGTTTCAGGGACCTTGTGCAGGGGGCATTGGATTCAGGGAGACTCAAGTATGACGAGAAAGCTAAAGGCCAAATGAAGATCGACTCTGATCCGTTGCAGGTAGCTGAGACCAACTATGTGGAACCTTTCTATATTGGCATGGTCGACATTTCTGAAAAGCTAGATCTGGGCCTGACACTCGGGGAGGCAAAGGAGGAAAACACTGCTGTCGAGGAACCCGAGGTCGAGAAAGAGGTGAGCTTAGATGAAGTTTACCCCAAGGCTGGAGAAACTCTTGTTGAATTTCTATCCCGGAGCAAAGATGGCGAGAAAGAAGTCATGCTGTGCCCTCGGTGCAGCGCCGTCTTCGACAAGTCTGCAGCCAAAGCCTACCAAGATTCTGAAATGAAAAAACATTACCAGAAGAAAGCGCCTGTATCTAGAAGGCTGAAGTATCCCCACGAGGAGTGGGTTGAGAGAGATCAGGAACTCGATGGCCATAAAGGCCAGAAGTTAAGAGGCAAGGACAAGACTTGCGTCCCTGATGCTGGATTACCAAAAAACCAATGGTTCAGACCAGCACCTCCAAGGCCAAAACAACACCAAAAGTGGCAGAAAATCGACTTGGGCCAGGGATCCTCTTACATCAACAATTCCCGCGTGTCGCGAAGCTACTCCTATGGCTCCGGGAACTACTATGCTCCTGAGCAAATGACCAGAACTCAGTTCAGACGTTTCCTGAGGAAAAGGATAGCTGAAAGGGAAAGAGGTGGCAAGTTTCGTTCACTATGGGACATAAAGCCAGAAAACAAGCCTAGCAATGAACCTAGCGTGGCGTCGATTATCAATCAGCTGGACCACGCCATCAAACAGGGAACAACTGTGCTACCAAACCCGGCCAAGGAAAAGGGAAAAGATGCTGTTGAAGATGAGGATGAAGACATGCTCGAAGATTTTGATGACAGTGATGGAGAAGACCTCAACATCATTTGCATAGTGTCTATCTTACCTGCAGAATTCGATAGAATCTCAGAGGTTATTGAAAGCGAGGAAGACTACTATGATGAGGAAGAGCCAGATGATAACCCTTTGTGTTATTATGTGATGCAGAGAGGATCTGTCGAGGATGAGAGAGCTATTTTCCAGAGGCCAACCGAACAGATGAAGAGCCATTTGAAGCCACTATTTGTTTGGGCTAAAGTCGAGGAGAAATGAGTTAACAAAGTTCTTGTCGACGGAGGGGCTGTGATCAATCTGATGCCTAGGTTTATGCTCAAGAAGTTGGGCAAAACTGAAGCAGACCTAATCCCCCATGATATGGTGCTCTCTGATTATGAAGGAAAGACGGGTTCTTCCCTGGGGGCAATCATGCTGAATATAACCATAGGAACGGTGGCCCGCTCCACATTGTTCATTGTGGTCCCTTCAAAGGCCAATTACAAGTTGCTGCTGGGGAGAGAATGGATTCATGGCGTGGGAGCAGTGCCCTCAACTTTGCACCAACGTATATCCATTTGGAAATCTGATGGGGTCGTCGAAAATGTACAAGCAGATCAAAGCTATTATTTAGCAGAGACAGGCTACGTTGGCAAAAATAATTTCGAGAAGAGCTTAGCCACAATTGCTCCTTTGGACACAGTGGCCAATCAATATTTCAATCCATACTCAGAGTACTCAGTGACATTGGATCCCATCCGGGGGCTAAACCTCAATAAAGCGTGCAAACCTGATGTCATGAGTGGATGACACAGTGATGAAGAAAAAGATGCCACTACTGAGTGGCAAAACAATGGTAAAAATGATTAATTCGAGCATAGCTCGAATTTCGGCTTACGCAGCCGAAAATAGAGTGAGAACGGCTCTAGAAGCCGCGAGAATGGCCAAAGAAATGGCTATTGACGAAGCTGATGTCTCAATTCTGCCTGTCGAGATGATACTTCAGGAGGAGGCAACAACAAATAAGGATAACACGTGCTCGGAAGAAGACGAGCAGAGCGTCGAAGAATTCGAAGATCTCCGTAATTTGAGGCTAGATTGCATCTATGATGATAGTCCCTTGGGTTTCGAGAAACCAGTGATCGACGTTTCCAAGAAAATGGAAGCACAGGATCCTTTGGAAGAAGTGGACTTGGGTGATGGCTCAGAGAAGAAACCAACATACATCAGCGCTCTCATTGACCCTGAGTTGAAGGATAGGATGGTGAAATTACTCAAAGAATTCAAAGACTGTTTCGCTTGGGATTACGATGAAATACCAGGACTTAGTCGAGAACTGGTGGAACTGCAGTTACCCATCAAGGAAGACAAGAAACCAGTCAAGCAATCACCCAGGAGGTTCCATCCAGATGTGTTGGTAAAGATCAAGGAAGAAATCGAAGGGCTTCTTAGGTGCAAATTTATCAGAACAGCTCGATATGTGGATTGGTTAGCCAACGTGGTCCCGGTGATCAAGAAGAATGGAAAAATGAGAGTTTGCATTGACTTCCGAGATCTTAACGCTGCCACTCCAAAGGACGAGTATCACATGCCCATTGCCGAGATGATGGTGGATTCAGCTGCTGGTCACGAATACCTAAGCTTGTTGGATGGTTATTCAGGCTACAACCAAATCTTCATAGCGGAAGAGGACGTGTCGAAGACAGCTTTTCGATGTCCTGGTGCCTTGGGGACATATGAATGGGTGGTCATGCCATTTGAGTTGAAAAACGCTGGCGCGACCTACCAAAGTGTAATGAATACCATTTTCCATGATTTTATTGAAACTTTTATGCAGGTTTACATCGATGATATTGTGGTGAAATCCCCATCAAGGGATGACCATTTATTGCATCTGAGGAAATCCTTTGAGAGGATGAGAAAATATGGCTTGAAAATGAACCCCCTTAAATGTGCCTTTGGTGTTATTGCAGGTGATTTTTTGGGTTTTGTGGTGCATAAAAAGGGCATTGAGATCAACAAAAACAAAGCTAAAGCCATTCTCGATACAAGTCCACCAACCAGCAAGAAGCAACTGCAATCATTACTGGGGAAGATTAACTTCCTAAGGAGATTCATTACCAACCTCAGCGAGAAGACCAAGTCATTTTCCTCGCTTCTTCGACTGAAGAAGGAAGATGTGTTCCGCTGGGAAGCAGAGCACCAAAAGGCATTTGATGAACTCAAAGAGTACCTGTCCAACCCACCTGTGATGGTACCACCCGTAAGAGGGAGGCCAATGAAGCTGTATATCTCTGCCACAGATGAAACCATTGGAAGCATGTTGGCTCAAGAAGACGAGAATGGCAACGAAAGGGCCATATTTTACTTAAGCAGAGTGTTGAATAGCGCGGAAACTCGATACACTATGATCGAGAAATTGTGCTTATGCTTGTACTTCTCTTGTGTAAAGCTGAAATATTATATAAAGCCAATCGATGTAATGGTTTTTTCTCACTATGATATAATAAAGCACATGTTGTCCAAACCTATTTTGCACAGTCGAATTGGCAAATGGGCTTTGGCCCTAACCGAATATTCACTAACTTATGCCCCATTAAAAGCAATTAAGGGGCAAGCGGTGGCTGATTTCTTGGCGGATCATACTCTGCCTACAGAAATCATAACTTACGTAGGCATACAACCTTGGAAGTTATTTTTCGACGGTTCTAGCCATAAAGATGGAACTGGAATTGGAATGTTCATAGTGTCCCCACAGGGCATCCCCACTAAATTCAAATTTAGAATCAAGGATAATTGCTCAAATAATGAAGTTGAGTATGAGGCGTTAATATCAGGCCTCGAGATCTTGTTAGCTCTTGGGGCAAAGAACGTTGTCGTAAAAGGGGATTCTGAGTTAGTAGTAAAGCAGCTCACTAAAGAATACAAGTGTGTTAGCGAGAATCTAGCTAGATATTATGTAAAAGCAAATAACTTGTTGGCCAAATTCAACGAGGTTGGAATAGGTCATGTTCCTAGAATAGGTAACCAAGAAGCCAACGAATTGGCGCATATTGCTTCCGGGTACATGATAGATAAACTAAAATTGAAAGAGCTGATTAAGATCAAAGAAAAGCTGAGCCCTTTGGATCTCGACATTATGGTTATTGATAACCTAACTTCCAATGATTGGAGAAAGCCAATTGTCGAGTACTTGCAGAACCCAGTAGGGTTGACTGATAGAAGAGTCAAGTACAGGGCTCTAAGTTACACCATCCTAGGCAACGAATTGTTCAAAAAGAACGTCGACGGCACATTGTTGAAATGTTTAAGCGAGGACGACGCATTCATAGCCGTATCAGCTGCTCACGATGGCATGTGTGGCGCTCACCAAGCGGGGGCAAAAATGAAATGGATCCTGTTTAGGCAAGGGTTGTATTGGCCAACCATCATGAAAGATTGCATCGAATATGCAAAGGGCTGTCAAGATTGTCAGAAACATTCAGGAATCCAACACGTGGCAGCTAGCGAATTGCACTCTATTATCAAGCCATGGCCTTTTAGGGGATGGGCAATAGACTTAATTGGCGAGATTCACCCAGCCTCATCGAGGCAGCACAAATATATCATTGTGGCAGTCGACTATTTCACTAAATGGGTCGAAGCCATTCCACTACAGAACGTGACACAAGAAACAGTGATCGAATTTATACAGAACCACATTGTGTATCGATTTGGACTACCAGAGTCAATCACAACAGACCAAGGCACAGTGTTCGTGGGACGCAAAGTGGCGGCCTTTGCAGAATCCTGGGGCATCAAGCTTTTAACCTCGACCCCTTACTACGCTCAGGCTAACGGCCAAGTAGAGGCGGCCAATAAAATCCTAATAAGCTTAATCAAAAAGCATGTAGGTCGAAAACCAAAAAGCTGGCATGAGTCTTTGAGCCAAATCCTGTGGGCTTACAGGAATTCACCAAGGGAAGCGACAGGAACAACGCATTTTCGACTGGCCTACGGCCAAGAAGCCGTGCTGCCCGCAGAAGTATATTTGCAGTCGTGTCGAATTCAAAAACAAGAGGAAATCCCAAGTGAAGTCTACTGGAATATGATGCTAGACGAATTGGTCAACCTCGACGAAGAAAGAATATCAGCACTAGACGTTTTAACAAGGCAAAAGGAGCGCATAGCTAAAGCATACAATAAAAAGGTTAAAGATCAATCTTTTGTCATAGGAGATTACGTGTGGAAAGTTATCCTCCCAATGGATAAGAAGGACAGGGCTTACGGGAAATGGACCCCCAATTGGGAAGGGCCATTTAAAGTCGAGAAAACGTTACCTAATAATGCTTACGTGATTAAGGAATTGAGCAATCAGCGTCAGTGTATTACGATAAATGGCAAGTATTTAAAGGCATATAAGCCAATGTTGCACGAAATCAAAATTAAATAAGGGACAAATGTCGAGATTGCCAAATCGAATTGATTAGTCAAAAAGAACATTACAGGTATGGCAAAGTACAAATAAACTAAAAGCCTAAAACAGAAGAATGGCTCTATATCCGTCGTATCTAGCTTGCATGGGTGCTAATCGATCCACCAGCGCCACCATCTGGCCCTCAAGTCGAGCCTTCTTTTTACGAGCGGCCAGGTCTTCAAAGGAGACCGCAGACATTTCGACGGCTAGTCAAACGAGACCTTCCGGGTCCTGCTGGTCCAAAGAGGCCTGGAGAAAATCGAATTTCTCTTTCCATTCATCTATTTGGTGTTCCTGAAAGAACACCATTACTGAAAGCTCCCTGAACTCTTCAAACAGGGGCTTGGCTTCCAAGAGAAGCCCCTGGAATTCCTGAAGAGGAATTCTAACGCGCGCGATGATTGGCCTGTGAAGCAGTTGATCAATGAGCCCTAAAAGCTCATCAAGGCAAGCAGAGGATTCATACAGGTTCTGGAAAAGGTCATCCTGGAAAGCCAGGTCTCTGATACGACGAAGAATGAGCCTGCTATCCATAGTCAAGGATGGAAGGTTCTCAGTTGCAGGAAGAAGATGAGAATGGAAAGAAGAGAAATTACTGATGAAAGACGAGTAAAAACGGCTCCATTTATAATAGGAATGTAACAAAGAGCCGCATTAATGCAGAGCATGCAGTTGCCAAAGCGTCAGCCGAACACAGCAAGCCACGTCAGCCACCTCCGCGAGTGGAGGAAGTTCTTAAGTCGTTGAACAAGAACGTGATAAAAGAGCGTTATAAATTACTGTGGTTTCCAAGGAGACTTAGAAGATGAAAAGTTAGATTAGATGCCAAGCTAAATGGTATAGAATTCAGTAATACTACGCAGGAAAAAATTTAACAAAAGACTGAAACATCGACAATAAAATGCAAATCGAAAAGTAAGGCATGTCGAGTATCACCAATACGAAATTCATTCATTGATTAAAATGTTGAACTGAGTTACAGGAATGAACACTACAAGATTGACAACAAAGGCCATAAAAACCCATGGCCACTACAACAAGTAACAATCATGAAACCTAAACCCTCGACTTGAAAGCTTCAAGTTGAACCCTGGCAGCAGCAATCCTGGAATCCAAGCTTTGCTTCACACGTTGCTCCGCTGCAACCTCCTTAGAGAGTTGAGATGTCGATAACATCACATTTGTGCATTCGGCAGCTAGAGTGTTCAGCCGGGAATTCACAGCCGGACTTTCATCAATCAACGTCGCTCTCTGCTTCTCGAGCCTTGCCCCTCCCTTTGAAGCTCATCCAGTTGAGCATCAACACTTGACAACTCAGTTGCTATAAGAGTTTTCCTAGCAGTCAGCTTGAGAATTTCATCTTTCGCGGGCAAGAGTCCATTGGTGTTGGAAGCCACTTGTGCCTGTTTAGTCTCGATGAGTTGTTCCACCGCAATGGCTTTGTCAAGGGTGGCCAAGATATCGACCAAGAGAGTCTGAAGCTCGACGAGAGCATCTGCCCGAATTTGGTCAAGTCGTTGGCCTAATAGGAAGGCAAGCAGCTCTTCAACTTCCTGGCCTAATCGAGGGTTAGCCCGGGCCCCGTCGATGAAGTCTTCATCGAAAATCAGCCTTTTCAACTTGCCAAAAGCTTCCTCAATCCGGCTATCATTAACTACTCCACCAGACTGAGCAGTCTCAGTAGTTTCAGCTTGACGAGGCGGAGAATCAAGATCCAAAGTGCCATCAAAGAAGCTCTGAAAGATGGAAAGAGGATCTTCAACCAAAAGGGCACTCAGCCTCTCACCGGAAGTGTGGGAAGAAGCAACCGTCTTAGAAGAAGCTGAACCTCCCTTAGCATGAGGAGAAAGCAAAGCGACCCTGGCACCTTGTTGAAGTTGTTGAGGAGAAGGTTGAAGCTGTTGGGGAGAAAGTTGAAGCTGTCGGGGAGAAGTTTGAAGCTGTCGAGGAGAAGGTTCAGAATGAGCTGAGGCCGGAAGATCAGCCTTTGGTGGGAGCATAACACCAATCACCTGGTCAGGCTGAATGATTGGAGGCACTTGATCCTCACCACCCTGTACCTCTACATGTGGTGCATTCTCTTCACGAGTAGGGGAAAGCGTGTTTTGAATATCCTGCGGGGGAAAATTAGAAAGGTTATCTCGACATTCTTTGGTATAATAGGGTTCACAACCAGGATGCTGGCAAGCGATTGGCTTCGAGTTAAAATAAAATGTCAACTTGTCCCACACAGGGTCCGACTCATTAGAGTCAAAACTCGAGCTCGAGGATTCTAAACTGCTCAAAGAGCTAGACGGGACAACTGGTGGGGGTTTAGAAGAAAACCATGTGGCTCGAGGCACAGCCATTTTAGACATGCCAACCCTCTGAAGAATAAAAGTGGAAATGATTGAGAAAGAGGACAAGAAAGCAAATTGAGACAAGATGTGAATCATAATGATTTACGTTAGGGCTAGATTCTTTGAGAGGACTGGAACTGGTTGAACTCTTGGAGTGGTGAGAAGAGGAGCTGCCAGACTTACGACTAGACTTCTTCCTGGAGGTCTTCTTGGCCGAAGCCATCTCGACAGGAATAAGTGTAGTGTCTTGAAGAAGAGGGCTGGAAGCTTGCTGATCAACACCCTGATCACCACCTTGCTGCATTTCCTCACGTTGGCTGGCTGACTTAACCGGGGAAGGATTTCCTACAGTAAGTTCACCAGCACCTTTAGCCCTTTTTTGGCTTGCAGAAGTGGTAGGTGTGGCCCCTCGTTTTCGACTCTGAAACAAAAGGCGAAAGATCACAAAGGTATATATCGAATAAAGATCAAAGCTTCACAGTTTCAGTATTACCTTAGGCATCTTGAGCTTATCAGCCAGAGTAACATCATCATCATCATCCTCAACTTCGATAGTAGCAGAAGTCACCCGGGGAGAAGCTTGAGGGGTCGGTCGCGGAATTGGCTCAGCTACAAAAGAAAAAACAAAGGAAAATTAAGCCATAAGTATCGCAAAGATGCCAGGTCGAAATGATTACCTTGACCAATAAGCGTTCTTATCGATATGTAGTTGAAGATTTCGACCGGCACATGGAGAGGGAAATTCCATAAGTAACGCTTGGTCCAGGTCACCCGCTTCCGAGGGGGCAATGCACCATGATAAAAGTTTTTGATACTTACGTGGTCAACCCATTTAGGAAGCACCACTGGAAAGGCCAAAGCATACTTACAAGTAGGCAATGGTGGGAACCTAAAGCCCGTTTTTCGAATAACAAAAGAAAGACCATCCTCATAAGAGGGAATGCTCAATCGAGTTTTCTTGGCTTTAGCTTCCCACATTTGCCTTAGAACTCGAGCTGCTTTGGCAACAGTTTCCTGAAGACGAGGACCCGGAAAGTATACTACACCGAAGAATTGTTGGAAAGCGTTGATCTCAGATGTATGCATACCTTTGGTTTTCTTCGGGGCCTGCTTCTGCAAAAGAAAAATATTCGTTATGCGCTTGAAGCAATCTTCAATCGGCGTTGAAATATCATGCCAATAAGCAGACCACCAAGCCTTAAACGCTTGGGTGACGTAAAAAGATGGAGTAAAATTGAAAAGACTAAGGCCAAGCAGCTCCTCTTCGTTGTAGTAGCTAATGGTAGTGTCGAAGGCACTACGTTTGGTGATGGTACCAGGGTAGAGGACAAGGGATTTGTCGAACAAAGTATTGGGCAAATCTTGGCTCAACCTAAATTGTCGAGACACAAGCTGAGGATTGTAGCCACACAGAGTGAAGTCATTACTGGCAAAGTTGATAGTCAACACCCTGGGGGATAATATAGTTTGCCAAAGCTCGATTTGATGCTGAGAGAGGTTCTCTGAGCCAGGAAGGTTGGGATAAGAATTCCTTAGCCACCGAGGGCCATAAGAAGGTTTGTGGTACGGCGCAAAGCCCGAGCGAAAACGTTTCAGCTCGAAAAACATAGTGAAGTATTTCTTAAAGTCAGCTTCAAAAGTGGAAGCGTCATAAGGGGGAGTTAGGGCCTCAAGTCTGAAAGCATCAACCCTTGTGTTAGACACCACGGGGGGAGGGTTCTTGGCCGGGAGGAATGATTCGAAAACCGCATTCATCCAAAGCTGAAGCAGCCAGAAAGGACCGGCCGCATTCAAGGACGCAACCTTAGGATCTCGAATGTCGGCTATCGCTTCATTGATCATCTGATAAAGATTGCCAAGCACAAGCTTGGCCATAGCGATAATTCGACCCTCATGTAACAAATTGGCCAAAGGAAGAAGTTTAGCCGGAATCCTCAAGGATTTGGTGAAGAACACATAGGCAGAAAGCCAGTAGAGAAGAAACGCGACATGCTCAGCGTCGGAGACTTCACCATTCTCGACATAGTGATCTTTAATAAATTTACTGAAAGCTACGTTGTCTGTCGGAATGGCGATGGGATTGGTGGGGGCAGCAGAGAAATGGTAATCATCACCCATCACCCAAAGGCCAATAATGGCAGCAACATCAAGGAGAGTGGGAGAAAGCATTCCAAAGGGGACATGGAAGCTATTGGTAGACCGCTCCCAAAAGAAAAGAGAACTTAAAAGCATAGCAGGATTGTAAGAAATCGGCGACCTCGACAACTGAATGAGGTCGAAAATCCTAGTGACTTTCCAATGCCCAGACTTACTGGCCTCCACCCTGTCAAGCCATTTCAAATAGGCCCCCTCACCAGCGGTTGGATTAGGCGGTGCAGACCTAAAAGTCCTCTTGGGATCTTTCAGGAAGGGCAAGCGGTAAGAGGGTCGAAATGCAAGAACAAGCTCATCCCCAGGGGTGAAACTGCTCGTAACCCTCAGGAAGACTATTAGGCCTGCCCTTCTTCGCCTTCTTCAAAGGACCTAGAATGGCACGTAGATTGCCATTAACAGAAATAGGGATGAATACCTGAGATTTCCAAATAGCCCTTTTCTTCACTTCATACGGCGGGTCTGGAATGGGAGTGCGTTTGGCCTCGTTCATCTCACACGCAGCGGCCAGGGGAATGACGTTGTCAGAACCGAAAGCCATGGAGATATTCAGAAAATGCACCAGAAAAGCAGAAACCGGACGATTGAAGACAATCACAAGTAAAATCAGGAAAAGCTTAAGTGTTTGAAAAGTTGTAAAGCTTGCAAAGGGCCAACAATGGCGTATTTATAGGCAAATGAAGAGTCGGACGTGAAGCTGCATTACAGGATGGTACATAAATTTTTTTTTTGAAATCCAACGGTTATTTTATTATATAACCGCAAACCCTAACATAAAGGCTAAAAAGGGGTCATGATTACCCTAGAATAGAGACGGCAGATGACAGACGAGGTCAGACGCTAAAGCTTCTAATAGGGGCAAAAGTCAAATGATAGGATCTCTGATGGGACTTGAAGTCAGAAAGTTAAAAGTCGCGAACAGCCGTCAAGCTGCGTTCGAAATTCACGAGCAAAAAATGCTTGATCCCTCCAAGACCTGTTAGTCGAGAATCAACATTTTTGGGGGGCATCTGTTGGCCCAATATTTTGGCCCAAAAATAAAAAAAACATATTCGGCCCAAAGCACACAAGGTAGTCGAATTTGGACTAAAGAAAGGAAAGGAAAAATGCACCAAGTTAAAGAGGCAGTCGAATTCGACAACGGGAACTATTGCTACAAACATGGGCACATTTAACATGTGCAGCATTGACCAAGTCTGATTCTCACCACGTTGGTTGAATACGTGGCCAAGAAGCGGTTGGAGCAGTTGAGGCACACGATCTCCACCACTGCACAAGGAACTCCCAGAACCAACTTCAGATCGTGGGAAGAGGGGATTAGACCTACTAACCCATCCAAGAAGAAGAAGAAAACCGCCAAGGACATGCTCTATAAATGGGAGAATTCAAGTCAGAAAAAAGGGTTCCCAACTCAACTCTGAAAATTCACTAAAAAGCTCTAATGTCCGCATCAATGAGACTCAAGGAGCAAGACGTGATGATGGAGGAGTACGTTGCAGAACCAAACGTTTATCTTTCCTGCATTTAAGCTTGACGCGTTGCTTGTTAATTTTACGAGTCCTGTTGCTTAATTTCTTGTCGAAGTTTACATTCCCTGCAGTTTTCTTTTCACTTGGTTACACTTTGATCTTCATGTAAATGATCCGTGTTTAATGAAATCCAGTTTCTTTTGAATTGTTCATTGTTGTCGAAGAATATCAACTCACACACAACACTTTGGCAAAACGTTTTCTCAAAAGGACCCTGAATCTAAACTTCCTTTAGTCGAACTAAGAGGATATTTGTTTACCAAAAACCACCGTAAACACCATCCTACTAAGTCGGTTTACACATAAAACTCATTTTTTTAGGAGAACTAATGGTTAAATTAGTCCCTGATTTTATAAGCGATTTTGATTTTAGTCCTTTCGTGGAAAAATGATGTTTAGTGCTGGTAAAAATTAACCAGTAATTATAATTGTCACCACTAAAAGTCATATTTCCGCCGAGGGACTAAAATCAAACTCCGCTTACAAAATCAGGGATTAATTTGACCATTAATCTTTTTTAGGAATTCAAATAGGCTTGCATAGTGCAATTTGTAATCAAGACGTTCCGAGCTTAACTCAGGCATAAGCTTTAGACCGACATAATGTATCAAGTTGGCATACCTCACCTAGTTTTTATTTTTGGTCAAATGAAACATCACATTAATGTCACAAGGTCGGCCAAACGACACTTACATCAAGCGAACTGTAACACCCCATTTTTCGTTATTTGGTTATTTAGTATTTTATTTTAATTACTATTATGCTATATGGTAATTTGATGAATTATGTGATTTTATTAGATAATTAAGTGATTATGTGATATATGGAGTGAGTAAATTATTTAAATTATATATGAGTGATATATGTGATTATTATTTAAATCTTATGTGATATAGTATAAGATTTAGATAAATAAGGTTGTTAGGTTTTAGTGTGAGTAATTGAGAGTGGGGCCCATTAGTATGACTATTTAAGGGATATGAGTGAAATAGAAAAAAGAGAAATCAGAATTTGGGAATTGGAGAAGTTAGCAGACATAGAGAACACGAGAAAAGCAAGAAGGAGAGGAGAAAAGAGAAGAAAACCTAGACTTTGATCATCAAGAGGTAAGGGTTTGGATTCATATTCTATGGATTAGTATGATAGTGGGTAATGATAGGAAGCATGATTTAGAAACCTTAGGATGCATAAATTCCCAAATTGAAATAGTTAGGGTTTGATTTTAAGATGAATTTTGGGGGTAGAAGATAGGCGCGCATGATGCGCGGGTTGCGCGCAGGAAATTTACGAGATCTTGAACCCTTTTTCGAGCTGTGTGAATGACCGAATTTGAAGAAGTAGTATTCATAAGAGCTGTAGCCCTTTCTGTTATGAAACTTTTTCCGCTGGTTTCACGTCGCTCCGACGTTTGTAGCTCGAGTTATAGGTGTTTTAGTGAGAATAGGTTAAGCTGTCTCGTTTCTCACGAACTTCTGTTAGTGTTAGATTATTCCTGAATTGTTTACTTCGAATTTCGACTTGAAAATTTACAGGGATTTACAAAACGTGTATAGGGAACCATGATAAAAATATTGGATTTTTCTGAGTGTATTTGAGGTATTTAAAAATTCGCCTAAGTTGCTGTACAGTTTATAACCGTTTTGAATAAAATGAGTCCTTTTAGGTGCAAATGATGTTTTCGAAAAAAGACGTGGTGCGCGCGCGTGGTGATGCGCAAGGCGCGGTGACGCACGTCCATGGCGAGGGTTGCGCGCGAGGGATGGCGCATGTAGGTAGTGGTGCGCGCGGTAGTGTGTGCATGAGGGGGGTGGTGCAGAGAGATGACGAGTTTTTGGGGAAAATTAGGAAGAATCCAGTTTTTGCATAATAGTTACAGAACCTTTTATATATGAATTATATTTAATTTACATATGGAGACTAGTTCATTATATGATGTTATTTCTGAATTGATGTTATGTTTGAGATGCTAAGTTGTTGTGATTGCAAGTTGTATAATTGATAACATGTAATATGTTTTTTGTGCAACTAGTGATGAGGTGATGAATATGCTAAAATAATTATATTAAATTATATAATTTATTATTTGTTAGTAAAGTGTGAAGAATTTATGTGGAACATAGATAAGCTTTTACATTATTTATTATTATACTTATCCATATGATATGAGTTCTCACCCTTCTGTTGGAATGGTGTTCTATGCGACATCGTTCAGGTACTGAGAACAGTGGAGTTTCTCGCAAGAGTTAGTCAGAGGAGCTAGTCTTTCATTTATTGTTTAGTTAGGGGAGTCATGCTCTATTATGTAACACTGGGGAAACATTTAGTATTTTATCTAAATGTTAAGAGTTATTTCATGTACTCTCTTTATTTATTCTTGGATTATATTTTATTTTGGAGTTGAAAAATAAATCCGTTGTGCTATGCATAAGATGTTATGACACTAAAGTTGGAAATTTATATATTTATTTTGAGCATGACAGGTGTTTGATTTATGGTTTTGGAGAATAAGTGTGACACCCTCTGTGTTATGCATTTTACTCTGATTTAAGCTATAATATTTATGTGGGGGTTTAGAGGGTGTTACACGAACTAGAAAACTAGAAAGGAAAACTTCATAAACAAGAGTAATACGACAACGTTTCAGAATAAAACAATATAATACATAGCATGTTTGCTCACAACAACACAACCAATATAATATAAAATACACAAATATATAAACAGAATCATCCTCATTAAAATGATTTGACATATATAAATCAAGCCTCTAGCTAATATTTTCTGCTTTTTCTTCACGGTCCCTATTTTTGAGCCACATTAAAGTTGTTGTCACTATTTTTGCGCCACATCAAAGTTGTTGTCACGGAGGTCAATCAAGTGCTAGCAACTCAGTCGCACCAAACATTGTTCTACATAGATAGTCTAAGGTCAATAAAAAAGATATAGTAAAGGGAAGAGAGGCGGGAAAAGTTATATATGACAAGTGATTAAGAAGAAAAAGAAAAAGGGAAGGAAAGTGTTAGAAGGTGGTAGTGAAGAGGAGAAAAATAAAAGGTGAGTGATGGAAAAAGGAGAAGAAGGACATGGAAGATGGAACAAAAATAAATCAAAACTACTTAAAAAACGAAAATTCTCACTTAGAAGAAGAAAGTCCAAACTAAAATGAGTAGAAGACGTTCATTGAGGAGGATGAGCCTCCCCCGTGGAGAAGGAAAAAGACTATGTGGCGTTGTTTTTGTTCCCAAGAGAAATAAGGTTGAAGACTCTCAACTTACCCAGTTTGAGTAAGGAAAATATATCTGCCTTGTCTGGCCAATATGGATATATATGTTATAACATTACATCTTGAAGTATCTTAGAGACAACCAACAGTCGCAAAGCCCACACCAAACAATATAAAAGAATCATACGCAACAAGGTGAACAGATTTTAAAGACACAAAAATGACAAATAAAGTGGAACATAGATTTCTAAGATCAATGGGGCAATAGTATGTACAAAAAAAGGATGGACATGGATGGACTGGCCACGTAAGGACTTACATGTCCAAAAGAAGTAAGAGACGGTAAGGTAAAACTAGAAAGACAAAGAGAGAATTGTGGTCCAATGACTCAGAGGCTCAAAGGTAGACATTTTTTTTTGAAAACGAAAGGTATATTATTAATAAGAGCCTAAGCCAAAAAGAGCTATAGGCAAGAACCAAGTACAAAGTGAATCTGATAAACCTGAAGCATGAAAATACAACGAGAGCTGTGCGAAGAACCCACCACCAACCCACTGAATGACGAAATGAAACCCCAAGAGAGAGCCTCATTAAAACCTTGCTTGGAAAAACCCAGTGGGATAAAAACCAAGCAAGGAAAAAGAGTACCACAATCTTGGGGAAATCATTCTGTACTAAACAAGTAAACAGGTGATACAACTCAATCCCTGGATACATAAAATCATTATAACAGCCAAAAACCCAGCCAATAGTTGGTATAACAAGTCCGCAATAGCACCAAAATAACATCAATGACGACAAGGCAACAACAACATCAGCAGCAACAATGTACAGCAGCAACAAAGAATTTCGTCCAGCAACAGCAACAACTGGGAAACCAGCAAAAATCCAGCACACCAGCAAACAGCAACAGCAACAGGAAGCAGCAACAGTATCAGTAATAGCCATAGCAATAGCAATAGCAACAGCAACAGCAAAAGCAAACTCAACCGCAAACAGCAGCAGCCAAAACAAAACAGCAGCAACGGCTAGAACCGCAACTACATTCTCCATAGAACAAGTTATTTCACACCCTGAAATTAAATCAACAACAGCAGGAAAAAATACCAATGTTTATGTGACACGGACGCAAACATCCTTAGCAAGCTCATCCTTAGCTGCCGCATTCCCTTCCCTTAGAATGTGTGACGCATGAGTCCTCCTACTGCTCCAACTGATTGAACCTCGACATGATTCATCTGCAAACTTTGCGCCCACTTTTCAATTGATCGCTGTCCCTGCACCTGCAATTTTGTTTCTTGTAATAGAATCAGTTCTGGGTTCAATTGCTGAGATGCTTTTTTTTTTTTTTTACAGCCTCCCTCTTCGGAGATTCGCCTAACCCACTCACATGCCATGTGAGGCAGGCCCTGGCATATCAATTGAGGTGGGGGTGATTTTCACGGATTTGAGCTTCCAAACCTCTCAGCATCAAAGCTTCTGATCCGCGTGGTTTAAGTCCCAGCTGCTTTCCGATCAACCATGCTCTCTGCGCGCACGTTGTCACTCCATCTTCTCCTGGAACTGGTTCTAAAAAATCATCCGGCAAGGCTATGGGTTTATTCTTACTCCCTTTTGGACGCCCCCTCTGTGAGCTTTTTTGAGAGGAATAACATAAAGAGGAAGACATGCTCACTTAAAAACTCTAGTTGATCATTGCAATAGCGATCCCCTTAGGCTTATTCTTGTGACTGGAACCCTTGTAAGAACAAAGTCAATGGTTATTGCAGTGGCCGATCCAGGAATTGTAAGTTGTGGATGCAAATATACATAATTTTATTGTCGTATAATTTTAATATTCTACTAGTCCAAAAGACCCAAAAGCATTGTAGTTGACCCACTCCTTTGTTGATAATTAGAGCACTTACGAGTCAAATTCTATTTCTGAAATACTCTTGAGTCTTATAGTGTCAAATCTATACGCATCTGTAAAAGAGTAACTTGATCTTAATCTTTCTACAACATTCTTTGAGAAGAGATCCAAAGTAGAAGAAAAATCCTTTCGGATTTAGGAGAAGTCTTTTAGAATACTAGTTAAGAGAAGTCTTGTTGAATACTTGTTTGGAGAAGTCTTGTTGAATACTTGTTGGGAAAAGTCATATTAAATACTTGTTTAGTGAAAAATATTGGTGGATACCAAGGTTTGGACGTAACCCCCTATATTGGTGAACCAAGACAAAATTTCGTGTGTAGTTGTTTGATTCTATCGCTACACGCTTTATCGATCCCCTGCATCTAAACTTGTTTTTGAAGCTTTAAGAACTTATACGTACTTTCAGGATTTGGTTTTAAAAAGGTTGTTTTTACTAGACACAATTCAAACACACCCTTTCTTGTGCAATTTATCTTTATATCAGGGTTTTTTATCTTTTAACAATGGTATTCTACCGTCACTAAATGGCAAATTTCTTGTAGTTAATTACCATCGTAACCCGTCAAACTTCTGCATTAGCAGTCATAGTTGACATTACAGTTGGGCCATCTGGATCAACTAGATTTATCTTGCCTTAACCCTTCAAAAGATTTTCATATAAATGGTTAATACTCTTGTCTCTATTTCATCTTGTGTTTTCTTCTTTTTTGCCCCTTTTCTTGATGAGTTTTCTTGTTATTCTCTCTTTATTTACATCTTTTTTTTGTTACAGTTATATCGTTTTTTGGGCTTCATCTTGCTTTTTGCTTAGCCAACTCTTGAGCCTCCAACTCTAAGTTTTGAGTTTCACACTGCTTTCAACGAATGTGAAACTTTGCTTGACATTCGTAAAGTAAATTGAGTTCACTTTACATTCCTTAAATGCTTGCGCAACAAAAGAAGTAGACTCACTGACACCAACAAATAAAACTCGGTCATGCAAACAACTCTTCTACACCCACTGGACCACTTGTTTCTCACAAAGCATAGTTTATACGCAGTAAATAACTTTGTTCCGTAAGGAAAAATTTCACAATCACAAGATGATAACTCTTATCCTTCATACGCCACCTCACCATTAGAGTTGACGGAAAGGCACATTAGAGATTTTGTTAATTCTGATGCTGAGGTAGTGTATGAAGGATACGAGTTATCATCTTGTGATTGTGAAATTTTTCCTTACGGAATAAAGCTTTTTATTGTGTATAAACTATGCTTTGTGAGAAACAAGTGGGTGAATAAGAGTTGTTTGCATGACCGAGTTTTATTTCTTGGTTCTAATGAGTCTACTTCTGTGCCTGCATAAGAATTTAAGAGTTTTGAATAAAACTTAATTTACTTCACGAATGTCAAGCAAAGTTTCACATATTTTGAATGCCGTGCGAAACTCAAAACTTGGAGTTGGAAGTTCAAAAGCACAAAGAAAGATAAACCTCAAGGATGCCAAAACAGATATAATTACAACAACAAAAAATGCAGATGAAGAGAGAATACTAGGAAAACTCATCAAGAAAATGGGAGAAAGGAGAAATATGCATGAGATGGAAAGAGAGACGAAAGTTTCAAGAAGAGAAAAATATGATATTTTTAACTTGATTTTGATATATTCACATATATGTTCTCTTTTATCTTATTTTCATTCACATTATATTTTTTTTCTCATTTTTTTTTCTATCGCATCAGATATCATAATTTTCATTTAACTCTCTTCTATTACATTATTTTTCTTCTTTACTTTGAAGGTTGTGGGACAAAAAGTTGTACCATATCCAATCTATTTAAATTAGGATTTTCACAATATTTTTTTATTTAAATTAACCTAAGAGTGAAATGAAAAATAATTAAATTAAAGAATGTTCAAATTGGTGAAAAAATAAGGAAATTATATTTTTGTAGTTAAATTTATATTAACTAGTGCAACAGTTTTAAAGACATGGTTTTTGTTTTTTGTTTTTAAGAGATAGTTGATGTCCTCTTTCTCTCTTATCAAAGGAATAAAGAAATGAAAAATCATAGAACATATCTTTTGGGGCTCGTTTAGATGAGAAGCTCTCCATGGGAGCCTCCACCACGTTGGTTCCGACCCTGGCAGAGATCGGAGCAGGTTGGTGGCAATCAACGTCGAGGGGGGGGATCAATTTTCATGGAAGCGGTCTCGACAAGGACCCTGGGGTTCTCAGCGTGAGTTGCGGAACAGAGTGTTTCATCCTGCAGGAACAAATCGACGGGATCAGAAGTGGCACCATCCAACGGGAATAACGCTGCACTCACGGCATGGGGACGGTTTTAAATCTTCTCCACCATTGCATCATGACCCTCGAACCCAGCCACAAGGACACACGCAACATAATTCAAATCAGCAAACAATGTCTTTTTCAGTTTTTGTTGACGGTTTGGGGGATAGAGTGACTCTTGCAAAACTTAGAGCAATATTTGGGCAAGCAGGAAGATTACAGAATGTCTTTATCCAGCAAAAACGAAAGTATCAGCGTCGCTTTCGATTCGGTTTTGTGCGATTTTCAAACAACAATGAGGCTTGGACTGCGATTCGCAAGTTTCATGGATTGCGACTTGAAGGGAATTATTTGGTTGTGCAGAAAGCAAGACTTCAGAGGCCATCTCAAACAGCAAAGATTCCGCCCCCAGGGCGACATCAATATGAAATTCGAGGATGAATTTGGAGACCGAAGGGCGAGAATCTGGTGAGTAAGCAAGACACTGTACCTCACACACAACCTGACTCTTGTCGGGTTTCTGACAATTCTGAGGTATGTCAATTACAGTTTGCTGCTTCAGAAATGGATGAAAATTGGGTTCAACGTTGTGCCCAGGCGCGAACACTTGCAATCAAGCCAGTTGAAATTCTGCAGGAGGAGTTCAGTCAAATTGGCTTGTTCAATTTTCGGCTAATACCGCTTGGTGCTAATGAGGTGCTATTGGAATTTGAGAGTAAAGAAGAGATGGAGAGAACTATCACGGAATGTGCTTATTTTCTGGAGCAGATGTTGGCTGGTATAAAGCCGTGTTCTGTACTCACTTTTGGTACGGCGCATCTTGTCTGGATTCGATTATGGCAAGTTCTGGTGGGATTATGGAATGAAGCTTTCTTTACTGCTGTTGGAAATAGGTTAGGCAGTTATGTTTCTTCTGATAATGCAACTATGTCGCGTCATCGGGCTGATTTTGCTCGAATTCTAGTCCGCATGAATCATCCGCTACTACGGTGCTTTACTATGTCTGTTGATGTTGGTGGTACGTCTTGTATTATTCTGATTGAGAAGGATGTGGAGGCGTATAATTATGGTAGTGTTGATGTTATGCCATCGACGCCGGTAAAAATCTATAATTCCGAGGACGACGAGGACGACTCAGATGATGAGGCATATGAAGCTAAAGACAACGAGGTAGAGGATTTGATCGACGCTGTTGCTATGACTCCAGAATTGCCACCAGAAAAGGATTATGAATCGGCTAAAGAAATTGATTCAGATGAAGAAGACGAAGTTTTTAGGGACGGTGGACTGGAAGGCCTTCGTTATGGCGGTGAGGCAGCGTTTACTCCTGTGGCGCTTGGTGGCGGTTGTGAGATGATGTCAGAGGTAGAGGTGGAGTTGTTCAGGCCGCCGGCGATGGAGGATGCTGATCCGAAAAATTCAAATTCAATTTCAATTTCAAATGTGATAACTGCAGCCATCAATTCAGGAGATGAAAATAAGGAGCACTTAACGACAGTCTCCAATTCAGGAGAGGAAAATAAGGAGCAGTTACAGGATCTCCTTGACTCTGGCTATTCTCTAGAGGAGATTGAGGGATGGAGGAAGAAGTTAAAAGCAGAAGGAATTATGATTAATGAAGATCATATCTTGGTTAAACCTATACAAAACCCTGTTAATTCAGTTACAGGATTTTCTTTTAATGCCCAAGATTTACCTCAGAAAACAAATTACCCGTGGCCTTATCATTCTTTCTGCAGGGATCAGCACGTTTTTAATCTGCATCAAGGGTTAGGGGTGTGTTTGCCTCTTCAAACAAGCAAGCAAAACGAGTTTTTTGGCCAAGTGACACCTTCTGCAACTTCACCAGCTTTGAATCAACGTCAAGTGAACGATGTCTTTTTGCGTACATCACCACATCAAATTATCAGACAACATGCAACCTTTTCTTCTCCTGTACGTCTTCTTCCTTCGCCAGTGACGCCACCCCTGAATTGTCTGCCGCTTGCGGGCTCCTCCGGACGCGATGGTTCTACTGCTCCTGTGTCGACGGACGTGGAAACAATTCCAAACACAAATTCCTCACAGAAGAGCCAGCGTGGTCGTCCAAAAGGTAGTAAAAATAAACCAATTCCTTTGCCTGCAGATTTTTTAGAACCAGTACAGGGGGAAGATGGAGTGACTACTCGGGCTCAGAGAACTTGGTTGCTTGGTCAGCGTTTGGGATTGAAACCGAGAGGATCGGAAGCGCTGATGCTTCGCAGTTTAGAAGCTCAAATCCGTCAAAACCATCCCCACCTGAAGTAATTTGCCAAGACCTATGTTTCTTGGTGTGACCGCGGGCTAGGAGGTTCATTAAGTAGGGAAGTCGTGAAATAAGCAGGTTTGCAAATGAAATCTTAACTTTTGATGTTACAGGTGAGCCTTTTGATTGTGTAGCGGAGCTTGCAGTGTGTTTTTGTCCACACTGTGCTGGTGGATTATTCTTGGTCATCTTTTGGGGCCGGAGCAATGTGGGGGTATTAATTGTTCAGTAGCTTGTGGAGGATAGCAACTTGGCTTTACCATTTTAGACCAGTATCAGTGTTTTTGGAGCCTAAAGGGTTGCGGTTGAAGGTGCGAAAAACACTAGAAAGGGGGGGGGTTTGAATAGAGTTTTTGAATCTCGGGTATACTTTTAAGCTTTTTCAAAACTCAAAGATAAAAACTAAGTGCTGAATAATAGGAAGTAAAGCACACGAGTATTTTATCCTGGTTCACTTGAGATAAAAGCTCAAGCTAATCCAGTCCACCTGTGAAGGTGATTTCTTCCTTCTTCTGATGAAGGCAATCCACTAAAATCAATGAGTGTTACAACTGCACTTTGCAACCTGCTAAGTGACTAACAATACACTGATTTTCTCACTAGTATCCTCTTAAGAAGCTGATCTACCGATCCTCTTAAGACTAGCTAAATACTGAATCAGCCTTGATTCAGTCCTCTCAAGATCCGACCAACCTTGGTCTCTTGATGAACTTTACAAAATGTGTAAAAGGTTTCGGGTTTACAATAAGTGCTTCTAACAAGCGAATAGTAAACTCAGAAGTTTAAGAACAGTGAAGAAATAATGCTAAGAGAATGGTTCGTATGTGTTGAATATTTTCAGCAAAGTTTCTTAACCTCTTTCTTCTTTCTTCAGCCTTTATATACTCCAAGACTTGTGATGTAGCCGTTGCTAGGGTTTTATCCGTTGGAGTGACAATTCTGTAATATCAAACTGCTAGGCTGTACAAGGTAGGTGGCGGACAGACTGAGACTTGTACGACGTTGTACTGTGATAGCGACCTGTCCTTTCACTAGTTGACTTGTGATGAAGGAGCTTCAGATGAACGTTTGATGAAGCTTCTGATCATCGTCAGATTGAAGCTTGGAGTCTTCTGACCATGCAACTTCTGCTTCTGAACAAGTTCCTCAGAACTTCTGATCGTCAGAGCTAGAATAGCTTGGGTCTTCAGAACCAACTTCTTGCAAGTCTTCAGAACTTGAGTCTTCTGCTTCTGGACCGTTCCACTGGAACATCTGGTCTTCAGAACTTCTGACTTGAGTTCTTCAGATCTTCTTGAGAGCTTCCATCTTCAGAACTTCTGAAGTATTTGCCACTGTTCAGAACGAACATGGTAGGATAATGAGCTCTCTTTTTAGTAACCCTTGGTTCTTCTTCTTCTGAACGAATAGGCTTGGGTCAGATTCAGAACCTGTTTGTCACAACTTAAAAAGACAAACGTTAGGGTACCACAATTGTTCATCATCACAAACCTTAATTGTAATCATCAAAACATAGAGATGCAACCACTGATCAAACCTTGATCTTACAATCTCCCCCTTTTTGATGATGACAAAACAAGTATTTTGATGAACAATTTTTACACAATAAACTGAATACACAGGAGAGAAAAGATAAGAGATTAAACTTATCCTTGTGTAACAGTTTGCTATGCTCTTTCTGAATCAAGGGCAGCACCTGATTCTGAGCTAGGGTCTCCCCCTGACTCCCGCTGAATCTATGACTTGATGAATTGGTGAATAGTTTAGATTCGAAGTCTGGTTATGTGATCAGATTTTACGCTTGAATAGATGTATACTCATCAGAAGTGATGGTTCAGAGCTTAGCGTATATCACATAATAACATAGAGTCTTGTCTAGATATAATTGGAATAAGACGTCAGAAGCAAGATTAGTTCAAAATGTATTCCTTATCTGAGACGCTTGACAATATCTATGTGCTATAAGTATTGATACTTGTTCTCCTCTACTGGTTTTATATAATATAAAAGTTTATCAAAACCATTTTATGTACTCCCCCTTTTTGTCATAATCAAAAAGAGTGAAAAACAAAATCAACAATAACAATAACAGGAAATGAGGCAAATAAAATATGTTATTATTACTGAACGGAGAAGAAGTACAAAGGATCGAGAGGAACGAAGAAGACTAATCCTAGATAAATAGGAAAGCTCTAGAATTCTTCATGGAGAGAAGTTGAAGGTGGAGAGGACGAATGTCCGTATCAATTGAGGCTAACTGAGTAGCCAGTTCCTCCTTCAAGAGAACAGTCTCCTGGACTGCCTCTGGATCCGCTTCATCGTTAACTGCTTCATATTCCAGAAGCATGCAAATGCCCTGGAGCTGATCTTCAACGTCCTTCCGGCGAGTGGTCAGACGCAGGAGGTCAGTCAGAACTTCTTGAAGGTTCTGAAGACAGAGAGTTTGATGAGAAGTGAGCTAGCAGTTCAGAAGAGTCTCAATCTTCTCAAGAGCGTGAGAGATCTGAGAAGAAGATAGATTGACACGCCATGGAAAGACTTGGTCGAATACCAGAGTCTTGAGTTCAGATATCAAATTGACAGTAGTCATGGTGATTTGGAGGAGATAAGAATAGAGAAGAATGGAATTGAATGTGAAGGGGAAGATGAACGCAGTGAATATAAAGAAGAAAAGTAACAGAAAACCATGCATAAAACTTATCAATCATAAAAGCATGTGAGTTACTAATGGACGGTGCATTGAATCAGAGAATGAAAAACTTAACACGGTCAACATGAAATAAATTCAGTCATAATGAATAAATGCATGCATGATAGAGATGAGAAATTCAGGGCTTGGAGGTGGAAGGAAGATTGTCCATAAGATATTTCATGATGGCTTCCATTTTGCTTGAGGACTCAACAATCTGCTTGCTCTGCTCAGACTGAACTTGTCCTTGTTGCTCAACCATCTGAAACAATCGCTGCTGATCATCTTGAATCCTGTCAATCCGGGCAGCTAAAATGGCAACTTCTGGAGCTGGAACAGAAGTGGGAACTTCTGATGCTTGTGGATGAGTGGCAGCTTCAGCTGCTGAAGTCATAACAGTATCAACGTGAATCTGCCCTTGTTTCTGAACTTCATCACCAACTGCATCTTCCAGAATAACTATACCATCTGTGCTTTCTTCTTCTTCCTCTGCTGAGAGCATCACAACATCCTCTGAAGTACATTCAGAGACAACACATGGTCTTTCAGCCATAGCTCGCCTCATAGGCTCACACACCTTGTGCAACACTCTCTGCCTCTGCTCATAGGCCCTCTCAGATGCATCATGAACTCTTAGTCTTTTCTCCCTGCTAAGCTGCTTCTGAAGTTCATGACTTTTGCCTTCTGACCAACTCTCAAATGCAGACCATAGACTATCAACAAGAGAGGCATCAAACTGATTATCAGTTACCTGATACAGCCAGTTCAGCCTTCTGATGGCCTCTGCAGAAAACTCCTGAATGAGTTGAGGAAGATTCTGAGGAAGGAAGGAGGTGGCCAGGGTCAGAACAGGCTGAGGAGTTCTGGCAGCATTGGAGCTCGAAGCATTTGATTCTTCCATGTGCTCAGAAGGAATGGACTCAATCTCATGATCCTTCTCTACGCCTGAGTGATATGGTTCATCCATATGCTCAGCTTCAGTGATAGTATCCGGCCTTTGCCTTGAGGTGACAGTCTTTTCAGGTGAAGGGAAACTCAGATCCTGTGAGTTGACTGCTGAATAATTGGACAAGGACACATAGGAGGTCGCAGCAGCATCTGGAATCCGATCTTCAAAATTGGAAGCAAATTGTTGAAGAGGCTTCACATTGAAAGGCGGCTCAAGGATCTGGACATCATCATCTTCCTTTTCTTTCTCAGCAGGAATCTCACCAGTTTGGGTTATGAGGAAGGTGTGTGGAGTGGATGCAGGCTTGGGAGAGAACTGTTGAACTAAGGTTCTCAGAGTGGCCTCATGTTGAACAATACCTTGAATGAAGGAATTGAAAGGAGGTATTGGTTCAGTTGGGATGAATGTGGAAGAGGTGTAAATTGGAATGGAAGGGATGGTTGTGGTGGCTGTTTGGATCCTTGAAGTAGGAGCTTGAGGTTCAGCTTGTGTTTGAGTTTGTGTCTCAGTTTGAGTGGGTGCTGTTTGAGTTAAGGTGGGCATGGAAGTAGATATAGGCAGGGGTTGTTCAGGTATAACTACTAAAGCAGAATCAGAATTAATGCTTTCAGTAATTACCTTACTGGAGCTTCTGATTGGTGAGGTTCTGGTGAGAGTTGCAGTCCTTGCTGGATCAGAAGTGTGTTTAGATCTTCTTTCCCTCTGTACTTCTGAAGTTGGTTCAGATGCTTGTTCTGCAGCTGGTTCCTTCTGCTGAAGTGGTCCCCTCAGAGGAAGTTTCCTTCTCTTCACTAGGGGAATAGCGTCAGAATCAGTGGATTCTTCAGCATCTGAATCTTCCCTTATACCCTGAATCACATTCTGAATGATCTCATGGTCATCCTGCTCATCTTCCTCTTCCTCAAGAATAATTTTGCGTCTCTTAGCCAGAGGCATGTCTTCATCTTCAGTTTCTTCACTTGGGAAGTCTTCCCATGTGTCTTCTGAGCTTTCAGAATCAGACATTTGTTGTTGTAGAGCTGAGGTTCTCTTCAGATGCCTTTCAGGAGATGGTTCCCTGATGATCACAGTCTTGGAAGCAGTCTTCTTCTTTGCAGGTTCCTCTATCAGAATCCCTTTGCCCTTAGGATCTGAGGGCTTGCTGCTTGTTGTTCTCCTGGATTTCCTGGTTGCCAGGTTAGGAGGACTCTCAGGAAGAGTGCTAACAAATTCTGTAAGGGTGATTGGATCACCTTGACTTCTGAGCATCCTGACATATTCCAGAATGCATGCTGGATTGTCCTTTTTGGAACAAATGGGAAAGTCATCAATGGGGTAATGCCTCCGACGAACTTCATCAGAAGTGTCTTCTTTGGGAGCAACTTTAATCTTCTCAATGATCTGCATCTTCTTCAACTTTGTGCTATTGAGAGCATCACCAACTGTCATGGCCAGATCTTCGTGAAGTCCAAGATCTGATAGAGTCTTGACAAACTTATTTTGGACGAAGATGTCTGACAGCAGCCTTCCATACGGAATGTAAGAGATGAATCTCTTGTTCTCAGAACCAGTTGTAATCCTTGATTTCTCAATACACTCCTTCAGATAATTGAAAAGTAGGAATGGCAGACATATAAGCTCGCCAGTTGAAATGTAGTACATGATTACCTTCTGAGTTGCATTCAGGTAATCAGTTCCTCCAGTTCTAGGGTGAATGCAGTGCCTGAAGATCTTTTGCCAAATCTTCATCTCAGACTTCAAGTCCTTAAAGCTGTACTTGGTTTTCTCGTAAGACCAGTTGTCATAAAGCGCCTTGTTGACCACGGTCCTCATTCCCGCAACATTTGCTTCAACATTCTTGATCCTTTTTCCCTGCTGAAACTCCATACCCAGCAGTTTTGCTATAGATTCTTCAGAGATCACAATTTTCTTGTCCAGTACATGGGAGACGACGTAGTAGTCATTGCAAACTGCATTCTTCCAGAACTCGACAACCAATTTGTGATAGATTGGACCAACGAGCCTGTTGAAGTACCCAGACCATCCTTGCAACTCGACTTGGTTCCTAATATCAAACCCATGTTGAGCAAGATTATCAAAATCAACTCTTGCTTCGCAGCACACACTCAGTTCTTCCACTTTCTTTGCACAGGTGACTACATTTGGTGCATTCAGAATCTTCTGTGCTTCCTCGAATCTTTGCTTCTCTTGGTCTTTGGCAGTTTGTGTGGTAGAAGCAGAAACATTCGCCTTAGGTTTCCTTGATTTGCCCATGATTTTCAGAGATGGAGGTTTAGGGTTCAGAGAGAGGAGGAAATGTTGGAGGAAGGAATATGAATGAATGCAATGCACACGGATAGTTTCAAAACCGTAAGTGTAAGTGAGTGGGAGATCGTGTGTGACAGTGCATATAGTGGGTTTAATGGTAACCGTTGACAGTTTTTCTAAGAAATTAAAGGCAAAATCAACGGTTATAAAATATATAGTCTGAAAATAGCATAGTAGAGGAGAGTAGACGTCATCATTATAGCAGATATACCACGCGACTCAAGGAACTATGTCACAAATGAAGTGACACGTGTATTGTTGTCTACCACAGAAGTTTAACCAGTGGGTTAAGTGCTTCTGATCGAGTAACTTCTGAAGGAGGTAACATCTGATGACTTCAGAAGTACCAGGGTCAGAAGTTCTGAAGAAAACCTTACTCTGGACAAAAATCCATGTTCAGGTTTTCAAGAATAAATAAAAACCTATCTTCTGCCAAGGGCTTAGTAAAGATATCTGCCCACTGATGGTCAGTATCAACATACTCTAATGATAGAGTGCCCTTCTGAACATGGTCACGAATATAATGATACTTTACCTCTATATGCTTTGCTCTTGAGTGTAGAATGGGGTTCTTGCTGAGTGAAATAGCAGCTGTGTTGTCACAGTAGATAGGAACCTTCTTCATAGACAATCCATAGTCCTCTAGATGGTTCTTCATCCATATGGTTTGTGTACAACAAGTGGCAGCTGAGACATACTCTGCTTCAGCAGTTGATAGAGCAATTGTGTTCTGTCTTTTGCTTGACCAAGATACAAGATTTGATCCAAGGAAATGGCAGCTTCCAGAGGTGCTTTTCCTTTCCACTTTATCTCCAGCAAAGTCTGCATCACAAAAACCTAAAAGTGTATACTCTGATGTTTTTCTATACATCAAGCCAAGGTTAGTAGTTCCTTTCAGATATTTGAGGATCCTCTTAACAGCAGTTAAATGAGTCTCTCTAGGATCTGATTGGAATCTAGCACAGAGATGCACACTAAACAATATATCAGGTCTAGATGCAGTTAAGTAAAGAAGAGAGCCTATCATTCCACGATAGAGCTTCTGACAAACCTTAGAGGAAACTTCCTCTTTCTCAAGAATGCATGTTGGATGCATTGGAGTCTTTGAGATGTTGCAGTCACTCATGTTGAACTTCTTCAGAAGTTCCAGGGTGTACCTCTTCTGATGGATGTAGGTGACTCCTGGTCGTTGATCTATTTGAATTCCCAGGAAGTATTTAAGTTCTCCCATCATGCTCATTTCAAATTCAGCCTGCATTAACTTAGAGAATTCCTTGCACAAGGAGGGATTAGCAGAACCAAAAATGATATCATCAACATAAATCTGAACTATAAGAATGTCATTCTTATAGGTTATGCAGAAAAGAGTATTGTCACCTTTACCCCTTACAAACTCATTCTGTAGAAGAAAGGAGCTGAGCCTTTCATACCACGCTCTAGGAGCTTGCTTCAATCCATAGAGTGACTTCTTGAGCTTGTAGACATGCTCTGGGTGTTTGTCATCTTCAAAGCCAGGAGGTTGCTTGACATACACTTCCTCTGAAATGTAGCCATTGAGGAAGGCACTTTTGACGTCCATCTGGTGAAGAATGATGTTGTGATTTACTGAGAAGGAAATCAGTAGCCTTATAGCTTCAAGCCTTGCTACAGGAGCAAAGGTCTCAGTGTAATCAATTCCCTCTTGTTGACTGTAGCCTTGAGCTACCAGTCTTGCCTTATTTCTTGTTACTTCTCCTTTTTCATTCAGCTTGTTTCTGAATACCCACTTGGTTCCAATGACATGGAAACCTTTGGGTTTGGGCATTAAGGTCCATACATCATTCTTGGTGAACTGATCTAGCTCTTCTTGCATTGCTTGAATCCAACTTTTGTCTTCAAGAGCTTCATCAACTGATTTTGGCTCAATGAGAGACACAAATCCCTTCAGACTCAGAAGAGTCTCTTCTGAAGGTTTGAGCATAGACCTGGTTCTGACGGGAGCATCTTTGTTGCCAATGATCAGTTCTTCTGGATGAGAAGCAACTATTCTTTTCTTCTTCTGAAGTGGATCAGAAGTTGTTGGAAAATCTTCAGATGCTTCTGTCTCTGGAGCAACATCCTCTGGGCTTTTCATTGGTTGATTTGCTTCTGAACAGTCAATGCTTAAATCTGCAAATCTTTCAAACAGCTTTGACTTTTCTGAGCCAAGCTTATCATCAAATCTAATCTGGATGGATTCCTCAACAGTTTGATGAATAATATTATAAATTCTAAAACCTTTAGATCTTTCAGAATAACCAAGAAAATAACATTTTAAAGCTTTAGAATCGAATTTACCCAATTGCTCCTTAGTGTTGAGCATGAAGCAAGTACTTCCGAAGGGATGGAAGTAAGAGATATCAGGTTGTCTTCCTTTGCATAGCTCATACGGAGTTTTCTCCAGAATTGGTCTAATGGAGATTCTGTTCTGGATGTAGCAAGCAGTGTTGATTGCTTCTGCCCAGAAGTGCTTGGCCATACTTGATTCTTGCATCATGGTGCGAGCCATCTCCTGAAGAGTTCTATTCTTTCTCACAACTACTCCATTTTGTTGAGGAGTGCGAGGACAAGAGAAGTTATGGGAGATTCCTTGAGAGTTGAATAAATCTTCAAAAGCTTTGTTCTCAAATTCTCCACCACGATCACTTCTGACAGTAATCACAGAAGATTGAAACTCCTTCTGAACTTGGGTAATGAAGTTAGTGAACACGGTATGTGTTTCATCTTTGTGCCTTAGGAACTTTACCCATGTCCACCTGCTATAGCCATCCACAATAACTAACCCATACTTCTTTCCTCCAATGAATTCAGTTTTCACTGGTCCAAAGAGATCAATGTGAAGTAGCTCAAGGGGCCTTGTTGTAGATACCACATTCTTTGCTTTAAAAGGCTTCTTGGTGAATTTTCCCTTCTGACAAGCTTCACACAGAGCCTCTGATGAGTACTTCAGACGAGGCAATCCTCTGACGAGATTTAGCTTGCTAAGTTGAGAGATTTTTCTGAGACTTGCATGTCCTAGACGTCTGTGCCAGATCCATTGCTCATCATTAACTGACATGAGACACTTGACCTTCTGAGATAGCAGTTCAGAGGATCTGATTTTGTAAATATCATTTTTCCTTTTCCTAGAAAATAAAACAGATCCATCTGTCTGACTAACAGCTTTGCATCCGGTTTGATTGAAGATCACATCGTATCCTTTGTCAGCAATTTGGCTTATGGAAAGCAAGTTGTGAAATAATCCTTCCACCAGAAGTACATCATTGATAACTGGAATTTTTCCATCTCCTATGGAACCTTTTCCAATAATTTTTCCCTTCTGGTTTCCTCCAAAGCCAACGTCTCCTCCTGACTTAAGCGGTGTCAGTTCTTGGAATATAGACCTTGTGCCCGTCATGTGTCGCGAGCATCCACTGTTCAGGTACCATGACAGGTGTCTTAACTGAGCTGCATAAGATGTCTCATCATCATTCTCAGAGTCTGAATCATCTTCTGAAGCTTCAGCATCTCTGCTAGTGGTAGCCATTAGAGCCTCCACAGCTTCATCTTCTTCTGACTCAGCTTCTTCTGAATCAGTTGCATCAAAGGTTATGAGGGCTTTCTTCTTGAAGACTTTTCTAGGTCTCTTGTCCTTCTTAAGCTTGGGACAGTCACTCTTGTAGTGCCCAGATTCCTTGCACTCGAAGCAAGTGACTTCCTTTCCAGATGATTTCTTCTGACCAGATGAAGATTCATATCTTCCTGAACTTCTCTTTGGTCCTTTTCCCTTGCTATGTCTGTTCTTCCAGAGTTTGCTTAGCCTCTTTGTGAAGAGAGACAGCTCTTCATCATCAGACGCATCTGATATCTCTTCAGATGAATTTTCTTCTTCTGCCTGATAGGCTTTTGCTTTGTCAGACTTTGACTTAAGAGCAATTAACTTGTCTTTCTTTTGAGGCTTGTCTCCTTTAAGTTCAATCTCATGGCTTCTGAGATGACTCACGAGCTCTTCTAACTTCAACGAGTTCAAATTCCTGGAGAGTTTCAGGGCAGTGACAAAAGCTCTCCACTCCTTAGGCAAACTTCTGATAATCTTCTTGACATGATCACCAGTAGAGTAGCCCTTGTTTAGCACTTTGATTCCAGCAATCAGAGTTTGAAACCTTGAGTACATCTCCTCAATGGTTTCACCAGATTCCATCTTAAACTGCTCATATTGTTGTATGAGAGCAAGAGCCTTGGTTTCCTTGACCTCTTCATTTCCTTCATGTGTCATGACCAAGGATTCAAAAATGGATTTAGCAGTTTCTTTGTCAGAGATCTTCTCATACTCAATGTATGATATTGAGCTGAATAGCATGGACTTCGCCTTGTGATGATCCTTGAAACGCTTCTTCTGAGCGTCAGTCATTTCAGAACGGGGGATCTTCACTCCTGAAGCATCTACTGGATCAGTATAGCCTTCAATGACCATATCCCAGAGATCTGGGTCAGTGCCAAGGAAATAGCACTCTATTCTATCTTTCCAGTACTCAAACTTTTCACCATCAAAGATTGGTGCTCTGAGTTGATTGTTGTTGTTGTTGTTGTCAGCGGAAGTATTGGCTTGGGCCATGATTTGTTTTTCACACAAGGTTCTGGATCACTGAACACTGTTAGGTGTTAAAATCAGAAAACCGGAGCTCTGATACCAATTGAAGGTGCAAAAAACACTAGAAGGGGGGGTTTGAATAGAGTTTTTGAATCTCGGGTATACTTTTAAGCTTTTTCAAAACTCAAAGATAAAAACTAAGTGCTGAATAATAGGAAGTAAAGCACACGAGTATTTTATCCTGGTTCACTTGAGATAAAAGCTCAAGCTAATCCAGTCCACCTGTGAAGGTGATTTCTTCCTTCTTCTGATGAAGGCAATCCACTAAAATCAATGAGTGTTACAACTGCACTTTGCAACCTGCTAAGTGACTAACAATACACTGATTTTCTCACTAGTATCCTCTTAAGAAGCTGATCTACCGATCCTCTTAAGACTAGCTAAATACTGAATCAGCCTTGATTCAGTCCTCTCAAGATCCGACCAACCTTGGTCTCTTGATGAACTTTACAAAATGTGTAAAAGGTTTCGGGTTTACAATAAGTGCTTCTAACAAGCGAATAGTAAACTCAGAAGTTTAAGAACAGTGAAGAAATAATGCTAAGAGAATGGTTCGTATGTGTTGAATATTTTCAGCAAAGTTTCTTAACCTCTTTCTTCTTTCTTCAGCCTTTATATACTCCAAGACTTGTGATGTAGCCGTTGCTAGGGTTTTATCCGTTGGAGTGGCAATTCTGTAATATCAAACTGCTAGGTTGTACAAGGTAGGTGGCGGACAGACTGAGACTTGTACGACGTTGTACTGTGATAGCGACCTGTCCTTTCACTAGTTGACTTGTGATGAAGGAGCTTCAGATGAACGTTTGATGAAGCTTCTGATCATCGTCAGATTGAAGCTTGGAGTCTTCTGACCATGCAACTTCTGCTTCTGAACAAGTTCCTCAGAACTTCTGATCGTCAGAGCTAGAATAGCTTGGGTCTTCAGAACCAACTTCTTGCAAGTCTTCAGAACTTGAGTCTTCTGCTTCTGAACCGTTCCACTGGAACATCTGGTCTTCAGAACTTCTGACTTGAGTTCTTCAGATCTTCTTGAGAGCTTCCATCTTCAGAACTTCTGAAGTATTTGCCACTGTTCAGAACGAACATGGTAGGATAATGAGCTCTCTTTTTAGTAACCCTTGGTTCTTCTTCTTCTGAACGAATAGGCTTGGGTCAGATTCAGAACCTGTTTGTCACAACTTAAAAAGACAAACGTTAGGGTACCACAATTGTTCATCATCACAAACCTTAATTGTAATCATCAAAACATAGAGATGCAACCACTGATCAAACCTTGATCTTACAGCGGTGTAGGTTGCAGTGCAAGGCTCAATAATGCAAGCCATGTATCCTGAAATGCTTGCGTGTTTTAATTTGATTTTGAGTGGTGTGTGGACAGGAGCATTGTGGATTTGGAGGGCTTTTGTTTTGTAGCTGGATTTTAGTGGCGGTGTGGGTTCAAAGAGCTTGGTATTTTTCCTATCATGAAGAAAGAGTGTGGGATGCTATGTTGCTTTTTTCACAAATTCTACTAGTGCAGCATAATCAGATGTGCAAAGTGGAGCTATGTGTGAGGGAAGCGTCTGAGGTGGGGTTTATGGGGTGTGTGCATTATTGTTCTGTTATGAATTGGATATGTTGGTGTAGTGTCTTTCATTTTCAGATTGTGATTTGGAGCATTGAAGGTGGGGGCTACTGGATATAATTCATGTGGCATATATTTTGAAGATGGGATGATATTGCTGCATAATTTGAGGACATAGAACTTGTGTTTAGATTACTGGTTTATATTTTCCATCACTTGTGCTTAATAAGAATGTAGCTGAGCTGCTGTTGTTGTTGTGTACTTGCTGGTGTTGTTTCTGATATTGTGTGCTGTAGCTGCTGTTGCTGCCTAAAAAAAAAACAATTGATTCTCGGCCTACGTATTCTCTTTAGAGAGACATCGAGGCTACATGGTTAGATATTTAAAAGATATTTTTTAGAGAACATGATTTTGATCATGATATTTTTGGGATTTTTTAGAAAATATATTTTTGTATTTTACAAGATTTTCCATTTTTTATTTTGCTTTTTTACTTTCATGATCAAAAAGTAAAAAATAAATTTATTATTAAAAGTAAAAACATATTTACATGGAAACCATTTTTTGTATGTTAAATTTCTCTCGCGATTCCGACACGGGTGTAGTGAAGACCAAAAGTCTTTCCACGAATTCGACTCCTATTGTTTGAACTCTTGACCCAGGGGTTCAAACAACCACTTTTACCACTGAGACCGGAACTTGTTGGGTACTTACATGGAAACTGGTTAAAAAAATATTTAGAGAACATGAAAAAATATTTAGAAATTACAACTAAACAAGTGTTTCAAAATCAAAGAACATAAAATTCACATACAATACAAAAAATAAGAAATTAAAATAAAACCAAATAAGAAATGAGGTAAAAACTTACCTTGAAGGCGGACACTCGCAACCACGTAGGCCTCCTAGGAACTTGATGTTGCGGCATAACCACAATCACGCAAAATTTAGTACTAAACCAGCGTGATCGAAAAATGATATAAAAAAATCAAACTAGGGTGCAGACTCTGTGTTTTTACACTATGTCTGTGTGAACCAAAACACTCAAATGAATGTTGATCTTGGACCTAAGCCTTAGTTTTTCTTGGATGATGAAACATGGGAAGGAACTCCCATTATATAGGGGAAGGGGTCAAGGAGAAGAAGCGTGAAGAAGTCTAGGTGATGTGGGACTAACAAATGTGGATTAGTGGTTGACTTTGATGTAAATTTTCAATTTTATTGTCAACTTTAATAAGTTTTTTTACTATCTAAGCAATAAAGTTAGGTTTTGATTATCCCTTTTATAAGAAGTAGATATAATACATGTATGTTGCATGAGTGCATTAACAATATTTTTTAAACATAATATAAAAAAATATTATACTCTAAATAAAAAAATAAACATAAAAATAAATTAAAAGATACAATAAAATAAAAAATATTTATGTGTGTATAAGATTTATATTTGTTTGTATAATTAATATCACTTGAATTAGAATAGTAATTGATATTTGTTAATTAGCAATGATGTAATTTTAAAAATTTAAAAATTTATTTATGCAATAATATGAAAATATTTCATATCATCAAATATTTTTTAGTAAATTTAAATTAGTTCAACTTTAATCATACTTATTTTTTTTTTTGAAAAATAAAGGATTATATATTATTATCCACAAAAAAACCCCTAAGAACAAGCTCTTAGGGGGCGAGAGACCCCAATAAAAGAGACACCCGACGAACAAAAGAAACCCCTCTAAGCCAAAAAAATCCCACAACCCGAGCAAAAGCAAAAACAAAGCCCGAGAGAAACAAACGAAAATCAAGTCTCGAAATGATCCTCATACAACTTTTCCAAACCCCGAATAGCATCAATATCATTTCCCTCAAACTCTAACCCCAAGATTTTGCCAACAAGCCACGTCTTTTTCGAACGCGTGAAGTAACGTCCTCCACTAGCATGATCAGAGATCGACAACGACACGGGCGAAGACGAGAGACCTACCTCATGCTCACCCCGAACCTCTTCACTAGCCGAGTGAAGAGCACGAGTCCTCTTGCAAGAGGGATCCTTTCTAGGATGCCCGCGTCGACGGGGAGGCTGAATTGGACCCTCCAGAGAAAGCCCCTCCTCAGGCGCAGGACCAGCGACCTCCACCGCCCCAGCAATCAAACCCGGGGAAAGAGGAGGCAACGGCAAAACCACCTGAAGCGGAAGAGCTTCTTCTGCAGCATCATACTTATTTTTCTCTGCTCTTCTCAAGTTCTTTTTACTCATATATAATAGATAAAAAAATATATTTAGATAATATAGTTTGCTAATGATAAATAAATACATTATAATTATTAGTAAATACCTTATAAAGACATTTTTAAATTTTCAACAAAAAATGCATAAATTATTTATTTCTAACTTGAGCATCAAAGTGTCTTTTGCCGGTAACCCCATATGATGTGAAAGTGTCTTTTGTCGGTAACCCCATATGATGTGAAACATGGAAGCTTCGTCATGATCTCAAAGACAACAACCACCTCTCACCATCGTGATTCTTTATCGCAACCAAGAGAAATTCCCCCCGGACTCTCAGATCCAAAAAAAAATATGTAAATTGCGTCAGCCCACATGTGAGGGGTAGCAACAAAATTAAGACAAATGACACACCAACTAGTGAAATACGGTTACAATACAAATGGAGAAATTTCGCGTTGTCCCCTAGTGTAAGGGTGACCTATTATAAGTATGAAGACTTATTTTGAGACCACAACAATTGTAATCCAAGTGGAGAGTTATTATAAATATAAAGAATTCCTAAATTTGCTTTGTGAGGGTCTACAATCTTGTCCTTAAATTGTAATGTGTGTTTGCAATTTCGTCCTTCAATTGTATTGAGTAGGTTTGCAATTTTATTCTTACAAAAAAGTTGTAGTTGAATAATAGTATAATATCTTTATTATGTTTTAGGTTCTCACTTTGTAAGAGGAATCAAATTAGGTCTCTGCCTTTCAAATCCTTTGATGTTCTTGAGAATTTTTTTAATCAAATTAATCACAATTTCCTACGTGTCATTATATTTTGATAAGTCAACAGTCCACGTGTGCATCTAGTTAGCGGAGGGTGACCACGTGGAATTTTGAGCATTAATTTTAGATCATGTAAATTATTTGAAAATTGCTCATTATTACCACAACGAAACATAAGAATCATATTCAAATGAATCTGGTTGGTTGTTGGTTCCATAAAATTAGGTAACTTACACTTTTTCCTTTAAAGAGTGAAAAATTTGTAAACAAAATTCACCATCATGAGCTTCGTCAAGGTTATAGTTCGTAGATCTAAAAGCACTTTTAGTCCCCACGAATTTCTATTGTGAAAACGGAGTCCTTAAACTTTAAAAGTAACACTCGTATTCTCCGATGTATCCTCCATCAACATTATTGGCCCCTCTTTTGTTTTTCGTCAAAAAACTAACAGATAAGGGACCAAAAAGACAATTAAGTCAAAAGTTAATTAAAAAATTAAAGAATTGAAAATTTTTCTTCATCTTCATTCATTCATCTTCAAAAGAAGTCTAAAAATTCAACAAATGTTCATACTCAAACGCAGAAGATCAAACCAATCAAAAATCATTATCTCCTCCCTCTTTCATATACCCAAAATCATTATAACATATAAAAGTTAAAGCTTTTTCAAACCTAAATTTGTGCTTTTTAATCCAGATTTGTAATCTGATGAAAGCATACCACCCACATGCAATTTCTGCAATTTCAATTAGTGATAAGTGAATGATGAGAAGATAAACCACCCATCAACTAGAGAGTTTTCTTTCTAATATTTCTTATTAAAACTATATTCTAGGTTTTTCTGGGTAGTAATGAAAAAGATGATGAGGAATGTTTGAAGAAAGAGATGAAGTTCCTGATATTTTTAAAGTTTAAGGACTCTGTTTGCACAATAGGAACTTGTGGGTGACTAAAAATGCTTTTAAGCAGACTACGTCTCTCCCTTGATAAGCATCCACGTCATTTAAAATGTGTCACATCAGACAACAACATTAGAAATTGACGAAAGGACCTAAGTGCTCACCAGACATGTGAACATTTAGCCTAAACTCGGTTTCAATCAAGGATTAAGATCAAACATTTCTTTAATCAAACATACCAAAATATAAGTTTGCTACAACGCGAGACTAAAATCAAAACTACATACATTTACAAGGACTAAAATATATCTACCCCATATTGTCATACTTTAAATCAACCATGATCAAGCCATATTATCATTTAGATTTTCTTTCCCAAAATACTCTCTAGCTGACAGCCATGAGATTAATCCTCTTGAGACTCGGAGATCGCATTGAGTGTTAGACTCTTGCAACAAATCATTTTCCATACGCACTGCTCATGGATCAAACCTTGAGCTAGATGCTTGAGCAGATCAACTATCTACCAAATGTGCTAGACCTTGTTGGTATAATCATTTAGATTTATAAAATAATATTTTTAATTAAAAAAAAACTTCTTGTCTTTAAATATATTTTGTTGATAGTACAATATAAAATTTTCTACAATCCTAGTGTTGGGAATCGGTTCGAATTAGCCGGTCCGACTAGTCCAAGAAGAAACCAAGACCTCGGTTGGTTTGTCCTCTCTTATGACCACCCGCTTGTATGAGAATCGGTAAAACTGGTCCAAACTCGGTTAAATTGGACTGAACAAGTGCAATCACTTTTATGTTCTTTTTTCTAGATCATGATTCTAAGAAGAATTTATCTTACCATGATGCACAATTTTCCTAAAATAAATGAGAAGAAGGAAAATGATTGAATAGAGGAACTCCCGAACATTTAACGATCTCAAATATGTCGATATCAATGGTGACTCATTATTTCGATGAATAATTTCTTTGGACAGAAGAAGATTGTGGAAACACTTACTCGAAATCTCACTTATCAGATTCCATTGTGAAAGACACCATTTTTACTAAAGAATTCGCCATGATATATCTGATCTATGCATAATATCATGAAAAATGGATACAAAATTTTGGCTGCTACTTAGTATCGGCAATAGGTATGAAAAAGTATTTAAAAATATGAAATTTAGATATATGTACCCTGTCAAAGTAAGAAACCAAGGTATATATGTTTGGAATAGATTCCCTCGGAGGATAAAAAATTAATTTCATTTTTTTAGTTTTAATTATATATAGGCTAAAAAGCATTTTTGGCCCCTGATGTTTCAAGTTTGTGCAAATTCTGCCCCTATCTATTTTTGTCGATGTTTCTACCCCTCATGTTTTCAAACAGTGCACCGTCTACCCGGAGGGGTAGAAACATCGACAAAAATAGATAGGGGCAGAATTTGCACAAACTTGAAACATCAGGGGCCAAAAATGCTTTTTAGCCTTATATATATTATTATTAATGTTATTGAACTTTGATTCGCTGCCTCAATGGGTTGAGTGATAGTTCATAGTAGTAATGTACATTAATAACTTCATGAGTCAAGTTTTTTTTTTTTTATAGGCAAATGTTAGTGGTTAGTTGTTAGTAAATTAGAAAATTCCTTCAAATTTTCCTTCTAGGATTCGAACCCTGGACCTTCCCCTCCTCAGCCCTTATGTCCCCTAGCTCTTACCACTTGAGCTAACCCTCAGGGACAATCACCCGCAATTCGGGGTGTTTGTGGGACGGGTTGGACCTGTCTTTTACTCTATTCTAAATATTGATCGGTTCAGTTTTCAAATTCGAACTTGTTCCTAGTTTCCAAAAAAACCTCAATGAAGTGCGAGTTAACAAAGACCGGAGCACAAAGGGGGTGGGACACGAATTGACCCGAAAAACAAACTAAATGTCAATTTCGAATCCCGCCAAAGAAAAACAAATACTTCAAAAATTCGGTAAACAAAAACTAATTTCCAATCCTATTAATGAATTATATGAAAGAAAACATAGTTTATTATGATAATTTGTATTGAATTTTGCATGACACAAAATTTGAATCTAACTATATAATGAAATGCATTTCTATTATACTATTTCATTTCATCATAGATATATACCGGGTTTCAACTATTTTGACATGAAAGTTGAAATCTCCATATGAAGAAAATATAGGAAATTCTTTGGGCACAATTTCTAAAGTCATTCATGATATATATCAATAGAATTGAAGTTGATCATAACAAAATACTAAACTAGAGAAAAAAAAATACTAATTTTATTCACTTGAAACTTAACTATTAATAAAAATATACAAAACCGCGTTTTGAAGTTAGCAAGTTAGTGTGGGATGAGACTGTCAAAAAAAAAAGTTAGTGTGGGACGAGTTAGACTTAACTTACATCAAACCCTATTAATCAGGTCTCATTTTAAACCCTCATTCAAGAATGAAACTTCACGTATGAACTATGCTTAAGATTGGACTCTTTTCAAACCCATTCCTAACCTAAAATAAGCCAACAAGACGCAAGTTTAAGAGATTCGATCAGGACAAGTCAATGATGAGAGTCGAGTCCTATACAACACAACTTGCAATGAATGATAAGGTAAAAAACAAAACCCATTTATTTTACCAGAGTATCAACCTTCGCAGTTAATTAATTTTGCTGTCAGTAACTTTTGCCATCTCCCTTCCATGACGGGTTATTTGCCATATGGCGTCATTATTATTTAAACCAGAAAATGAAAGAAAGAAGAAACCTCTGATTCTGCTAGAACTATAATCGCCGCTGAAGAAAAACAGTGATCGGTGTCGATTGGAATCTTCATGTACGTCGTCGTTTTAGCCCCAAACCTTCACCTCCTCCTCTGAAGCTATGGCGGGGAAGAACAAGAACGAAGCTAGCAGCAGCAGCAACACGCCGAAGGAGAGTGTCGTTGTCGATTGGGGAAGGCGTCGAAGCTCTTGCGGCTATTGCAGATCCTCCCGTCACAACAGCATCTCTCATGGTCACTCTCTTACTCTCACTCTCAATTCCCCTAAATTTCTTCCTTCATTGAATCGATTGGGTTTCGGCTTATTGTTGGATTCGTCAATTTTTTGAATTTTGTAAAAGTTGTACCCACAAAAGTAGTTGATTTTTGTTTTGTTAATCTGATTTTGCTCAATGGGCATTTGTTTTTTCAGCTTTTGATCTGCGGGAACAAAAAAAGTTTGGATTTTTAATCAATTCGCTTGTTGTTGTAGTTGGTCGATTATGCTATGCCTATGATTATATGGTCGATTATGTAATGAATCGATTTTCTGATTAGTTCTGTCTTTCTTGTTCTCTTGTCACAGGCATGTGGGCACATAGTGTTACAGTGGATGACTATCAAGGTTGGTGTAGTTTGCTCTCTCTTGGTTCTTGACATTCATGCTTATTTTTCTTTTTTTTGCATTATATAATTTCTGATTATGAGTGGGAAGATGTCTAGGTTTAAATTAACGAGCCATGAAGTAATTTACCTACTTGACATGGTTTGGAGATTTGTACATTCTGCATTACAAATCAAAAGTGATGCAATATTTTCCTCTTCAAAGTTTTGATAAGTGAATTTTGCTCTTCTTTCTTATCTTGAAGTGATGATCTTTTTAATCATGGTTCAGTTTTCTCCCTTCTTTCTCGGGCTTCACATTGCTTTATGTTCCAAATTTAACTTCTGCTTTCTGGAGAGATTTATTACTATTCTGCTCGGCAAATCCTACCTTCCCAGGCTGCATTGGTGAATTGGACTCCAAGCTCCGGTTGGCGGTGGAACGACGCGGTCACCTGCAATAAGGATTATCAGTGTGTACCTTGGATTTGCAGGGTGACCTTATTAATAGATGGTGGCAACCATGCCGTTATGGTTGTTACCAAGGTATTCGAGATATTAGTGCAGTAGTTTTTAGGAGAGAATTTACGGTTAGTCAGTTATTCACCTAGTCGTGTCCGGCCCAAGTGGGGGAGAGAGGTTAAGTGGGCCGAGCAATATGGGGCAAGAGTTTGGTCAGTATTAGTGGCCCCACAGCCAAGCTTTGCAGATCCTCGTCAATATCTGGCGGGTGGAATCGCTCAAAGCCATCTCTGACGCCCCTCCGATCGCGTTTACGACAATGCTGCTGTTGAGGTTGATAGTTGGATGTATTATATGGCTGGGAGCTCATGTGGAAATTAGTTTGATTTGGAGGGAAAGAATTATTGTAATTTAAGAATTGGGAAATTATATAATGGTGGGGAAATGTAGGTTGAGGAGAATTAGGAAACACATTTCATACATCCCTAAAAGGTATGGTAATAATTTTAATATTTTCTTAACATATTGTGCGAATAAAAAGTAAATTCACGCCGCAATACGTATCGCAATGACCGCATTGGCTGCAACCGTAATGGCCGCAACCACGACCGCAATTTAAAACCCTGATTCTAGTATACAGTCCTGAAATGGATATAATCAGATACGCACTATGGAATTTAAGATATAGATTGATGATAATCTTGATCCTACTTGTTGAGCAGAAAAAACCCACACCAAACAAGCTAGCTGTTGTAGTTGGAGAGCCCAAGGCTTTATAAACCCCACATTAGAATCCCATACTTCCAATGTGGGACTCAAGTCCCATACCTTGCAATTGGGTTCCTAGCATCCCACCATGCTCCACAGCTCCGGCGCCCATGCTGGCTGGCTGTGCACTAGCCCTTTGACTAGTCCCGTGCGAACATTGCATGCTGGCGTCACCACCTGCGCTGCTCATTTGCGGCTGAGAGTCATGGTAGAAGGCTGTAATACCAATTGATAAGAACCTTGGGAGAACCACACCACAAAAGCTAGCAATTTAAAACCCCGACTCTAGTATAAGTCCTGAAATGGACATAATCAGATACGCACTATGGAATTTGAGATATAGATTGATGGTAATCTTGATCCTACTTGTTGAGCAGAAAAACATCACACCACAAAATCTAGCTGTTGTAGTTAGAGAGCCCAAGGCCTTATAAACCCCACATTAGAATCCCATACTTCCGATGTGGGACTCAAGTCTCACACCTTGCAATTGGGTTCCTAGCATCCCACCACACTCCACTAGCCCTTTGACAAGTCCGGTGTGAAGATTGCAAGGCCGATGTCACCACCCGCGCCGCTCGTTTGCGGCTGTGAGACATGGTGGAAGGCTGTAATACCAATTGATAAGAACCTTGGGAGAACCACACCACGAAAGCTAGCTGTTATAGTTGGAGAGCCCAAGGCCTTATAAACTCCACATTAGAATCTCATACTTCCAATGTGGGACTCAAGTCCCATACCTTGCAATTGGGTTCCTAACACGAGTGTCCAGTGATGGTAATTAAGTCTAAATGTAGCACTAAATCACGAGAACATGGTTTGTATTGCATGCAAATTAAGACTACCATGTTGTTTACTACTCTAGTTTACAGTCCTGAACTGGAAATAATCAGATATGCTCTATGGAATTTGAGATCTAGATTGCTGATTATCTTGATCCTACTTGTTGAGCACAAAAAAACTGTGAAGTTATTGGATTCTATAACTTTTGGGACTTGAGCTTCTGACTCCATGTTCTAAAGCTGAAATTGAAAGCTATACGAAAACAATGTGTGGACTGGACCTGATACGTGTGACTATCATGCATTAAAATGCATAATTTTTTATCCCAACCATTACAACATGAAATTTCCCTCCAGATCATAAATAAACCCTTAATTAAAGAAAGCAATTTGTCCACTTATAAATAGAGTAGGCCATGGAATAAATCAGTAGTCTAGAGGACAGGTCATGCTGGCATCCGACTCGCAACCATTGTAAATAGATTGGCGATTGAATAAATAATTATTCTAATAGAAAAGGTGTTTAATTAAATTAATAAGAATTGTTGTAGAAAATAACTAGAGCATAAAGGAGGAAGGTGATCTTATTCTCATTGATGGGAATAGATTTAACGTTCCCACAGACGGTGTTAATGATCTGTTCGGTAAATCTGACCTTCTTCCCAGATTGCGTTGGTGAAATGTACTTCAAGCTGCAGTTGGTGGAATGGCAGGGGGGGCTCCGGTCAAGACAGTTTGAGATTGAGCATAGTGCATAGTAATCTAGGATTATCTGTGTGTACTTTGTATGTGTAGGATGACCCTTATTTGTAGGTGGTGGAAACCATGCCGCTGTTATGGTTATTACTTATTACCTTACCCCTGAATTCGAGATTTAGGGGAGTAGTTTTTAGGAGAGAATGATTTGGAGTTACAAACCTAATTGATAAGATTTGTTGAAACGGATAAATCATAGATCAAGTGTCCAGCCCAAGTGAGCGAGAGAGGTTGAGTAGGCTGAGTAAATATGGGCCAAGAGTTTGGTCCTTAACAATAACTCTTCTCATTTAGCTAATGAACAAAAACTTTGATTTGATACTCTAAATTGGTTTACTGGTTTGATTTCAGATTAACTAAGCTTCATTTTATTTTCTTTTGCTAGCACTTCTTGATAGGGGATGGAGAAGATCTGGATGTTATATTTATAAACCGGAGATGGAAAGGACATGTTGCCCATCTTATACAATTCGCTTGAAAGCAAGTGATTTTATTCCTTCTAAGGAGCAACTTCGTGTGTCTAGACGAATGCAAAGGTATGCTTGTTTCATGTGATATTTCTTGAGGTACATAATTTTAAATTGATGATATTGGAATTACAAACTGTTATTATTTTTCATTTTCATTTTTCAATTTCAAGTTAGTTTATTGAACAGTTAACTTGGAACTCTAATCTGTCCACCCTATATAATAAAATAGAGTCGTCACTCTTCTGAGTGAAATATTTTCTCAGTATATTCTCTTTTTCTTTAAGAGACGTGGCTTCACTATTGAAAAACACCTCTTTGTTTTCAAAATCCCTTGATGAGTTTCAAAATTCTTTTATCTTAATTTTTTTTTACTCAGCCAACTTCAAGTGCTTGTACTCTCAAATTAATTATTTTCAAATTCGTCTTTACATACTAATTCAGAATATACTCTCCGTGAGAGTGGCCGAATTGCATAGTGTGCTCTCCCCTAAAGAATCTTTTGAATAGTTTTGCATATAATTCTTATAATCTTATTTTTTGAAATTTAAATATATATTTTTAAGATTCTGAATGAATTATTTATGCATACTTATAGTTTATAAACATTTATCGCTTAGTCTTTTTCTTTTTATTATAGTTTAAAAATACTTGTGCAATGTACATAATATTTGCTAGTTATTATAGTACAAAAGGAAAACTTTTTATAACTTCATTTTAGTATCTTCAGGGATGGGGTGAGAGGTGGGTGAAAATTTGAATTGCATCAATAAACTACCTTAAGAGGCTCTTTCTCTTTCCTTCGCTTCCTTTATTTATGCAGGAGCTTTCAAATCGGTTGAGTACATTGGATATTGTGTTTTTTAGCACAAGCTGTTTTTGATATTTGTAGCCCATAAACGTGCACACATAGTGTGCTCTATACAATTTTTTTCCCTGACAGTTCTACTTTCCTAGGTTTTTAGATGGAACATTGGATGTTAAAAGAGCTGATCTCATGGAGGACTCTAGTACTTCAAAGAAGTCAGAAAGCTCTGTCCATCATAACTTCTCAAGACCCATGTCAGAAGAATCTCCTGGCAACCAAAAGGTCAATGAGGTTGAAAAATCATTGGAGCATTTATCAGATCAAATTGATAATGTAGTACACATGTTCAATGAAAAAGGGGAATTTCCCTCTGGTACTAATTTGCCAAAAGCTTCAGTCAGAAAGGTTTCACAGGGTAAAAAAAAGTTACTGGTCAATGGATCAGAAGATCTCTTATATAGTAGCAATATAGCCTTTCAATTAGCAGCATCCATAAACAGAGCACGAGCAAGTGACAAGGATGGAAATGATTCCAAGCCATCCAGAGATCGTGAAAAGGACAATGCATCGTCTCATAAAGTTATTGCAGAAAAGCTGGTAGCATCTTTAATTCCATTCTTAGAAGATTCTGGTCTGTCTATCAGGGCTTGCAATGGACATGTCAATTTTTATGCTTCAAGTAAAAACGTTTCCCTGAATGGAAGTGTCCAAAATGCTGCAGTTCCTATGAAGTCTGGAATGAAGCGTGATATTGGAGGAAATTGTTTGGTTAGTCCTGAAAATTGTCAGGTAAAACGGCGAAAGTTTGAGATACGTTTGAACAGGTCTAGTTTTGATCCAAAAGAATTTGCTTTGTATGTAAGATATCAGCGACAAGTACATAATGATAAACCACAAAATCTCACAGAGACCTCGTATCGGAGGTTTCTGGTTGATACTCCATTATTGTATACTCCTCCTACTGGCGATAGCACAACGCCTCCTTGTGGCTTTGGCTCTTTCCATCAACAGTATCTAATAGACGGTCAGTTAGTGGCCGTTGGTGTTATAGATATCCTTCCCAACTGTTTGTCCAGTAAATATTTGTTTTGGGATCCAGACTTTGCCTTTCTATCACTAGGCAAGTACTCAGCACTTCAAGAAATAGGTTGGGTGAAAGATAACCAGGAGTATTGTCCTAGTCTCCAGTACTATTATCTGGGCTACTATATTCACTCTTGCAACAAGATGAGATACAAAGCTGCATATCGCCCATCAGAACTTTTATGTCCTCTTCGATATCAGTAAGTTGTCAATTTCATTATGCAAATGATTTCATGTCTTCACCATGCTTGCTGCCTATTCATGAACTTGTAGAACATTTACTTAGTCTTAAACCCTTGTGGTTTGATCTCTTATATTTTTCTTCACCTCTTTGATTACAGTTACTAATGCAATCTGAATGCCTATGCAATAGACAATGTAAACTAAAATGAGTATTGCTCCATCAGTCTTCCCCTATATAATTATGTTATATTGGTCATTGTATATTTTTTTCCTGAATTTTGATCACTTTTTGCCTGCTCCCTATATTATGTAAGATGAGGCTGACACCAATTCATGATCTCCAGGTGGATTCCATTTGACATTGCAAGGCCTTTGCTTGACCGAATGCCTTATGCTGTCTTGTCAGATTATTCCGTTTTACAAAATGGAGACTTGTCCCTACCTCAAGTTACTGAAGATGTCATGGGAAGGCAGCTTGATGATGTTGGTCAAGAAGATGCAAATGATGTTCCAATGTATGAAGATGAAGAGATGGATGAATCTGAAGTGGAAAGCTCTGATGATGAACCTGACCTAGAAAATACATCATCTGTTGAACCGGAAAATGTTGATGTCAGCAAAGTCTTGCTAGGGATAAAGGGATCTCGTGCGAGATACAAGGTATGATTTGTTAGCAGATACATACTTCCTGGGAATTAAGCACCTAGTTGTCCTTAAAAATGTTAGCTATGATTTTTTTTAATAAAATGCAGTTATTACTAATTAGTCGACGATGCAAACTGATGAATGTTAGACTGACTTTATTTAACCAAACTTGTTCCAATAACATTATGATAGGCCAAATAAGAAGGAAGATAACAAAGATTTTACTGAAGTAACACCCAGGTTATTCGAGAGAACCTGACTCTCCCTATTCCCAATTACAAATGATCCCAAAGATACCCATACTCTCACTAAACTTTCTTACTTATAATACTCCCTTTCACAAATTAACTAACTAAACTATTAACAAACTAAACTACTAACAGACTAAACTATTGGAGCACCTATCGCATTACACTCAAATCCTCCATTTCCTCTCCTTGTTCTTAATCCTGTCTTCCCAATAAAATATAACCATTAAGATAGAAATGTAATTTTTTGTTTATTCTTTAACTATATTTTATTTGGAGGGAATGGGAGGAGGAAAGAGGATTTGAATCTGATAATGTAGGAAAACTAACATTCTGAGTGGATACTAGTCATATTGCATGTTTAGGTTGGCCTGTGTTTAACCAAGAAAACTACTGCACTGTTTGTTACTTTCCAGTCTGACTTATTCCTTGTCTACTTTGACTTTGCATATACTGCACCTTTCATTTCTGAAGGATCTGCGCAGTGTCTTCGGTGCTGAGCAGCAGAGATACTTGGAATCCCAGTTGCAGAAATATAGGAGGGTTGTGGGAACAGTGTTATCTGAGCGAATGGTGTATTCTCTTGGTTAATTTTGATCTTGGCACTTGAATTAAATAACATGCTACTACCAATGTTCCCAGGGAAAAAGAAAAAAGAAAAGATCCTCTGCAAGTAAAATCATGTATTCTGCCGATGGATCTGCATCTGGTCTCTGATTATCTCTAGCAATGATATTGGCTGTAAGAATTATGTGAATCCTAGAAGTTTATTGTGGATTGTGTTATTGAACATGTCTGGTTTGGTAGTCAAATTTCTCAACATTTGCATGTATGGAATTGTATGGCGTATTCCTTTGCCAGCATTATTGTCTGGTATGGTCATTGCACCCTCATTTCTTGATGCTACTATATATCACATTAGATCCTTTATTAATTATTTAGACACTGAACTTGCAGTACAAAATCATTATTGTCTGGTATGGAATTTTATGTGAATGTTTTCGGCTTGAACTTGCATTGCGTACCAATTCAAATACTTGCATTGCGTACCAATTCAAATTTGGATGTGACGGGGCCTGCAAATTGGTATGCAAGCAATTTTAGTGATGGGGAAAATATTACTAGTATATAATAAAAATAAAAATAAAATAATCATTTAAATTCAAAAGATAATAAAAATATCAAAACATAAATTTTAAAATAATGTTATGTGGAAACCAAATCAGAACATTACCTCAAAGAGCACAAGTTACTAATTGATTTTGAGAAAATTAATTTCATGTATTCCAAAAATTAGTTTCCTGAACATTGCTTCAGAAACTGCAACTTACCGGAAACTAATTTTTGGAACCTAGTTCACGTATTAAGAAATTAGTTACCAGTAGAAAATTTTCAAAAAAAAAAACTTCAAAAACTAATTTTCAAAACACTTCAAAAGCAACTAATTCTATAATAAAATTACTGGACTGACGTGCATTCAAAGCGTGATAGCATCTATTCCGATCTCAGTGCAATAATAAGGGGATGTCAATACATTTTGCAAACTAGAGAGATTAGTGCAATAATATTAAACCTCAACCTCAGGAGAAGTTCCCCTTTTATAAACTTTTTTTTCCCTTTTTTTTTGCGTATCTTTATTTTAAATTGAGTGTTATTGATAATCTTGATGTCATATTTCTTTATGTTGAAACTCACATTAAATTTAAACAATAAGAAATTAGACCTTTTATCCATCAGGTGCCGGTCACAGCGATAAAATGTGACTGTTTGAACCCTTGGATTAAGAGTTTGATTCTTAAGAGTCACACTCTTAAAAACCTTTTGACATTCACCACACTGAGATTAGAATTATGAGAGCAATTTAATTTTAAGGAAAACCCTTCTAAAAAAAAATATAAAAGATATTAAACTAACACTGACATCACTTTTTTAGTTTTTTTACATCTTGCACAATTGCACGCTACAAACTAATTGAATTGTGTTGTCAAAAAAAAAAACTAATTGAATTGTAATTATGTGAATTGCTTATTTAATAATGCAATCAACCCCCTCTTGAATTTTCTATATATGGTAAGTCATATCGGTCATTTATTCATGTTATCCAAATACGCATACTTGCCTTCACAGAGTGGAATCAGAGTTGAGATTAACCATATATAGTGGTAAAGGTGTGAAGTCTATTAGCTTCTAGCAAATGCAAACATAGTATATATTTCGATTTTTCGATGAGTTAAGCATAACGTGAACAGACTCTTCTGAGTTAGGATGCCAAAATCATCTGGGTTCTTTACCTAAACTTTAGTACAAACAGTTCAGTCAAACCTAATTAGATATTGGCTTGGCATAGCTAACTACCATTATTTTTATTTATCATTAATCCTTATATCAAGCATACATGTAGGGGGGAAATGGAAAATACTAATGCTGCCAGTAATAGCTAGTATAATACAGAAAACAATAGCTATCAAATTGTTGAATGGGAAAGATACTTGCTAGTGGCCAGCTAGTTACATTGTATCCTAGTTACATTGTATCCAACCCAATTAGGTTATGTTTGGATATTAGTTGACAGAAGTGCAAACGAATGTTAGCAATCACTTTAGAGGCAAAAAGTGAATAAAACTCTTCTTTTGAATTGAGATGAAAGTTCATTCACATTGCACTTAGCTGGTATTCAAACACACACTTAGTCCTACATCAGGATGAGAATACCAATCTTTGCATTTCAATCAACAGTTGTCAGTGTTTCACATTCAAGTAGGATCTTTTTCGGTATCATAACTGATTAATCATTTCAAGAAGAAATTAACTTAGAATCAACCAACCAAGTATTGGTTAATACATAGTTTTCAGCAGTTTTTTATTTCATTACATTCCATTTACTTGAGAGACAAAGACAAAGCACTTGAAAGGCTTTCTCCATCCAACTTTGTTTCTACAAATTGAAAAACAGGACCAATTAGATGTTTGAATATCAGCTTTTATATATAAGAAAATAACCAATTAGATGGCAACATGCTGATTCTGTGAAATTGTTGGGATAAATTAACATTGATTGAAAAACCCAGGGTAAAGGAATGTACAATTGAGAATGGCAGAATGATTAAGCATCATCTGCATCACTTCCACCAATATTTGCTTCATGGCTGATCCAATAATTGCTTCCGTCAGGACCTGACATTTTGTACCTGTTCAAAATAGAACTCATCTAAACCACCACATACTTATGGCTCAAGATGATTTCACTTTAAATTATATTAACATTTTTTTCAAACGACATTTCTACTGACCGTTCAAGCACAGATTTTCCTTCCTTGTACTTCTGGCCTTTATCATGGGCAGTCTCCTGAAAAAGAACCATTTGAGTAAGTAAAAGTTACATTTAAAGGTAAAACCATGACATTTGAAGCACTGCCTCATGATCTTACATATTTCCAACCGACCATCGATCCGCAACCCACACAGAAAATGTCAGCCACAGTATGTAACCCAGTCATCATCATTCTATCCTCTTTTTCACCAAGAGAAATATTCACGCTGTCAAAGAATAAAAGGTTTCAACTATATCTGTAAACAGAGACAACTGCAAAAATATAATTTTGCAGCTATTAGAGGTCCACAAGGCAAGAGACCATGAATTGCAAACTTTACTAATTTGTGAACACTTCGTTACACGTTGCCTCAGGACTGGTTAAGAGTTCTAGCGATTATAGATTGATAATGTTATGCAGTTGTGATTCACCTAAGATTATAGAATTTTATATTTGATTTCCATGTCCTAAATGCAAGCATAAGAGGATTTACCAGTAGACATTCACAAAAAAAGGAATATGATGTATCCATCCTCAAAAAACTTCTAGGACAAATAAAATCTCAATAATCTTCTTCTATGATTCCCTCTTTTTAAGACCATAGGTAGAAAAGTAAGACATGACCAAGCTTTATTGCTGATGGACTTGATACAACAAGTGGAATGTTTACTTTAGTGTCTTAGTAACCAAACAATGATAAGGTTCCCAAAGTAAAGATTACTTACACCTTATTGAAGAGATAAGCTTTCCCATTTCTGGAGTGGAAAGTCTAAACAAATCAACATACCAAAAGAATGATAGTCAGATTGTTTGTGTTTATGACAAGCTCCCATAAGGAATTGGGGTGCCAACAACAAAAAAGAACAAAAAAATCAAGAAAAAAAAATGAAGATACTAATTTTGTAAAAGGATAACACTGGCAATATTTCCTTTGGAAGATAATGTCTTCAAAGTGTTTCTCTATTAGGTAGCCTTGACAAGCTGCAGGTATCAATTGATTGAAAAAGACTATCTGACATAATTCATAGTTAATAATGGAATTCAAAGATGCATCTATCCAACCAAAGTGTGTCTAATGATAACAAAGTGCACTAGAGGTAACAACTAACGATTAGCAATTTAAATTGAAGCTGATGGTGCCATGTAAGTTGTAACTCAAACTCAATACGATCTTTCTCCAAGAAAGATAATACACACCTAACTCAAAATCACAACAATGTTACTTGTAGAACACTAGTTTAATTTTAAAGGGGCAAAGGAGGCCTAAATCTCTACAACTTTATTTGCAGAATGCAGATCTTATGTAATATTCACAAAATCATGAAGAAATGAGATCCAGAATAGCATTGTAATCCATAATTCTCTGGGAAAAATGTTGAAACCAACCATGTCTCAGCAGAAGGAAAATTATATAGATGACATCAACTTCTCTTTGTGTGAAGAGATTCCAAAAGTTATCTAGCTACTTTCTTCTCTACTACTTTCAGAAAACAAATTTAAGAAAACTACTAAGTACAGTATAATAGTTCAGTAAGTAGATAAGAAAGGAAAACCTCACCTCTCTAAGTAATTCGTACCGAAAATTAAAAAAAGACAAGCACTCTTATGCGAAACCAAATCCCCATGACTTCTGGGGTACAAGTAGCCAAATCAAACGTTTGAAACCACAAAAAAACATGACATAAGAAGCAATTAGCATATCAAAGCATCTAAAGGAAAATAGACATTCTAAGCTGAGCAAATTAAGCAACCACCAAGCAATTGAAAAAAAGCAGCACAAAATCCACAACTCCACTTAACACACCGACTCTAGCAAAGTGAAGCATTAAATTAGATTCAAGTAATTGCAGACAGCACCATGATTGCATCAAAAGAATTGAGACCCCGGTGATTACAGTAGCTACTAACATTACATAGCAGAAATAATCCATTACAGATGAACAAACAACAATGGGGGTTGCAAATCTAGCAAAAGTAACACAGACCCAGATAAATTATTAGCTAAAGAAAAGTGGAACCTTGGAGATGATATCTTCATATAGCGCAAGATGGGTGCGGCAGTGTTTGCAGCTGTAGATCCTCCCTTCCAGATTGACCACAAACAACCTACCCATGACTCTGCAAGTAACAGAAGATCAACAACAATTGAGATAAAGAAGAAAGATGAAGAAGAAAGAAGAAGAAAGTGAGAACAGTTGAAGATGATTTACCTCTGTGTCTGTTGGTACAATGCAGTAGTTGCAAGTTGCAAGAAACGTGGACAGAGAAAAAGAGAAATGTGGATTGTTATAGAAGTATTTAGGCTTAATTCCAATTTGGGCCCCTGATGTTTCAAGAATGGGCGATCCGCACCCCCGTGTATAAAAGTTGTGGTCAAACTCCCCTTTGTTACAAAACTGTGCTAACGAAGCCCTTCCGTTAGCTTCCGTCTGTTGACCAAACGGAAGTGGCTTACGTGTATTTTTAATTTCTTTAAACCTTTATTTTTTTTCAAAAACATTCCCTCTAAATTGACCAAACCCGATTCCCCCCAAATTTTTCCCAAATTGAACCCTATATTTCCAATTGAACCCTAAATTCACCATTAGAACAAAGAGAAAGTGTGCGCCTTCAATCCCTCAAGTTCCTGGGTTTCTATCTCTGAATCGAACGGTTGTAGACCAAGATTCGTGCATGGCAAGGAGAGGGAGAGGTCGTGGACGGCGTGGATCGGCTGGAGCAAGGAATCCGAGGCAAACCCCTTCGCTGTCGAACAGTGAAGCTCCGCATGTGGTCCACACTGCTGGCCATTCGAGGTACCTTTTCCCTTCCTCTCTGTCGTTTCCTGTATATTTTATGGTTCAGGGTGTTTAATTTATTGCAATTTACTGTGGTTGTTGGAATCTAGATTGGCAACTGTACATATTTGGCATGGGGGAAAGTTTGTGACTCACCCTACGTATGACTATATTGATGGGGTATGTGAAAGTGTTGAGAAGTGTGATGTTGATACCATAAACTCAATTGAGTTGGTAAAATTAGCCAGAGGTCTAGGTTACAGGTCCTTCAAAGTGTGGTACCTTCAACCTGGGTTTTCCCTTCAACATGGGTGCAGACACTTTTCAAATGATAGTGATGTGGTGAGGTTCTTGGATGAGCACATTGGGGCTGATGAAATTACATTCTACATTGAGACATTGACAGATGTTCCTGGATCTCTATCAGGCTTGGTAATTGATGATGATGATGAGGTTCAGATAGTCCCTGGACCTGAGGTTACTCAACCTGAGCTTCTCACTGGAACTGAAACTGAGGTTGTCACTCCACCAGAGGTCACTGAAGTTGAGCTTCTCACTGGACCTGAACTTGAGGTTGTCACTCCACCTGAGGTTACTCAAGAGGAGTTTGTCACTCCACCTGAAAGTGTTGCTGCTAAGGTTACTCAACCTGAAAGTGTTGAGGTTTCTCAACCTGACACTGCTGAGGTTACTCAACCTGAAACTAAGAAGGTTAGTCAACCTGAAACTGCTGAAGTTGTTATTGATGCTAGTTTTGTGAGAAGGTCTGAACCTGAGGTTTCAAGTGAAGATGAAGATTATGATGGCGGTTCTGAAGAAGTTGAAGATGACAGTGACGTGAGCCTTGATGACAGTGACTATGATGAAGCCTTTGACTGGAGTCAAGTTCTTCCAGTAGATTACAAAGTCCCTAATGCTGTTTGCAAAAGCCCAATTGTTGCCTATTTTGAAGATTTTGTGGATGAGAATGGGAGTTCTGAAGACCTAGAAAGTCCAGTAGAGGATAGTGATGAAGAAATTGACAATGTAAAGAGGAAGTTTCCAAAGTTCAAGGCTGGAGATGATGATTCTGTGATCAAATTTGAGGTTGGCCAGATATTCACAAATGCTGATCTGTTTAGAAATGCTGTGAGGAACTATGCTTTGCAGAATAAGAAGGATCTTGTGTTTGATAAGAATGATACAAAGAGGATTGTGATAAAATGCACTGAAAAGTGTCCATTTTACTTGAGGGCTTCCAAGTATAAACAAAATAATTATTTTCAGATTGTCACATTTAAGGATGAGCACACATGCTATTTGAGTAATAGAAACCGACAAGCAAGGCCCAGTTTTCTTGCTAAGAAGTTTGTGCACCTTCTAAGGCACACCCCTCATATGAAACTGAAAGCTTTAGCTGAGGAAGCTAGACATAGGTGGAGTGTGAGGTTGAGCAGATATCAAGTATCTAGAGCTAGAGTGAAGGCTTTAGCTATGATTGAAGGGGCAACCTTGGAGCAATATAAGCATCTCAGGAGTTATGGTGAAGAGCTTAGAAGAAGCAATCCAGGAACCACTGTCAAAATCAAAACCATGGCAGGTGCTGGTGTAGCAGTATTTGAGAGGATATATGTATGCCTAGCTGCATGCAAAAGAGCCTTTGCCACCACATGTAGACCTCTCATTGGTTTAGATGGGTGCTTCCTCAAAGGAGTTTATGGGGGGCAACTCTTGACTGCTGTTGGAAAGGATGGTAATAATCAGATGTATCCTATAGCATATGCAGTTGTAGAGGCTGAAACAAAAGATTCTTGGGAGTGGTTTGTGGACTTGTTACTGGCAGATTTAGACAGTATAGAGAGCAAGAGATGGTGCTTTATATCTGACCAGCAGAAGGTATATATTACTGCATTTTAATTACATTCTTACATGTTGGTTGAGCTGTTGTTTTAATTTTAAGACTAATTTTAATTACATTCTTACTTGTTGGTACTTGAATGTCTTGAATTACAGGGGCTTGTTCCTACACTGACAGCAATGGATGAGAATGTTGATCACAGATTCTGTGTTAAACATCTCTATGGAAATTGGAGGAAGAAATACCCTGGACAGGAAATGAAAGGAGCACTTTGGTCTGCTGCAAGAGCAAATACTATGTCACATTGGGAGAAGACAATGGATAAGTTGAAAGAATTGAATGAGGAGGCTTGGAATGACATGAAGCAGATACCTATCAAACAATGGAGCAGAGCTGGCTATAGCACATACCCAAAATGTGACTTGCAAGTTAATAACATGTGTGAGGCCTTCAACAGAGCAATCCTAGAGTATAGGGATAAACCTATAATCAACATGCTTGAAGGATTGAAGTTCTATCTTACCAACAGGATTGTGAAGCAAAGGGATATGGTTATTAGGTACCAGGGTGATCTATGTCCAACCATTCAGAAGAAATTAGAGGTGTCTAAGAGAGACGCTGCTGCATGGCTTCCTTTATCTGCTGGAGACCCTAGGAATTCACTTTTTGAAGTAACTAATGGGACTTGGAAGTATGCAGTGAACTTGGATGCTAAATCTTGTGCATGCAGAAGGTGGGACCTAACTGGTATCCCTTGCTGCCATGTTGTAGCTTGCATATGGTACAACAACACCAGGCCTGAGGATTTTGTAGACCCTTATTACTGGTAATTGTGTTAATGTTGTATCTTGTATTACTGAAATTGTATGTTGCATATCTTGTATTACTGATATCATCTCATTTATGTGTTTAGGAAAAGTACGTTTTTGAGGACATATGAAAATATCATACTACCATCAAATGGTCCTGACTTGTGGCCTAATCCTGGGAATAATGTATTGCCAATCATCCCACCAGCAATGAGGAGGGCTCCTGGAAGACCAAAGAAAAAAAGGGTGAGGGCTGCTGATGAGCCCAGAGATCCACATAAGCTGCAAAGGTTTCAATCAACTGTCTTTTGTGGCAACTGTAGAAGGGCAGGCCACAACATCAGATCATGCAAGGCAAAAACAGCTGCTGATATTGTTATTCCACCAGGAGGGAATAAGGTATTGATTTGCAACAACTAACTTATTAATTTGTTTTAAATTTATTTTTCTTTCCAACTTTTTTTATTTCAGCTCTGGTTATTTCATGTTTGGAACTAACAGAAACAGAAGAAGAAGACTAAAGAGGCAAGTGGCAGTGGAACAACTGAGGGAGCAACAACTCAGCAACCACCCCTAAACCCAACTAATGGAGCATCTCAGCAACAACCCCAGGGAGCATCTCAGCAACCACCTCAAGGAGCACAATTCAATGTTGGTGTCTTGACTCAAGAAGTTCCATCACAGGGAGGAAGCTCAAGAAATGAAGTGGGAACTACATCAAGGACCAAAAAGAGGTCAAGAGCATCATTGAGTGTTGTGGAAACTTAAGACAGTCTCACTTGAAGAAGGCTGCAACATTATGTGTTTTGATTAAGTGGGAACTAGTTAGGCATATTTTGATGTTTTGGTCCCTTTAATTATGATGTTTTGTGAACCTTAGTTATGATGTTGTGGGAACCTTAATTATGTAATTTGTTATGTTCCTAACTTACCTTTGAAGGTTATGAACCTAAATTATGTATTTTGTGGTGTTTTAATTAAGCATGATACCTTTGGAGCTTCAAATGTTGTGTTAATTAAGTATGATTTGGTTTCTGTGGACATGATTTGGTTTCTGTGAACATGATTTGGTTTCTGTGTTAATTAAGGATGATGTGGTTTCCTTGTTTTGTAACATGCATCAGGATAGATAGCAAGCCATAGCAAAATTAAGGTAATATAGCAACATAGAAACATAGACTTTAGACTAAACTGTGAGAATTCTCATTGCATTAGAATATCAAGTAGCAATTAGGCTACCAATTACATTCCATCATAACCAAGTAGGCTTAATTCCTAACCAGTACATGACATGAGCCCTATTTCCTAAGGTAAATTTTCAGCAACAACATTACAATCACAAGCAGAAAAACTGCACTAAGTCCCCACCCAATGACACAACACCTAGTCAAATAGATCTCCTTCTTCTTATGCACTTCAAGCTTGCGGATTAGCCCAGAAATAACCTTCCTATCACGTACATTGCCTTCCCCATCATACCAATGAAAATATGAGCACAACCTCCTCCCATAAACCTGAAAAGGAAACCCAGAAATATTACAAACATTGTCAATGATATTTTCCAAACTAAGATGAAAAGGAAACCCAGTTTCGATTGTCAAAACTTACTTGATATTTTCCACATCCATAGAATCGCCGGCCAGCATTTTCACCCACCCAACATGTAACTAGTTTCGACTCAGCCCCACAATCGCAAACCCTTGTCGTTCCTCGAACAGACCCATGGGTCATGGAGCTTCCACTTGACATTTGGCTTCCTCTTTCCATCTATCGCAGCAGCGACTTCCTGGGGGGAATCGGTTCTTCAAGCTACTGCTATCGTCTTCTCCCTCGCACCGGTTCTTCAAACTACTGCTATCTTCTCCCTTTCTTTTCTCTTCAACAATGGTGAAATTAGGGTTCAAGTTGGGTTCAATTTGGGGGATCAGGTCTTATGAATTGGGGGGGGGGTGATTTTCATGAAAAAATAATTGTTTAAAGAAAATATAATAACACGTGGCCGCCACGTCAATTAATGAAGCCACTTCCGTTTGGTCAACAGACGGAAGCTAACGGAAGGGCTTCGTTAGCACAGTTTTGTAACAAAGGGGAGCTTGACCGCAACTTTTATACACGGGGGGTGCGGATCGCCCATTCTTGAAACATCAGGGGCCCAAACTGGAATTAAGCCAAGTATTTATTAGCAATGCTTTTTATGTGAAGGTGATAAGACATATGCTATATATTATTAAGGTTTTTCTTTTAATATTTTGTCCAATTGAGTTTTCTATTTTTATTTGTGGTCAATCATTTATGCATGACACCAACAAAGCCAAGTAAAGTTGGCAAGTGCCTATAAGATATGTACTAGAAAGGAATTCATTACAAGAAATCAAGTTCACTTTGACTATGTCTATATTTTAAAAGAGATCTGTCCTTAACTATCAACTATAAGTTGCAAGTATTCTTAAGACAAAAAAATTAATTTATTGGTATCATTTACATGAGAGAATTCTGATCGAGTCGCGCATCCACACCATAGTGTAGTTTACTCTCTTAACAAGGGTAAAAAAAACTATTTATACATGACAATGCAAGAATTTAGTTGCTGTTAAAAACATAAAATAATGAAATATGTTTTATTGATCCACTTTTGGATGGAAAAAGATGGTAGGAAAGAGAAAGATAGAAAAAAGGAAAACCTATGAGATAAGTGATATGATTAAAGAGAAGAAAAATAAAAACAAAGTAAAGCCAAATTTAGTGGAAAATATGGTGTGTGAATGAATCAAAGTTAATAAAATAAAAATACAATTTGGTTATACATCATAATTGGAGAGGATTGTGGCTTATTGGCAGACACGTGTAACCCGTGAACTAGGCGTGCCCCTCGTCATAATAGGGGACCGTCCAGGAAGTGAATTGATCCATAAAGACCCTACGAGGAGCGAATGTGAGGCGTGACTGGCGGCTATTACCTAGCAAGTAACCCACTACTTGACATGTAAAATATAATGTGAATGAATTAAATTAAATATTTTAAATTATAACCAATTATTAGTGACAAATGTTTTTTGCATCACTAAATTCTGTCACAAAAAAGGGTTGAAGGGTATATTTTGGATAAGAGTGAAGTAAAGTATCATTCTACCAAACTTTGAGGGCGTGGAGTGTATTTGTCATAAAGGAATTTAATAACGGAAAATGGCGAGTTGCAAGAATCCCCGGTTTAATTAGGTTCCAATTTCAATACTAGTTTTCGAGAACATAATTGGGAAAACAGTAGGGAATAAAATCATGAGCAATGTTAATCATATGATTCTATCAAAAACTAAAACATGCAAAAATTATACTCTCATTTGAGGACAAGTTTATCTACTTCAATCTCTTCGGCTCCAAGCTTTTCCAGAATTATTTTACGTCCATTCAGAGACCATGTTGGATCGCAGTACCAGCCGCAAATATTAATTCCAAAACGTTCATCTATCCAATGGGGACTCAAAACTATTCGCTCAAGTTTGTGCATATATTTTAAAGCAGTCATCGCGAACTCAATTTCATACCAGTTTCCCACACAACCTCCTATTTCAATAACTTTGATCTCGTTGTGAGAGAACATTACAAGATCTCGAATTTCTCTTTGGTTTGCATAAAACTCTGCATCTGTTATCTGGAAAAAAAAAGCAGTGACAAATAATTTTAATGATGGTGAAAAATATACCAATCTAATAAGAATGTATGGAAAAAATTTGTGTGTAATTTTGGAAATCTGAATGTACCCTATGTTCTAAACATTACATTTTGGAGTGTATGGATATAAGATAATAAAAGATAAACATAAAAAATAAAATAAAGCATGTCTTGACTCACCATGACAGTAAGTTTTTGCAAAAATGGAGAAGCTTGAAGGATGGCTAAAATCCACCAAATATCAAAGTCATGTTCCGCATTAACACTTAAGTTTAATTCTCTGAGTGTTTCCATTGTTTGAATACTTTGTAGTACCTGAGCATGGACATTTAAAATATTGGATCAAAATCAAATGTCAAAAGCAAGTAAAATCTGGACAGTTGAAAAAGTTACCCAAACTAACCTCATCATTGATATTAAAAGAGTTGTTAATGATATCTAACTTCAGAGTCTCAAGCTGAGGAACAGTGGCGAAGATGGCAAATACGTTATGTATTACCTTAGACTCAAGGCAACAACAATAGTGAATGGTCTTCAAAATAGGAGTATTCATTGACATCCTATCTGAACAAAGTGAATGCATGTAATTGAAGGCTGTGAGTTTTGGGCAATCCAAGGAAATGAATTTTAAACCCCCATACTTATTGTCATGGCAGCAATCAAGCTTGAAATAGCATAATGATGAACTTACTATTTTCAAGGTTGGCAAACTTAAATCACACCGACGTAAGCTGAGCTCTTCAAGTAGAAGACAATTAGATAGTAGAGTTTCAAGCAATATTACATCCACCTGTGAAAACTCAAGCACAAGAGATCTCAAATTTGTAAATGGGAAAATGTCAAAGCTTGTTGTTGGCTGATAAACAAGACAAAATTCCAGATGCATATGCTTGAGTGTTGAGGAGTTATTGTTACAGTCAATAGATAATCCAAATGGAAACTTGTAACATGCGTCCTTATGTTGCAGAGAATATCGAAAGAGCAGATCGATTCTTTCAACTCCTCTTGCAATCGCAAACCTGATCCAGTTATCAATGTTGTTACTATGTTCCTGGTTTAAGATGAACTCCACCATGAAAGAATCAATCACCGTTCCTTTAAAGTTCTTGACAAATTGGTCTACTCGTTTTACGAATTCGCCCCTACATCCCAATTCCAGTGCTATTCCTTTTACTAAACCAATATATTTCTGCACATCCTCATCAACAACATATCCCATTTTCAGTAATTCCTCATGATGACTGACGAGCACATTGTGCACATCAAATTTGAGATCTCTAATGGAATGCCAGAGGTTGCACCACCTTTTTGAGAGCACGCTGGTGTTAATCAAATCTTTCATAGATACCATTGAAAGAATGACAGACAGGATGCAATCCGGTAACTCACTAATGTAATCCACTTTCTTCTTCTGCTGTCAAAATTTAATTTCCAAAACAATGAGAAACTATTAAAATTAATTTCACTTGAAATTATACACAATAGTTATGTCATGGATATAACACTTAACAAATAAATGTAGAAATAGAGCAACAAAAATACAATATGACAGCAAATGAATCAAACTTAACTCCCTCAGCAGCATCTGACAGGAGAAGAGGAGTCCCTATAAGATGTGTAGACTCCATTGGAAATGAGAAGTGAAGAATATGAGGAACTATTGAATTTGAGTCTATTAGAAAAATGAAGTAATTAAAGAAAAAGGAGTAAAGGATGGGTTAGAGAAGGAGGCACATGAATATCATAGTTTGCAATCACGGTGCCACCATCACCATTCACCACCCATGAGTCCCTTTATGTATATTAGGTTAATAGGTTAAATATTATTATTGACCTTTCCTAAAAAAAAATTTAATAGGTTAAATATTTGAAAGTCAAAGTTTTCCTTAATAATTAGCATATAAAATCCGGTAATAATAATTTTGGATGATTTTATTTTAAATCAAAATAGGACAAGATTGATTTGATTTTGAAATAAAATATGTCAAGATTGGTGATTTCCGGATTTTTTTTTGAATATAATACATCTAAGATTGGTTTTAATTATTGGTTCTTAAGATACCCTATTCACCTGTTTAACAGGTTGTCTGTAATTGCCCGTAGTTAAATAATCAAATCAAGTCAAACTAAATTTAGAAAATAGGATTTATCAAAAAAAATTAGAAAATAGGAAATATTAATTAGATTTATATTCTATTTTAAATTTTAGGAAATAAAATATAAGAATTGTCCGCTCGAAGCTCTCTGATCTTAGACTGTGTGTTGATTTGTGAGAATTGTCTTTCGGTTGATTCACTTGCCTTTTATTTTCATTTAATTTAATTTGTACCATTTTGATTCACTTTCTTTGATAGGTCATGTTTGCTCGAACAAGATCCAGATGCTGGAGAACGTCGAACAAATGGAAACATAGTAATATCAGTGAGAATTAGGGTTGGCAATGGGCCCCGTGGGTGCGGGTTTGATCATTCTCACACTCAAACCCAAACTTAACACTCAAACTCGAACCCAAACCCAAATTCAATATGAGTGCAAAAGATAAACTCAAACCCTTGGGTTTCGGGCTACCCAAACCCAAACCCAAAACCCAATGTGAGCACTGATTTGGCAAAAAACAAAAAATATCGACCCGGAAGCAACATGTACATAAGAGAATAAATTGGGTTTGGGTTTGGGTTTGGGTGTTAAGTGGTAATAAACCTACATAATAACTTTAAAGAAGACTCTACTTAATAACTTTAATAATATATATAAGAGCTGGTAATTACATGCATAAGACTTCGGGTTTGGGTTTGGGTTTGGGTGCGGGTTTAATCAATCCCACACCCAAACCCAAACATGTTTTAAAATTTGGGTGAAACCCAAACCCGAACTCAAACCCAAAGAAATCAGGTTTCACCCGAAATTTCGGGTCGGGTTTGGGTTGGGCCCCGCGGGTTTGGGTTTTCCTGCCATCTCTAGTGAGAATATAGAGGAAGCACGTGAGTTCTTATAAGCAACTTCTAATCTCAATCGTTGATTTTGAATCAAAGGCTGAAAATTGCTCCTCTTACTCTCACATAAAACCCCCCCTCTCACTAGATACTCCCTCTATTTGCTATAACATTTTCTGATTTCATTTTTTATTTTTGAAAATAGTTTTTATTTTTAAAATCTAGAAAACATGTTTATTTTGACTTTCTGTTTTCATTTTTATTGTCACCATCGTTGTTGCTACCACATTAACGGTTGACGCCGCCACCATATCACTGCCACCACCATCGCTGCTACCACCACCACCTTTGTCGCCGTCATCACCAAACCACCTTCACCTCCTCCTCACCCATCACTTCCTCCGTCTTCACCGTAGTTTCCACCACCACAACCACTAGCATCACCACCACAACCAATCTCCACTATCATCGCTTTTCATCTCACTAGTTGGTGGTCGTGGCGATGCTCGTGGTGGTGGTGGAGATGACGATGGCAGTGGTGGTAGTGGCAGTGGTGGTGGCGGCGACGGCGATGACAGGGTGAAGGTGGTGGCGATGACCACGATGGTGGTGGTGGCAATAATGGTGGAGGTGAAATGGTTATCAATGTGGGTATACACTGTCTGAAATAGTTGGATAGTGCATATATACTTACAACTCTTTATATTGCACATGTATAGAAGTAACCCTTTTAAAGCTCCTTCAACTAGATGATACAGATTCAATTTTGTCACATTTTTACAATAGCTGTCCACTTAGAATTTCAATGTAGCATAATTGATGTTTATACATATAATGCTCCTATGAATAATAAATGAGAAGAGATAAAAATACTTTGTAAAGGGTAAAATAAGAAAACAAATGTATACTTACAACTCTTTATATTGCACATGTATAGAAGTAGCCCTTTTAAAGCTCCTTCAACTAGATGATACAGATTCAATTTTGTCACATTTTTCCAAATCAGAACCACGTAGTACAAGTTCCTCTTCTCAAGTGAGATTTTTTTGTAAATGCTCTATCATAAACACATACAAGTTTTTGGTATTAGTTAATGCTAAATTGTTGAAATCTGTTTAATTTGGGTTGATTCTCAAGCTCTTCCATTCAATAAAATCTATTTTCTTTCAAAAAAAAGATGATGATGCTAAATTGTTTTAGACTTTTAGTGCATAGGATAGGATGTCTGTGTCTATACGGTCAATGTCTAATTTCTTGGTTTGAGACCAGTTAAATGTTGATAACATAAATGACAGTTTTACATATGAGCTCACATTGCATATGCTTTGCACTCTTCGCCACTAGCAGGTTTTGTTGGAAAATAAGAGAAATATTATTGTGTCGTGGTAAGTCATTGAAGTAAAATTTTGTGGCGAACTTTGATGTAAATCTTAACAGTTAATTTTGCATTAAAAATAAAAAAAGAAATTCACGTGAAAAATGCTGATTGGGCAAAATTTGTGTCACATCATCCTGAAACACACTTTGGACCCAATTTGATTAAAAAAAAGTTCCAATGATGACATTTTGAAGAATTTTTTTCCATTGACCCAATTTGGTTCCCTTTACAATTTTAGGGACCTAAAGCATATTTAAGCTTGAAATTTATCCTATAGTCGGCTAGGGTGAAGAAGACTGAGTTAAATGATGTTAATTAGGTCTATTGGTTGCGCCAGTTATGAATTGTCATTAGAAATTAGAACTCTATCAGCAGCACCACCAACATCTCCAACACTACTTCCTATCTGCAACAATGGCAGAGTGGTTCTTTAAAAAAAACAATGACATACTGGTAAATATAAATGTGCCACCCAATACAATTCTAAAGACTTTAATTTGGCACCGCATTGGAATATCATAATTTTTTACAAACATATACTCCTCTCGTTTCATAATAACTGTCAACTTAGAGATAATAAAATTTGTTTCACAATAACTGTCCACTTATAATTCCAATGTAGCATAATTGATGTTTATCCATATAATGCCACTATGAATAATAAATGAGGAGAGATAAAAATATATTGTAAAGGGTAAAATAGGAAAACAAATGATATGTTTTAAAAAGTTAACAAAATTGATTGCATTTCTTAATGTGTGTGCATATTCTCTAAGTGGACACTTATATTGAAACAGAGGGAGTACATATATAAGTAATATGGCTAAGTAATATCAATTACCAACGAGCGGTTGTTTCAAGTGGTACATGCGATTGCCCTTAAACAAGGTCTCGGGTTCGAGTCTTGTAGATGGAAAAAAACTCCGCTCGAGTCTTGTAGATGGAAAAAACCCCGTCGGAAGAGTTAGCCCAACTGTGATGTGATTGTTCCCAACTCAAACAGGATTGCTTCCGAAGGAGGTGTTGACTACACAATTTTATATAATTTCGACCTATGTTGCATAATTTCGACCTATGAAGTCGAAAGTAAGGAGACTCAAGAAAATTTACCAAGTGCTAAGTGACTTCGGCTGGAAAGTATTTTTCGAGATGTGAAGAATCCATTACGGGAGGTCGGTTGTTTTGAAGACAGTTCGCGAAAGACACGTAAGGAGTAAAAAAGGACACGTGTAGGACGAAGACATATTCAGAAGACACTTGTAATGGTTTTATTAATTGACCGTTAGAAGTTAGTTATATTTTTAAGTCTATAAATAGTGGGTTTGTAGAGAAAATCAGGGTGACAATCTTTACTCAAAAACTCTCAAGTGCTTACAATCTACCACAATGATTACAAGCCAAGTTAGAGAGAAAAAGTAGGGATTCGTGCAACACTTTGTATTTTAGATTTCATTATCATTATTCAGAAAGTTTACTTGTCTTTTTACTTATTTCAGTCGAATCGATTCGTTTTGTTTCTAATTTGTTATTCAATTTCTTTCGTTTTAGTGATTAAATCGAATATATTTTCACCAAAGAACCCTAGAGGACTCGAATCCAATCCCAGATTGATCTTTGGATTCTTTATTTTTGTTTTTACCAAAATTTGGTGTAAACAAATTGGCACGCCCAGTGGGACCTCTTTGTGAAAATTAAATTTGGTTATCATTCAAACTTACTCGACCCACGTTTATGCGTTTAAGAAGTGGAAGATTAGTAAGTATGGCGAATGGTAGATTAAGAAGTGGTAATTCCCCTCCCGCGAATGCTGGACCTTCGGCAAATCAAGCCGGAAATTCCAGTGCTGGAGCGAATGTCGAGGGAAATGTCTTGAATTCTGGGACGGCACAGGCAACAACGACTAATGTAGCCGAAAATGTTATACCTGCGGTATCACAGGCGGCTACAGTGCCTTCCCCGACAACTCCAGTCGTATCACAAATGGCTGTTGGGGCATCTCGCCCTCAACCGGTGAATATGCCGGTGAATCCGCCATTTGGAATGCCTCCAGGATTAATGGCTGGAGTAGGGACGTTCCCTGCCGTATACTCAGATAACGTGATGTCAGTCGGATCCCCGAGGAATCTACACCAGGCTTCGGCCTCTAATGTCGGGGGTCGAAGTAATATTTACCCTCAGGGAATGGCAGGGGCGAGTGTCAACCCCTTAGGGAATTCGTTGACGAGTACCTCTGTTAATGTGTTGAGGCAGCAAATGGATGATAGTAACCATGAAATGGTGAACATGTTGGCCCAACAAATAGGAACTGTGTTTAACCCTTTGATCCAAAACACGAATGAGTCGTATCAGCAGTTGACAAGACAAATGGGTCGAATTGCCGACGCCTTTGGAGTCCCTCGAAATGAGGTGGCGAATCCTGTGGGTGCAGCGGCAAATAACGCTGCTGAAATCAATGCGGTTCCTCAGAATGTTCCGCTCCAAGCAAATGTCGAAGTGGCGGCATTGCAAGGGGGTCGAAATCAGTTGGATAACCCTGGTGGCCAAATGCCTCCACATATTGAAAATCCTATTTTAATAAATCGAAATATGGATGCAGATAGGACAATCGAGAGAGTCAGACAGAATAACGTCGGGGGGCATCAAAATATAGCAGGCATAGTCGAACAGTTATTGAACCAACATGGCTTCAATGTGGGTTATGCAAATCGACCCCATTTTGCTTCGGCTTTCTCCGAGTTTGTCCTCCAAACGGAATTACCTAGAGGGTGGAAAGTCCCAAAATTTACCAAATTTTCGGGAGACACCGGAGAATCGACGGTCGAACACATCGCTAGGCATCAAATAGAAGCGGGGGATATAGCAAATAACGAGAACTTGAAAATGAAATATTTTCCAAGTTCTTTGACTAAAAATGCTTTTACTTGGTTTACTACTTTATTGCCTAATTCAATCCATAATTGGGCTCAGTTAGAGAGAGTTTTTCACGAACAGTTCTTCAGGGCTGAGTCGAAAGTCAGTCTGAAGGAATTGGCTAGCGTGAAAAGGAAATTCAAAGAAACCATTGACGATTACTTGAATAGGTTTAGGCAGATGAAGTCGAAGTGCTTTACTCAGGTCCCAGAACACGAGTTAGTCGAAATGGCGGCTGGAGGCTTAGACTATTCGATTCGTAAAAAGATAGATACCCAACATCTTAGGGACATGGCTCAACTGGCTGACAGAGTCAGACAAATTGAAAATTTGAAACTCGAAAAAGAGAAATTTAATAGAGTTCCCAAGAAGGGTAAGATTGCGTTTGTCGAAAGTTGCGAATATGAAGTCGATTATGACTCTTATCAAGGCAACTGCGACGACGTCGAACAACAGGAGGTTGATGTAGCCGAATTGGTATCAGGACCTCCTTATGTTTGTAGGATGTTAAAGCCTTATGAATCTAAAAATGCGGAAACAAACAAAGGTGTTATTAAGTTTCCTGTGAAAGCGTATAACTTTGATGTTACTAAATGTGATGCGATTTATGATATTTTATTAAAAGATGGGCAAATCAAAATCCCTCCTGATCAAAAAGAAGTACCTTTCGACCAAAGGAAAGGGAAAAAGTTTTGTAAGTTTCATAACGTATTCAGTCATTGGACTAATAATTGTGTGCGTTTCAGGGATCTGGTGCAAACTGCAATCAAAGAGGGACGACTCAAGTTCGAAGAAAAGGATAAGGTTGCTATGAAGATTGATTCTGACCCAATGCAAATTGGCAGCGCCAATTACGTCGAACCAGCCGGGATTATGATGGTTGAGTTGTCTGATTTGAATCAGGTTGCTACTGGAGGAGATGATATCGAAGCTGTGGGGCCTACTCCAGGGATGGAGAAGGTCGAACTGTCTGAAGAAGGAATGGATGCTCCTTCCTTGGAAGAAGAGGTCGAAACTGCTAAGAAGATGGTTTATCCTCGGTCAGAGGAAAGCCTGCTGGAATTCCTGCAGCGTTGCCAAAAGTCTTATTCTGAAGTGATGTTGTGCCCAAGGTGCAGTGTCGTATTTGACAAAGTGGCTGCTCAGGCTATAGAAGATGCTGAAATCAAGAAACGTCGCCGCGCAATAATACCTGAAAGGCCTCCTAGATTTGGGTCCAGAGGACGAGCTGATTCTCCCTTTGTAAGGGGAAGGGGATCCTTTGGGTTCGGAAGAGGGTGTGGTCGAACTTATATGCCACCAAGTCGAGTTCCGTTCAACAGGTGGATGGCGAGGAGCCAGGAACCTCACCCCAAGGTTAAGGTGGTCGAATTGGGAAATGGGTCTGCCTATATGGATAATTCTCGAAACAACAAGAATTATACCTATATCCCAAAGCCGTATTTCGGTCGAAACCCAATGACAAAAACTCAGTGGAGGCGTCACCAGAGGGAGAAAGCCTTCGAGGCAGGCCAATCCAGTTCTGAGAAGCCAGTCAAGTACCAACTTTTGGGACAGAGTGGAGGGGCTCATATGGTTCCTATTCAGGTGATTAAGCAGAGTATGAAGAATGCTGGAAATTGGGTGACTACAAACCAGGCGAAAGGGAAAGAAAAGCAGGCTGAGGATGTCGAAATGAAGGACAACTTTGAGATGCTGGAATATGAATTTGAATCTATGTGTAGCTTGGTCTCGATCCTTCCTGAAGAGTTCGACGTGAAAACTGAAATCACTGATGATGAAGAGGATTACTACGTCGAAAAGGATGATGACAATCCACTGTGTTATTATGTAATGACCAAAGGAGGGGTCGAAGATGATTGTGCTGTTTTCAAGAAGCCAGATATGGAGATGAAGAAGCATTTGAAACCCCTTTTTGTATGGGCCCGCATCGAAGGAGTTGGTGTCAATAAAGTTTTGGTTGACGGCGGGGCCGCTATCAATCTGATGCCCAAGTTTTTGCTTAAGAAGATTGGGAAGTCGGTCGAGGATTTGCAGCCTCATAATATGATGTTGACTGACTATGAAGGAAAGACCTCTAAGTCCTTGGGGATGCTATTGGTGGAAGCCACAATTGGTACTGTTTCTCGACCTACTCTTTTCGTAGTGGTACCGTCGAAAGCAAACTACAATTTGCTGCTAGGACGAGAGTGGATTCATGGGGTGGGAGTTGTGCCATCTTCATTGCACCAGAAGCTGTCCATTTGGAGGCCAGATGAGGTGGTCGAAAATGTTGATGCTGACCAAAGTTATTACAAGGCTGAAGTGGAATTTGTCGACCGGAAGAATTTCGAGAAGCGAATGGCAAGCATTGCTCCATATGAATCGGAAGGGAAAGAATACATGGAAAGCTCCACTAATTATGCGATGAATCTTCACCCAGAGTACGGATTTCTTTGGAACAAGAACTTTCGCACTCAGAATGCCACTGGAGAGTGGCAAATCGTCTAATTGAGTCGAGCATAGCTCGAATATCGGCTTACGCAGCCGAGATAAGAATCAAAACGGCCTTAGAGGCCGAACAGTATGCAAGAACGGCACAGAAAGCCGAATGTGAAGAAATTTGTAAACCGGAGGAATGTTTAGACTTGGATCAGTTACGTGAGGACAGATCGGAACCGGTTCTTGATTGTATATATGATGATGAACCTCTTGGATTCGAGCAATCTTTAGACCCTATGTTAAAAATGCAGGCTCAGGATCCATTAGAGGAGGTCGATTTGGGAGATGAAACCAAGAAAAGGCCGACATATGTGAGTTCGTTGATCGACTCAGATTTTAAAAGTCGAATTGTTAGTTTATTGCAGGAATACAAAGATTGCTTCGCGTGGGATTATGACGAAATGTCAGGATTAAGCCGAGAGCTAGTGGAGCTAAAGTTACCTATTCGACCCGGCAAGAAGCTAGTGAAGCAAACTCCAAGGAGATTCGCCCCAGAAGTGTTCTCAAAGATTAAAGAGGAAGTAGAGCGCCTACTTGGAGCAAAGTTCATACGAACGGCCAGGTATGTTGATTGGTTAGCTAATGTAGTTCCTGTACTTAAGAAAAATGGTAAAATGAGGGTTTGTATAGACTATAGAGATTTAAATTCGGCTACGCCGAAAGATGAATACCCCATGCCTGTGGCCGAAATGATGGTAGATTCTGCTGCAGGAAATGAATATTTAAGTTTACTGGATGGATATTCGGGGTATAACCAAATTTATATTGCAGAGGATGATGTGTCGAAGACTGCGTTTCGGTGTCCAGGGGCACTAGGAACATATGAATGGGTAGTGATGTCGTTCGGCCTTAAAAATGCCGGTGCAACTTATCAGAGGGTAATGAACACTATTTTTCATGAATACATTGAGAAATTTATGCAAGTATATATTGATGACATTGTAGTGAAATAGAAATCTCAAGACATTCATATCGAACATCTTAAGTTGTCATTTGAAAAAATGAGGAAGTACGGTTTAAAAATGAACCCACTCAACTGTGCCTTCGGTGTAATTGCAAGGCAATTTCTAGGATTCATTGTTCACAAGAAAGGCATTGAAATCGACCAGAACAAGGCGAAAGCAATCTTCGATACTCAACCGCCATCGAATAAAAAACAGTTGCAGTCTTTGTTGGGCAAAGTCAATTTCTTTAGGAGGTTCATTATGGATCTAAGTGGGAAAACCATGGTATTCTCCACATTGCTTCGACTCAAGAAAGAACAAGAGTTTCAGTGGGGGGAAGAACATCAGAAGGCGTTCGAGGAAATAAAAGCCAGCTTAACAACGGCACCAGTCATGGCTCCCCTCATTCGTGGAAAACCAATGAAACTCTACATTTCGGCATCAGAAGAGACTATTGGTAGTGTGTTGGCTCAAGATGATGAAGATGGAGTCGAAAGGGCTATTTACTATTTGAGCCGAATCCTAAATGATGCTGAAACTAGATATAGTTTAGTAGAAAAATTGTGTTTATGTTTGTATTTTTCATGCACTAAACTTAAGTATTATATTAAACCTATTGATGTAACTGTTATTTCCCATTATGATATAATAAAGCACATGCTGTTCAAGCCCATTCTTCATAGTCGAATTGGAAAGTGGGCGTTGGCCCTTACTGAGTTCTCTTTAAGTTACCAACATTGAGGGCTATGAAAGGCCAGGTAATAGCTGATTTTTTGGTTGATCATAGTGGGTCAAAAGAACAGGAGATGGTGGTGACGTTGAAACCATGGGAAATGTATTTCGACGGTTCGAGGCATAAGAAAGGTACCGGGATAGGTATCTTAATAATTTCGCCCCAAGGGATCCCGACGAAAATTAAGTTGGGAATCGAAGGTGAGTGTTTGAATAATGAGGCGGAATACGAGGCTTTATTGATAGGGCTCGAAACGGCCCTAAATCTGGGGGCTAAAGAGCTTTTAATTCGTGGAGATTCAGAGTTGGTTATTAAACAATTGACCGGCGAATACCAATGTATTAGTGAGAGCTTAATGAAATATCATTCAAAAGCAGTCAAAATGTTGAGAAATTTTGATGAAGTCGAATTATCTCATATTCCTAGGATTGAGAATGCTGAAGCTAATGTTTTGGCACAAATCGCGTCAGGTTACCGGTTACCTCGGAAAAAGTTTAAAGAGTTAGTAAAGGTCAAAAGAAAGTTTATCCCAAGCTTTAAGGAAGGGCGAACGGAGTTCGAGCGAGAGGTATTGGTCATTAATAATTTAGATGATAATGATTGGAGGAAACCTGTCGTAAAATACTTGCAAGACCCAAATGCTCCAGTAGATCGAAAAACAAAGTATCGAGCTCTAAGTTACTTGATTTTGAATGATGAATTGTTCAAAAAGGGAATGAATGAAGTTCTTCTAAAGTGCCTAAGTGAGGAAGAGGCATTTCGAGCAGTCAAAGCCGTTCACGATGGCATATGTGGAGCACATCAGGCAGGCCACAAGATGAAGTGGACTTTGTGTCGGCAAGGAGTATATTGGCCAAGCATGTTAAAAGATTGCATTGAATATGCTAGGTCTTGCGCCGAATGTCAGAAGCATGCCGGCATCCAACATGTGCCGGCGAGCGAGTTACATTCGATTGTGAAACCTTGGCCATTTAGGGGTTGGGCGTTAGACTTGATAGGTCAGATACACCCTTCTTCGTCCAAACACCATGAATACATAATAGTGGCTATCGATTATTTCACCAAATGGGTCGAAGCCATTCCGTTGAGAAGTGTAGATCAAGATACGGTTATTAATTTTATCCAGGAACACATAATATTTAGATATGAGATTCCTGAGACGTTAACTACTGACCAAGGGTCAGTATTTACCGGAAGGAAAATGGCTCAGTTTGCTGAGGACTTTGGAATAAAACTGTTAACTTCGACGCCATATTATGCTCAAGCGAACGGACAAGTCGAAGCGGCTAATAAAGTTCTGATTAACTTGATTAAAAAACACGTTAGTCAAAAGCCGAAAAGGTGGCACGAAACTTTGAGTCAAGTTTTATGGGCTTATAGAAATTCGCCCAAAGAGGCCACTGGAGTAACTCCTTTTCGACTTACGTACGGGCATGAGGCGGTCTTGCCGATCGAAATATACTTGCAGTCCGTGAGGATTCAGAGGCAATTCGAGATCCCGTGCGACGATTATTGGAATATAATGTACGACGAGTTAGTCGAATTGGAGGAAGAAAGATTAAATGCTTTGGAAGTAATGATTCGACAAAAAGAACGAATTACTAAAAAGTTATAATAAAAAAGTTAAGTCTAAAGCATTTAGCGTTGGAGACTTAGTTTGGAAAGTGATTCTTCCAATGGACAAAAAAGATCGAGCATACGGAAAATGGGCCCCTAAATGGGAAGGGCCATTTAAAGTGATTAAGTGTTATTCGAATAACGCTTATTCGGTTGAGGAAATTGGAACAATTGCTCGAATATTGACGATAAATGGAAAGTACTTAAAAAGGTTTAAGCCAGCAATTCATGAAATAAAAATTGACGTCGAAACGTAGTTCATAAGCTAAAGACGAATATGGCGAAAACGCCATTTGAAAGTACATAGGGAAATAAAGTGGCACAGGCGCCATGTGAAAACAAAGGCATAAACAAAGAAATAAGAAGACTAGAATGGTGGAGTGGCTTTCATGGGAGCATATCGACCCTTGAGTTTCTTGAGTCGCTTGTCAACCTTCGCTTTCTTGTTTTGAAGCTCAGAAATTTCGCCTTCAAGCCGATTCTTATCTTTCACGTGAGAAATGGCCTTAGCAGCAACTTCAGTCTTTTGTTTCTTGAATTTAGTCAGGTTGGCTTTGAGGGACTTTTCTTGTTGTTGAAGTTCGGCAATTTGTTTCAAAACTTCATTCAATTTCACTGAGTCAGCTTCTTCAAGGAGTTTGATGGAATCCACTTCAGTTTTGGCTCGGTCGAATGACTCAGCTGCATGTGTGCACTCAGTAGATTTGGAGGCCAAGTCCTGACTGACAAGCTTGGCCTGATCAAAGGTCGAAAGTGATTCATCAAGAAACTCTTGAAACTCTTGAATGCCTTTCTCTTGCTGTTCAGTGAGGTCCTCATTGCCAGGGTCAGAGATAAGTTGCTTAATTTCTCGGCCTAAATTAGGATTTGAGCCAAGGGCAGCAAATAAATCTTGCTCGAACGCGACGGATCGAAGCTTGTTGATGATGATGGTGGTGGTGTTTAGAGTGCTTGTGCCTTCATTTTGCAGAGAAGATTCTTGGCTTCGACTAGTGCTGAGAGAGACTTGACCGCTTACGAGTTGTTCGAGGGCTAACACGGGGTCATTCATGGCGAGAGCATCAAAGTCTTCAATAGGGATGGACTGAGGAGACTTCTTGCCAGCAACAAGACTTGAAGCTTTGAGAGATTTTTCTTGGTTCTTCGAGACTTTAGCAATGGGCGAAGGGGCAGGTTGACAGTCTTCGTCAGTGTCAGACTTTCCGGTCGAAACACCAAGGTCCTGCGTAAGGGACTCAGTGTGAGTTGAAACATAGCTAACTATTCGACCAGAAGGATATTGAATTCGTAACGGTTGAAAGTTTAAAAAGTCATCAAGACTTTGGCAGTCAGAAGAATTGGAATCAGAAGAGTTTGGAGACAAATGAATTACTTGAGGAGAAGGTTTTGGTTTCGAGGAGGTGTCCTGAAGAAAAGTATAAGAATGCAAAAGGTAAGTATGAGGTTAAGAAATAACGGAGAAAGAAATGACGAACGAAGAATACATACTTGTTCTTGTTGAAATTTGGTCGGGGAAGAAGCTCCCGAGCTTTCACTGTGAGAGGAGCCAGAATCTTCTTGGTCAGTTTCTGCTTGTGGTTCCTCTTGACTTGGCTCGACCCCGGCACGTTTCTTTGCAGAAGAAAGAGGTGGATTCTCTTCGTCTTCATTAAGGTCCGAGGCCTTAGAGCTAGTCTTGTCCTTTACAGCTTCATTTGGATCAATGGATTTTGAAGCAATGTTCTCGTCTTCAGGAATTGGGTCTACCTGCAAGATATAAGGAAAGAAGATGAGTATAAAAATAGGAAAATGAAACGAAGGAAAAAATAGGGGAAAAGATTACCAAAGTTTTTTCTGAATCATCTTTTTCAGACGAAACTCTCATTTTCTTTCGAGCATCTGAAGTCGAGCTTTGCGAACCTCTCTTCCGAGCCTGGAAAATATATAAGATATAGACTCAAAGTCGAATAAAGGGTAAGCAACAAATTAACGAATATACCTTAGGAATGTTCTTTTGTTGAACTGGAATGCCTGTTGAATTGTCAGAACCTTCGTCGTCCTTGCATGGAACTTTGGGTATTGGTTCGGCTGAAAAGCAGATGTATGAGTACAAGAATAAAAAGAGGAAAACAAAAGTAAGAAGAATCTATCTAACCTTGATGAATTTGTGTGAGAACTTGGACGTGACATGGGTTAACATGAATGTGTCCGGGGTAGTTGTGCAAAAAATATTTAGTCGAAGTAACCCTTTTCGGAAGTGGTAAAAGACTTTGTACAAAACATTTGTATGTAAAATGGTCGAGCCACTTTGGATAAATAACAGGTAAAGCCAAAGCCAGATCACTGGTAGGAAAAGCTGGAAATTTTGGACAATAGTGTCGAAGAGTATAAACATATTTGTCCACAAAAGGAGGAAAAAGTTTAATTTGAAAAACTTTGGCTTTGATTTTTTCTTTTAAAACTTCCGTCGCTTCCGAAAGGGTTAAGTTCAATCGACTTGGAAGATAAACAGTTTTGAAGAATCTCTGAAATGACTGGATTTCTTTGATGTGCGTACCTCGAGTTTTCTTTGTAGCTTTTTTCTGCACAGATTGAAGAGCTTCAGTCATCTTTCCAATACAAACTCCTAAGGTGGTCTGAATAGACTTGTAGTAGGTCGACCACCAGACTTCAAACTCTCTAGTGCAATAAAATGATGGTTCGAAAGACAATGGCTCAAGATAAAGAGCGGCCGTCTTGTTTTCATAAAAGGTGAGGGCTTCATAAAAAGAGTCGACATCTTTGTCGCAGAACCCTTCATTGCAAATTGCATCCTTTTTTGAAAAGAGTGGAATAGGAACGATTTGACATAGGCCGAATTGTCTGGCCACGAGTTGAGGTTGGTAGCCTAACACGTTCACTTCTGATTTTTTGAAACCAAGAGGGAGGACTTGAGGTCGAAAAAATTCCCTCCAAATGCTAATGCTTTCACTCTGTTATCCCGGAAATTCGCATGGGAAAGGTCGAGTGAGCCATTTAGGACCGGTAGTTTGAGGGGCAAATGGAGCAAGGTTGGGAGTAAAGGAGGTCATTTCCATGAAAGTAGTAAAAAATTCACGGAAGGTGGTTTCAGGATCGACTTTATCCTTTGTAGGAGTCAAGCAGTTAAGTCGAAAAGCAGCAATAGAAGTCGAGACATTTTGTGGACTTGGAGTTGAGAGTTTGGTCTCAAATATGGCATTTAGCCAAAGTTGAAGAAACCATAAAGGTCCAGCAAACATGATGTTTTTCTCGGCTCCAGAGGGCTTCTGAAGAGAAGTGATGGCTTGACTCAAAGAAAGGTAAAGTTCGCCTAACAAAACTTTACCTAGACAGACGTCGGCACCTTCATGTAGAAGCTGAGCAAGAAGCACAAATTTTTGAGGAACTTGAAGAGACTTGGAACAAAGGAAGAAAGCAGATAGCCAGAACAACAAGAAAGCTACATGTTCCGAGTCGGAAACATTTGCAGAGGTCTTGTCGTGGTTTCTCAGAATGAAGCTTTTGTAAGTTAGATGGTTGTAGTCTAGTTTGATTTCTTTCTTGACAGGCCGGTCGAATGTAAAAGAAGACCCTGTAGGTCGAAGACCGGCAATAGCAGCTACATCTAAGAGAGTAGGGGTAATCATTCCCTGAGGAGTATGGAAGGTGTTGGTCGAACGCTCCCAAAAGAAAAAAGAACTGGCTAACATTGCTGGATGGTAGACAATTTTCGACCTGGATAATTGAATTATGTCAAAAATCCCTAAAGTTTTCCAGAAATCTCCTTTCACTTTCTCGACTTTGTTTAACCATTCAATGTAGGGATTCGTCTTCACAGGAGGTGAAGAACGGAAAGCTCTAGGTGGGTCACCTAAGAAGGACAGGTTGTAGGAATCCCTAAAGGCTAAGATTTTTTCATTCGGTAAGGGTGAAGGAAAGAATGCAGATGCATTTCTTGGGAAATGGTTTGGTAAGGTCCTAAATATGCATGTAACTTATCACCAATGGAGAAGGGAATAAGTACCTGGGAATTCCATATCTTAATCTTTTCCTCTTCATTGGGAGGTTCTGGAACAAAGGTCCTCCCTTCAACTTCAATGGGTTTTGAAAGAGAAACAGCAGACGGAACCTGAGAAGAAGACGTGGAAGTCATAGTGGTTGATGACGAACTGGAAGAAGACGAGGATGCAATGATGGGGCCGGTGAAAGCTCGCGTAAACCAAGATGGTTCCAGCGGAGCTCTGAAATCTCAAGGGAGTTGCAGAGAGCTTAAAATGGGTTTTTAGAGAGGAAAAGCTAGAGGTTGAAGACGAAGTAGAAGTGGGAAGGTTTTTCCACCTATTTATAAGACTTAAGTCTGAGTAAGATGAGCGGTTGAGATTAGACCGGATGCCAAAACTTTGTTCAATGAAATTTAGTTTAATCCGTTTGAATTCTGAGTGGGGTATGGCAGTTTCTACTTTTTGGTTTCTCTTGAAGGACGTGTCTGACATGATTAGATATTTATGATAGTGGAGTGTGGAAGTTGCTAAAGGTTAAAAGAGACTTTTGCTTTGTCAGGAATGGAAAAGGAAAAAACTGACATTTAGTGTTGGGTCGAAATCATGTGAGACGAAAATATCATTTTTCTGATCGAATAAATGATATTTTGGGGGGCATCTGTTGACTACACAATTTTATATAATTTCGACCTATGTTGCATAATTTCGACCTATGAAGTCGAAAGTAAGGAGACTCAAGAAAATTTACCAAGTGCTAAGTGACTTCGGCTGGAAAGTATTTTTCGAGATGTGAAGAATCCATTACGGGAGGCCGGTTGTTTTGAAGACAGTTCGCGAAAGACACGTAAGGAGCAAAAAAGGACACGTGTAGGACGAAGACATATTCAGAAGACACTTGTAATGGTTTTATCAATTGACCGTTAGAAGTTAGTTATATTTTTAAGTCTATAAATAGTGGGTTTGTAGAGAAAATCAGGGTGACAATCTTTACTCGAAAACTCTCAAGTGCTTACAATCTACCACAATGATTACAAGCCAAGTTAGAGCGAAAAAGAAGGGATTCGTGCAACACTTTGTATTTTAGATTTCATTATCATTATTCAAAAAGTTTACTTGTCTTTTTACTTATTTCAGTCGAATCGATTCGTTTTGTTTCTAATTTGTTATTCAATTTCTTTCGTTTTAGTGATTAAATTGAATATATTTTCACCAAAGAACCCTAGGGGACTCGAATCCAGTCCCAGATTGATCTTTGGATTCTTTATTTGTGTTTTTACCAAAATTTGGTGTAAACAGGAGGACACCTGTCTTACACAAAAAGTATAAATAATATCAATTTCTTAAGAAAATAGTTGCACTTATAGCAATGGACCAAACAATGAATGCTTTCAATCCATAAGAGGAGCTATATGCACAAGTTTAAACAAACCAAAACACAAAATACAAAAAATTAACTCAGCCTATCATTCAACAATATTGAACTTACATCATCAGAAAGCATCAAGTAATTGGCATATAATAGACAGCCTATCATGGTAATTGAAAGTTACTTAAGAGGAAACATTTATTCATTCATAAAATAGACAGTAAGAGCTCCAAGCACACAATAAGAAAAAATGTTCATCCTGATATTTTACTCCCTGTAACATTGGAAGGCTTCTTAAAACATATAGTCATAAACACTTTCGCATAAGCATTCTTTTATGAATTTTTTTTATAAAAGCTAATTTGAGAAATTTATTGAAATAAGATAAAAATAAGTTTTTTTATAACTTATTTATAAGTTAAATACAAGCTCTTTTTCATAAACTATTCTGAACTGCTTATGAAAATAAGTTCAAAACACTTGCATAAACGCTTATACTGTAATAATATAAGCTCCAATGAGGGCCGGCCCTGGGCCTGTGCAAGCAGACCCACAGCCCAGGGCCTCCAAAAAGAAGGGGCCCCAAAAAAATTCACATTAAACTTTCTCCAAAAAACAATTTAGTTATATAATTAATGTTCAAAAGGTTATTAATGACTTTAGCTGATCTAGTGGTTAGTAACTGTTTATGTTACTTTTATTTACCGGGTTCGAATCCCAAAATTAAAGCAAAAGGTCACGTTGCTTAGATTCGAGCACGCGACCCCTGGGCAGGTTGCAAGAGAACAGTTGCCAAACGAACCAACATAATGGTTTTGACGAAATTTCGAACGTTAGATATATAACGGTATCTGATAGTCGTATCTCCAAGAGATATTTCTCTTTATTAGGGGTCCATTTTTATTATTTGTCCAGGGCCTCCAAAATGTCGGGATCGGCCCTGGTTCCAATAAACTCTTTCAAACATGACCCTAAACAAATAGCAACTAGCTATGTCAGGATAGATCCATAGATAAGGGTTGGATCCAATAGTGGATCCTTCCATGATGAAATAACTACACATGCTAAATATATATATATATATATATATATATATATATATATACATCATGGGAGGGTTCAGATTGAGCCCTACTGATGGAATTGGTTCTAGACATAGAGAAAGATCTTCTAGACATAGTAGATCTAAAGTCTTCTTTATTTTTGATCGATTTAGGTAGGGAAAATGAGTTTCTCCTATCAAAGACTAAGTCAACCTGCCTGGTTTGGTGTTGGATAACATCACGGAAGTCAGGGGTGACAATAGGTTGAGCCGGTGTTGCTCTTTCTATTGACCAAAATATATATATATATATATATATATATATATATATATATATATATATATATATATATATATATATATATAAGGTATTGCAACAACACATGCAAGTTTTTGGTTTTGAATTGTGATTCTCAAAACCATGGTTTGGACAAAAGCTATAAGTTATATAGCTTTTATGAAATCCATGGTTAATCAAACAACCAAACAGAACTCTCACTTAATTACATGTAAGTGGCAACACGCAAACTGAAATTAAGCAATGAAGCAGCACTAATAACAATATAATCATTGAAACAAAACTATACTCTAAAAAGTTAGAATCATGTGGTTTAGGTAGAAAACTCACGTTTCAAGAAAGCCTCAAAGAGATTGCCAGTGAGACCTTCAATGGAGTCAGCAAGAGGCAGAATGGGAACACAGTTCCCATACTTGACATCAGGGCATTGGTACACGGACACAACATCTCCAAGACGAACCCTCAAATTGCACCTCACAACTTTCCTGAAATTCGACTCCATTGCCGTAGTGTAGTCTATCTTCTCCAATTTCCTGAAATTCGACGAAAGAAAAGCACAAAATCAAGAGTTTCTTTTCCTATCACCTTATATTTTATGGGTGGTTTCTTTAACAGTTCTTGTTAGAGAGGAGGAATTAAATGGACACATATTATAAGATTTAATTTAAAGATTTTTTTTTGAAACTGATTTAATTTAAAGATTTTAATACTGTAAAAAAAAATTAAAGAATTTAATGGATATGCACTTTTTAGTGTAAACATTTTTTTTTAAAAGAGAATAATTTCATAGATTAAAAAGCATACAAGATAACAACCCTCTCAAGGTAGGGGATTAGAAATTAGTCTAGATCCAACAAAAATCAGAAAGTTAAATACAAGAAAGGTCTACAGCCAAAAGCAAATAAAACCAGAGATACAAAATCCTAAGAGAGGACAAAAAACAGTAAATAGCATAGAGCAATAACAGCATCATGCAAGAATGAATGATCTGTATCCCAAGAATAGGGGAAACACGAGGAGCAACACAATGGATATAGTCAATAGAAAGTAGAAGTCCATCCTGAGCTCAAGTCAACACCAAGATAGCAGAGAAAAAAATAACCAAGTTCCTTCCAAAACCCAGGGTCTGAAGTATCAATCAAACCTGCAGAAAATTTAGTGTAAATATTTAAATTTTAATTATACAAAAGTATATTTTTTTATTTGGCGAAAATTAATTGAGTGGATGAACTAAAAGTGTGTGGATATGCCTCATTAGAGCATCTCCAACCATAACATTCATTAAAGTTTTTACTCTTCATTTTATATCATTCTTTACAACTACCCGTAATGTCACATCATTTACATCACTTTACTAACTTTTACCTCAAACTCAACAAGTCTTAGAAGTTTATGTAGTAGATCCCACAATCAACATCACACTTTTATATTTTATTATTTATCTTCATTTCAATTAATTATATTTCTAATTAACTTCTCATTATTTTATATTTTTGCCTTTGGTGTGTTTGCTTGGGTTCAGGTTCTAGTATGGGTTGTCTTTGTCGGCGTTAGGGGGTTTTTTCCTTGCTTAGCGATGTTTAATGGTCTTTTTGGTACTGTTGTCTAGAGTTGTCAATACAGACCAGCCTAGCCCGTATGGGCCAGCCCGTCATGGATTAGATTGAAAACGAGTTGGGTTATGTCAACTTGGGTCTTTACAAGCTAGGGAAATATGAACCTAACCCGGCTCTCTACGAGCTCGCGGATTGAGTTAAATAAATATAAAAATTTGGAAAATGGAGAAATTGAATTAGAAAATATTATAAAAAAAAATGTCAAAAAAAAATTACTTACAGCAATTGGTATCAACTCATAAGCAAGAGGTTTATCAACGCAATTATTTTTCTATCACATTTTTTATAAGCCCGCCACAATTAAAATATTGTAACAAAATTTAATTTACAGGATTTATCAATACAATTATTTTACTGCCACATCTAAAATTCGATAAAGAATAGAATAACAATAAAAAAACACAAAAATTCGTCTCAATTTAAAGAAATGAGAATTCCATATTTGTATTTAAACATAATCCATAAAACTAACCTTGAATTAAGATCAAATAAAACAATTTTTAATAAAAAATAACTCTAACCCGCGGGTTGCTTATTTTTCTGTCACATTTTTTATAAGCCTTGATATATTGTAAAAGATATTAATTTACAGGATTTATCAATACGATTAGTTTACTGCCACATTTGAAATGCGATAAATGATAGAATAACAATAAATAAAACACAAAAATGAGTCTCAATTCAAAGAAATGAGAATTTCCATTTTTTGTATTTAAAAATAATCCATAAAACTAACCTTGAATTAAGACCAAATAAAATAATTTTTTGTTGAAAAATAACTCTAACCCGCGGGTTGCTCGCTTGACTTGTGGGTTAAACGAGCCGAGTTGCACTGACCCATGTTTTTTTTTGTGCTGAAATTAACCAACCCAACTCAGCTCATTTAGTCAACTCGTCGAGTTGGCCCGTGAGTTGTAACCCATATTGACAGCTCTACTGTTGGCCTTGCTAGTTCTGTGTTCTCTGTTTGAGAGTCTCAAACATTTCTCTTTCTATAAACACACATAGTCTTTCTGAAAAGAAACTTCACCGACACAAAAATTCCTAAACTAGAGAATGATAATTATAACCTTAAAATAATACTCATACTTATATATGTGAAATCAAAAAAAATTACAATTAGTAATAAATATAATGAATAGTTTAAACTAAAACAAGGGTTTACATTCCGATGTGGAAGGGGTTACTCAAGGCCCGAGACCAACTAAAACAAGGGTTTACATTAATATTTTTTTAAAAGAAGAAGTGCAAGGCTTCTTTACAAAGCTGTTTGCGGCTGACACGACTCTTGTGAGGGAAACAATACATCATCATCAATTCCCTACCTTGCCTGAAGCAGCGAAATATCTCCTCGACCAGCCGGTTTTACAAGAAGAGGTTAAGGAGGCGTTGATGGGGATGAAATCGTTTACAGCTCCCGGCCCAGATGGCTTCCAACCGTTTTTCTATAAGAAGTACTGGAACCATGTTGGTGAATCCCTTTGGAGGCTAGTAAGCAAAAGCTTTGAGGAAGGAATAGTAGAGGATGAGTTGCTGGAAATTCTAGTGGTCCTCATTCCTAAAGTGGATCACCCTACGACTGTCAAGGAATTCCACCCAATCAGCCTCTGTAATGTTACTTACAAGTTAATTACCAAGGTATTAGTGAATCGGCTGAGGCCGTTTCTACATGATTTAGTTGGGCCAATGCAAAGCAGTTTCCTCCCAGGCAGGGGAAAAATGGACAATTCCTTCCTAGCTCAAGAAATTATTCATTATATGGCTCATTCACTGGTGAATAAGGGTAATGCTGCTTTTAAAATTGATTTAGAGAAGGCTTATGATAGTGTGTCTTGGGACTTTCTGCAGGAAACCTTGGTATACTATGGATTCCCAGAGAGAATAAGCAAGTTGATTATGACGTGTGTGACCTCATCTCAAATTTCAATCCTTTGGAATGGTTCACGCTTGCCTAAATTCAGACCTGGAAGGGGGCTTCGACAAGGGGATCCCCTCTCACCCTACCTCTTTGTACTTTGCATGGAGAGGCTCTCAGTCTCAATTCAAAACCTGGTGGACTCTGGGACATGGAAACCGATAAGGATATCAAGAGGTGGCCCCCCAATATCCCATCTCTTCTTTGCAGATGAGGTGTTGTTATTTTGCCAAGCGTCTGTTAATCAAGTGAATCTTCTTGCCTCGACCATGAAGAGGTTTTGTGATAGTTCTGGGCTTAAGATCAACATGCAGAAATCCAAAGCCATCACCTCCAAAGGGGTGAGTTCTATAGTGAAGGAAAAGATATCTAATATAGCACCCATCCCTTTTGTGCGAGACCTAGGTAAGTACCTAGGATTTCCCCTTAAAGGTGGTAGAATCCGAAGGCACAATTTTGATTTTTTATTGGAAAACATTCAACGAAAGCTGAGTTCATGGAAGAGGAGCATGCCTAACTTTGCGGGCCGAGTATGCCTGGCAAAATCAGTGATAGCTTCTATCCCGACCTACGCGATGCAAGTTGTCTATTTCCCTAGAAGTGTTACAAACCACATCAACCGCATGATGAGAGCGTTCATATGGGCAAGGAAGGATAGTGTGAAAGGGTGGAATCTTGTGGGTTGGAACAAAGTGATCAAACCGAAAGAAGATGGGGGCCTGGCACTACGTGACATGAACCTTACCAACACTGCTCTGCTGGGGAAAGCAGTTTGGTGTCTATTGCATCGCCCTCACAAACTGTGAGTGCAAGTACTAACACACAAATACCTTGACTCTTCTTCAGTTTGGGGAATTCTGACTCCCCGGTGTGGAAGGGGTTACTCAAGGCCCGGGACCAACTAAAACAAGGGTTAACATTCCGTTTGGGGGATGGATCGACCCCGTTATGGCATGCAGATTGGAGTAGGAGTGGGAAAGTGGCAGACGCAATCCCTTACGTTGATATTCATGATATCAAGTTCTCCCTGTGAGATGTAATCGTAGCAGGAAACTGGAATCTAAGCAACATGTATACCACTTTTCCTCCAGATTATGCCCAAAAACTGCAGAGTATTGCTCCTCGTTTGCAGATAGATCGTGCAGATACATGGATGTGGCACTCCAATGACAAAGGATGCTACATTGTGGGTGATACTTACCTCTGGCTGTTGCAGCGAGACCAGAACCCGACATAGGTGGGAAATTGGAAGTGGGTGTGGCGCCTCAAAGTTCCGGAGAAGATCCGCTTGTTTGTCTGGCTAGTGCTCCATAATTCACTCCAGGTAAACCTATATCGCCAGCGGTGTAACTTGACGGTCTCTCCCAACTACACCCGGTGCTCCTTGGAGGTGGAAGACGTTTTACATTGCCTCAGGAATTGCCCGCATTTGCGGGAAATTTGGTTAAACGCAGGGGGCCTTGCCTGGCCCGGATTCATGGATGACGATTTCAATTGTTGGGTGAAACGACAGGCCCAAGGTAATAATGGGATGAAGTTCTTGATTTGCCTTTGGGGGGGTGTGGAAGTGGAGAAATAACATGTGCTTTGAGGAATCTCCGTGGTCATTACAGGAAGCTTGGCGCCGAATATGCCATTAGCATGATGAAGTGGTGCGGTTTTGTTGTGATGTACAGGGTCTGGAAGATGATGTGTGGTTGAGCTGCCGCTGGAAGCCTCCTCCGCTAGGGACCCTTAATCTCTGTGTTGATGGGAGCTTCCTTCATGATCAACGGTGCATGGGATATGGGGGGTGATGCGAGACTCTCAGAGCCAGTGGGTGAGTGGGTTCCATGCATTCCAGGATGGGAGAAGTGCGTTGCTCTCGGAAGTCTTGGCTCTCAAGACAGGCTTGCAGTTGGTGTGGAATAAAGGCTACCGGAATATTGTGTGCAATACGGATTGTCGTGAGCTGCTGGTGTCCTTGGAAGATGAGGAAATTCGTCGGTTCTTTCCCATCTTGAAGGAGATTAGAGCTATTCTCCGCCGTCAATGGAAGGTTGCGCTTACTGGATTCAGTAAGGAGAGTAATAAACTGGCGGACTGACTAGCTAGGAAAGGGGCTTCCTCAGCCTTAGTCCCGCTGCAGATGGTGGATGCGCCTCCCTTAGAGTTAGAGGTCCTCCTTATGAGTGACAGATTTATTGTTACTTAAGCTTTGTTAGTTGTTGTTTATTTTCCGAAGCATCAAAAAATTATTGTAGAAGCCAAGTCAATTTAACTTATTATTTATTTTTTTAAAAAATCTTTAAGGTATGATTAATAATTCACATTTGAATAAAATCAATATTTAACTATATAAATGGTAATTTTTTAAAAAATATTAATATATGAAATGAATAATATAAAAGGTTATTAAAAATTAATGTTATTCTTTTTAACGAAAATGTGAAGTTAATTTTATCATTTATTAGTATTTTAAATTTTTTCCTCAAATTGTGAATAATAATTAGCATTTGAATAAAATTAATATTTAACTATAATTATGATAAATTGAAAAAATTCTAAAATTATTTTTCACAAGATAAATAATATAAAAGATTATCAATGATTAATGAATATTTCTATAAATGTAAATGTCAAGTAAATTGCAATTGAAATAAAATAAAAACAGCTCAAAATCGTATGATGAGATTAAAAATAAAAACTTCTTCCATCCAATTTATTATTTCCATTTAGAAAATTAAAGTTAACAAAATTCTTAATTAAAATCTTTATACACATTCAATGGGGGGCTAAGATAAAGGGGCTCTGTCATCTATATAAATTTTACCATCCGCCTTTGAGTACTCATCAATCAAAGACAATAAATTATCAAATCATAGTTCCAAAGGACCACTTAATCCGAAGATGGCTGGAGCTAGAAGACTTCAACCTCTTGTGTGCATTTTCATCATCATTTTATTATCAAGTAAGGACAATTTCATGATGATTATTCTCCTCTTTTTTGTTGGGAAAAAATTCATATTTCAATCTTTGTTGCATGCATAAAAATGTACTTCTTGTTTTGAAAAGAAAAAAATAATTTTAAAATTTTGATAATATTTCAAAAATTAAAGGCATGTTTGTTGTAGCTTAACCTAAAATTTATTTTTAACCTAAATAAAAATGAATTTTTTAGATATTTGCAAGAAAGCATGAGCTAATTTGTTTTTAGATACAATTATAACAAGTACCTTTTAGTATGAGCCAATACTCATGATTTAGTATGATTCAAATCTTATTTTGGACTCTAAAAAATTCTCTTTCGAAAAATGATTTCTTTATTGAAAAGTTTAAACAATCAGACATAAATCTCACATTTGATTTGTGTTTGCCAAAAAATGTTTATTAAATTAAAAAATATAATTATATCTTTAAGTATGGATTTTCATATATCAATAGTCTTAAATTGTGATCAGAGAAAATATTGATCATCCCACATGGAAATTACTTGAAAATGTGGACATAGTGATTCAACACTTCTTTTCTTAAGTAAGTGGTTGGATGTTTTATTCTTAATTCTTGTGAATGAAAAAACTCTTTGATCAACCCCCAAACACTAAGTGTGCTAACCTTGTGACGAATGATTAGTGTCACAACTATCAGATGTGGGGATACCTTGGTTAAGAGAAAAAGAAATCCCTTTCTTCCTTACTGTTAGTAATTATGATTCATTTTTTTTATATTAAAGTAACTTACACTGAATAAATCTTAATTGAACTCAATTTAAACTGAATCAGGTTATGAGAAAGCAACGAGTGAAGAAATTGTGACTGATGATCGTGTTCCGTTTCCTCACTATCCTGGCATGCAGGTGAAATGTTGCGCTAACAGCCACATAACAAGTTGCATTCCAAGTACTAAGGATGACCCCTGGTGTAATTACCTTTGCAGATGGAAATGCGGTAAAGGAGGCTCTTGCAAAGTTATTAATAACAAACAATATTGTCACTGTGGGTGCTAATTATTTCATTGTCATCTTGTGATGAACAATTGGTTGAAGAACGAAAAGGAGTTAGTCACATTTATTTTTTAAAATAAAAAATTTATATTTTGAATTCAAAATGTTGAGTGATATATTTTTTTAATTGTCTAGATATCATGTCATACATTATAAATATATTATTAAATTAGAAAAAAATTACTCAAAGTCATTTGGGAAATATGATAAATTTATTTAGAGTAAAGTACATTAACCCTCCTCAATGTTTGTAAGAATTACACTCCACCCCATTCTTATTTATAATCTACACCCTACCCCATGTTGTATAGATACAAATTTAGTGACGGAAATATATTCTTCATCAATAATTATTGTAATTTAAATTGTTAATCAATAATTTTAAAAAATAATTTCAATCCAATAAATTTAAAAACGAAAACATCTTAGTCCTCCCCATTCTCTCAATTACATAGTCAATAATTATTGTAATTTAAATTGTTAATCAATAATTTTAATAAATAATTTCAATCCAATAAATTTAAAAGCGAAAACATCTTAGTCCTCCCCATTCTCTCAATCGTGTTCCCCCTTTGTAAGTTCACAGTGCGATTTTTGCAAATTCTACAATAGCACACCAAATCGATAGACAAACCATTTCTCGAACATAGTCAAACATGCTTGTGTTTTCATTTTCATCTTTAAATCTAGTAATAATTCAATTTTAATCAAAATAATCTCAATCTACCTCCAATTTTCCAATTGGACTGTAGACCCACAAGCAATGGTTGTCACAAATTTAATTTTTAATGAGAGAGAGCACAAATAGATGAAGAAGAGAGAGAAATAAAATTAAGAAGTACGAAGTGCATCTGAGGCTACTACAACCCAAAGATGTGGTAGAGTGTCGTTTTTAATAAAATCTAGCAACATCTCAAACTAACAGAGTGTTTCCGGACAATATTTATATGGCAAAGTTCACAAGAAGTAGAAGATCGAGCAATTGGCTTAGGGTGTGCAATTCACGGCGAAGGGGGTTCGTCGCCGGTGGTGCGAGGGTTTGGTCAGGTATGTTAAGTTCAAAACGCTGACTGCATCGTCTATCTAATTTTGAATGATAAAAAATTTCAAGAGCGAAACGTTCAAGACTGCAAATGAACTGACTAAATATATTATATGAATTACATTTCAGGAAATTACTCTCATACCCTTCAGGAGACATCATTTGAAGAAACATCGCAGAAAGATGACAAGAGGACAACTCACCCACAAGGAGAAAAGTCAACATGAAGAGGAAAAGACAAGTCAACGTTCAACCTAGTCAAAGAACAAGCAAGGACAAAGAACAAAGGCAGACAATGTAGACAAAGGAAGTCATATCCGCAAATCGTCTGAGCATCAACAAAGAAGAAATCGGTCAAAGCTTCAAGCTGGCAAACAGAAAAAGCAGAAGAAGAATCAAAGGTCAAGCAAAGGAAAATGTCATCCTCCAGATCGTCTAAAAAGAAGAAAAAGAAGGATGTTTAGAGCTGCAATGTAGGAACACGACTAGAAAAGGAAAGCTATATCTCCTAGATCGTCTAACTGAAGAAGGCAAGCAAGATAAAGAAGAGGAAGAGGTCAAGATACACGAAGTGTCAAATCATCTAGATCATCTTGAAATGGAAAAGCTAAAGCTTCAAGAACAAATCTGCAAGAGCAATCAAAGCTTAAGAAGAAACTATGCAAGTTAAATCAAAGCTTCAAAACTCATCTACAGAAGAAGATCAAAGACCTTCAAGGAAAAACTATGCAAGAACGAGTCAAGGCTTTGGATCGTATGAGAAGACTGCATGCATCGTCTACAGCTCAACATCTATCTCAAGACTGATTAAAGAAAGTAGTGTCCAGAGAAAAGAGCGCCATATTCAAATGGAAATATCTCTGACACTCTTGAGGAGAAAGTCAAGTGATAGAAAATCACGTGATACTCTATAAAGCACGTTAACCAAGGAAACTAGAGCAACATGTCTACATCAAAGTTTCCTCTTTCTCTCTCATCAAAGGAATGAAGAAATGGAGAAAAGCGTATTGTATACGCCTACTCTCATCTATTCAATTCAAGAAATCTAGATAATCCATTTGTGAAGAAGACTGAAGAATTTGGTTAGAGATGAAAGCATCATATACCGAATGACCAACAGATGAAAGGAATGAAGCATGCGCCAAACTGATAAATCTTCTAAAGGAAGATTGGTTGAAGAAAGAGCATCGTCTAAGGAAAATAAGGTAAGCAGAACTTCAGACACAATCAACGTCCATCATCATATGAAGACTGCTGCATCAGAAAGGAAGACATGAGTTAGTGTGCTATAATGTCTGAGCCAAATCAGAATCAGACTCATCGTCTGAAGAATTGAAGAATGATCATCTGAAGCAGAATGAAGACAAAAGAAGAAGATAATCGTCTGAGAACTCAAAGTCTCACTCCAGCAAGCTACAAAGTCAAATCAAGTAAAACTTTCCCTTGAAGATAAAGCCAAGAAAGCTTTGTGCAGAAGATCATAAAGAATAAGCTCAGAGTTGAAAATCTCCTGAATGCTTTATGATTCATGAACTTAATTGATCTACTATCCCTCGCAGAAGAAGAGATTTTAGAGTAGAAGAAAACGATCTTGAGAAAGATTGTTTTGGGAGAAGTCCTGTCCAATACTTGTAAAGGAAGAGTCCTTCAAATACTTAGTGGGAGTAGTCCCGAATAATTCTTGTTGGGAGGAGTACTGTCTAATACTCAATGCTTGAAGAGGAAGTGAAATAATACTTGGAGGAGTCTTGGATAATACTCATTGGGAGAACCCCTATCGAATACTTGGAGGAGTCCTGGATAATACTCAATGCCTGAAGAGGCAGTGAAATAATACTTGGAGGAGTCCTGGACAATACTCAATGCCTCAAGAGACAATGAAACAATACTTGGAAGAGTTCTGTCTAATACTCATTGAGAGAAGTTCTGGCTAATACTTGTAAGGGGAAGTCCTTGATACTTGCATAGTGAAATCCCGATGCAGCCGTAGACTGGATGTAGCCCTATCGTTCTGGGGGTGAACCTGTTAAGTTCAAACTCATCATATCGTTTTAAAATATAATTTTGATGAATAACAATTTTTTATCTAGAAGCACTTTAATGAAAAACCAAGCTTCTCATTTAATTTGAATTCCAGGGTATATTCATTTGAACAAAATACTTCAACGTCAAATCATTTCAAAAGGAAAAAGATTCAGAATTCACAAGACCGTCTGGCACGATTACAACACAAGTCAAGGCACATTCGCTCCAGACCGTCCAATGCCAGCTCATCATTCAGAAAGGTTGGAGACAAAATTCTAGGCGCCAAAGACTTAGTCAGAACGCAACCATTCGTTAAGGATTACAACACAAGTCAAGGCACATTCGCTCCAGACCGTCCAATGCCAGCTCATCATTCAGAAAGGTTGAAGACAAAATTCTAGGCGCCAAAGACTTAGTCAGAACGCAACCTTTCCTTAAAGTGCACTGACCAACGAAGGAAAAAGACAACGCGTCAACATCAGACTTCCATTTTGTCTAATTTCTGAAGAGTAGCTCAAGTCTATTGCCACCTACTAGCTAACAAACATCACTTTTTCAGCTAAAGGATAGACTTGAACAGTAGCATGCATTTAATGCATCTACCAACCGAAGCCATTTGAATCAACAGACAGATTTCATCTCTCAACGGCTAGAACAATGGTTGGATGTGTTTCTCAACGACTACAACCCTAGCAAGCGAGTATATAAGGCAAAGCTGAAGATTGAAGAATAGATAGAATCAACACTGAAAGAACAAGAGCTAAAATCATTAAATACAACATTCTTCGAAGCATTCAAAGCTTCAAAAGCACAAGGCAGAAAAATTCTTAAGTGTCAAACTTACCCACCATTTCTGCAAAGTGAAAGAGAGAGCCAACAACCTTAAAGAGTTGAATCTCTTCATTTATTTCTCTCTTAGATTTAGAAATCTTGAGTGATCCAAAGTCAAATCTGTACCAAAGCACTTAGAGTTCTAGTGCCATAAATTCTCTACCATTACTCTTTTAAGAAGAGAAACCTTGTAGAGTTAAATGATCTTGAAAAGATTGTAGGAGAAGTCTTGTATAATACTTGTAGGAGGAGTCATGTAGAATACTTGGAGAAGTCCATGAGAATACTTGTGGGAGAAGTTCTTGAGAATACTTGTATCGGAGAATTCCTTGAAACTTGCTAGTGGAAATCTTGGTGGTGGCCAAGTACTGGACGTAGCCCAATCGTTTAGGATGAACCAGTATAAATATGTGTGTGCTGATCGTCTGCTAAACTTTGTTTATTACTCCGCTGCACTAAACCGTTTACGAAAAGCTTTTAAGAACTAATATTCTTTTCGAAAACCAATTTTTTAAAAGTGATTTAAAAGTACACAATTCAAACCCCCATTTCTTGTGTTATTTACTTGCATCTCAGAACCAGTATAAATTTGTTGGTGTGCATCGTCTACTTGCCTGTTCTTTCATTCAGCTGCACCAAGCGATATCGACCAAGACAATATATCATTCTATCGTTTGGAAATCCAAGTTTTGGATAGCACAATTCAAACCCCCTTCTTGTGCTACTTTGATTTCAACCTCAAGGTCCTCTAGGGTTCAGGTTGCAACAAAACTTTGAGGCATGGTGGTGCCTTGGATTTCACGTTTTGGAACGGTGGCTGCCGCGCTAAAGGGAACAAAAGTTTTGTGGTGGTCATTTGTGGTGAGAAACATGGTTTGGAGATGGATGAGGCGTGGGCTCGACAGGCATAATGGATGATTTCTTAAAATCTAATTCAGTAAAATTATTTTCATAAATTATGATATATTATAGTGTATATGCATTAAATTTATTTAAATTTTAACTAATTAATTAGTAATTATTAGTGACAAATTTGTTTCCGTCACTTTTTCTCTATATTAAATGAGGTGGAGTGTAGATTTTAGATAAGAATGAGGTGGAATGTCATTCTTGCAAACCTTAAGGGGAGTGAGTGTATTTTACTCATTTATTTAAGTAAATACAAGGAGTGGAGATTTAAAAAGAATAAATTTTAATGTCATAACAAAATTTCGAAAGGAATTATTTTTATTATATAAATATTTCGGTCGGGCCAAAATGTCCAATAGCATCTCAGCTGCCCCAAAAGGTCTTACAAACTTGAGGAGTTAGTAAAGAGCATGTTGGATAAGCTCAAGTAGCCTCACAACTATACAGTACTAGTCTACTAGAGGCTCCAAAATAGAAACCAAGGTTGCACCAACAAAAGCGCCAAAAGAAGCCACCGCAGGCCGCACACAACCAACCTCACTAAAAAAACCCATCCGAGAGGCGCCCCTGCACCCAGTGACGGACCCAGGTGTTGAGTGGGTGGGGCATTTGACCCCACGTCCTTGAGCAAAATTCTTCCTAATACCCCTATATTTTAATATAAAATATTCAATTGCCCCCACAAAAAACTAAATGCCCCCATAGCTACACTATTTTACTTCCAATGCCACTAAAAGTTAAATCACTTCAACTTTTTTCTTTGACTTCTTTGTACTTCTTGCATTTGACCCCACGTCCTTGAACAAAGTTTTCTCTCACTTCTTTGTACTTCTTTACCTTTTCAACAAGTCAAATATCCAAAAGATAATAGATTAGAACACATTTATAGACATTTGCTCTGATAGTGAATTTTCAGAATTGGGTGGAATTAGTGATCTTGCTACAAAGCTTGTGGAGACCAAAAAACATATTGTATATCCATTAGTGTATTCGTTTTTTAAGTTGGCTTTGATACTTCCAGTGGCAACTGCAACAGTTAAAAGAGCTTAGAGCTTTCTCTGCAATGAATATTATGAAGAATCGGATGCGAAATCGCATGGGGGATGAGTGGTTGAATGATTGCTTAGTAACTTATATAGAGAGAGAAATATTTGATAGTGTTGAGAATGAAAGTATTGTGCAATGTTTTTAAAATATGAAAACTCGTAGAGAATAATTATGATGTGTATTGAGAAGTTTAATAGTAATATGTTATGTTTTTAATGTTGTAAATTTTTATGTGTATTTTGCCCCCACGACCTATTAATCCTGGATCCGTCACTGCCTGCACCTACCTCTAGAAGTTGAGGCAAAAACTAAACTGGAAAGTGAACCCTCATTAAGAACCAAAATCCACCTCCTTGGTTGGATAGAATCCTCTGGCTTCTTGAGCGTCAATTGGGGGGAAAACCTTCGCTTGTCCGACCTCGACGCACCTTCGGAAACCTGGCCATCGTTTCTTAGTTTTTCTTCCTCTCCCTTTTGTCAAAGTTATTTCTCTTTTTCCTTATTTTCACGTTGCCGCTGTTCTTCCAATTTCTCATTTTGTTTCTTTTTTTTCCTCCAATCACGTTATCTCCCTTCAATAAGTAAAAAAAACCTAATATAGTATTGCTTAGCCTTTGTGCCCCTTTCTCTTTCTTACTGATCAATAACTTGATTCAACACTGCCTGTCACGTGTAGGCGCTTCATTAGATCAAGCTTTTAGTATGAAATCCACTGCTTTGCAAATCACGATCTTATTTTTTTTTACATCGGAAAGATAAATTGCATCCGCCAGGAATTGATCCCTAGACCTCCCCTACCCAACTCATATGTTCCCCAACTCCTACCACTTGAGCTATCCTACGGGGACAAATCACGGTCTTATTTGAAATTACATATAAAATTACAATCATAATAATTTATTCAATTTTTATAAATTAATTTTAAAGATATTTTAATTTAACATGTATTTAAAAAATAAGATATAAATTAATTTTGAAAGATTTATATGAAAGGGGTAAAATGGTAAATATGTAAATATCACTCTCAGTATTCCTTTCATTTCATTCTCATCTTTTTCTATCAATACAAAGACTTTTAAAATCACCTCATTTTCCATTCATATTGATTGCTCTTAAATTCCTTTCTCTCATTTTCACCTGTACATCAAAACATACCATTAATGTGAAAAATAAAAAAATTTGATACTCCCTCCGTTCCTATTCCTATTTATAAAAACCAAATGAAAGGTATATCTTGGTCATTTTTATAATAGCAATTCAAATTTCAAGATGTGATTAATTATTTTTTTCAACAATACTCTCATTTAATATAGGCTTCTCTCTTTTTTCACTATGCAACTCATTAATGATAAAAAAAAAATAAGTTGGGGTAATTTTGTAAAATTGAGATAAATTTGAACAAATTTAATACTACAACGGTACAACCACTTTCTTAAGGGGTGTGAAATGTTAGTTTGGTTTTTATAAATAATAAAGGAGGGAGTAATTAGTTTTCAAAGTCAATACGGATAGAAGCGGGAAAGCACGTTACCCAAAAGATCAAACATCCCATCAAAGTTCCTTAATCCTTACAGTTCAGAGTTCAGACTGACACAGGATGGGTCCTCCTCTAAACCTAAGAATTCCACCAAAAACCGCCCACGGTCTAAGAGTTGAGCTCAGATCTGCGGAGAAGAGCTGCATTTAGTTCTTCCAAAGGTTATTTTAATTCTGTTCTGTTTTATATATAGCAATTCTTGTTTGAACTTCAAATTTGAATATGGTAATATGGTTACTTTAATTTTTTAAAAATGCTTATTTGCTTGGTAACAAATGTGCTATAGATATATGTCGAAATTCATGTAATTGTTGTTACTTGTGATCTTCTGAAAGGTCCATCACAACATGTTTAATGATCTTCATTTTTAAGGATATCTGGTAGACAAAATGTGCAATCTGAGCACCATTTGCGTAGCATTATTAGTAATCTGTGACTTACTAACTTGAGAAACGGGCAAAGAAAGTCATGTTTGTAGTTGAGTTCAAAGTTTAAAGTTCAAACTCACCACCAATAACAGGTGCCTCCCTTCTAACTTCTCATTTTGTTCTATAATTTGTCATGTCTTGATGTGGTTAATTGATTTACTATCTCTTATGCAATGCAGAATCGGTGAATGAGCTGTTTTTTAGTTCATTAGTGTTAGAAATGTATGATTTGAGGTCTGAATCACAAAGATTTTAGAGCATTCATGTTCCTTGTTGGGTTTCTCCATAATTTATACCCTCCCCGTCTAACATACACAGATATCTTCCCTGGAAGTTCAATAATCACCAATACTAATTCAACCCCAAGCAGTTAATATTTACTTCTTTTTATTGTTTTTTATTTTTGTTATGAACAATCATTAATTTTCATTGTCCTAAAAGTTTGTTCTTTCTATGATGTAGCAACTGCTGCCAAAGTAAATCTCTTCAACAAAGTTGGCTTTCCTACAGCTATTCTCAAGAGAGTATGAGAGCTCTCTCATACACTAGCTATTGGACTTCCATATCGTGAGACTTGGAGGAATGGAGCAGTCTACTGATGCTTAGAAGGAGACTCATAATATAACCCTGTCAATGGAAGATACTTTATTTGGGGGGCAGGTGTCAAACCTTCAGGTATTCATCTTGTAACATGTTCATGTGTGCAGCTATTTATTTAGAAGCTGATTTTTGCCTCTTTTGAATCATTATGTATGTGCTGGTGTGGTGTGATTGGTCTTTTGTGTGGCGCTAATTGTAAATATCTTTCTTTCTATCAAATCTGTCTTCTGTCAATCTAAAATTGTGACTGCATATTGATTTTCAACTTGGTGAGTAATTGCTACCCAAAAACAAAAATAATTTATTCTTGTTCATTATAGGTTGCTAAACTCATGGCCGTCATGGCCAAGAAAAGTGATATTTCATATTATGAAATAGTGGACATGATTTCAGAGACTACTGCACCTCTATCTCCCATGGAGGTACTTCTAGCAAAGATACCTTCTCAACGACCTTATGTTTCATTACCCATGGTACTTCCTTATATATTTTACATTCGAAGAAATTCCTTTGTGTTAAATGTCAATAGTCTTCTTGAATTTTTATGAGACTACTCCATTAGATTTTTTTTTTATACTGTGTAGTATTTGACACCACCTAGAGTCTTTCCTATGACTTCCTGGAGTAGGGAATTATGTATCATCTACACGTAGATAAAGGTCACCAGAGCTTCATGGTAATTATGCTTGCCTATTTAATTTTACTTCACGTTTTCTTGTAATATTTGAACCTGCACCTCAGGCTTTAACTGCTTTAACATCTATATCCATGTTATCAATTGTGATTGTAGCTAGGAAAGAGACTATTTTATGCATAGAAATTTCAGTTGTGTGATAAGAAGAGATAGAGTCTTATGTAGCTGTCCCTCCCTGTGGTCTAACTGATCTTTTGTTAACAGTATTTTTGGTTAATAAATTGGACAAGGATGGAATTAGTCTTTGGGTTTTGAAACCAGAAGTTGGTTTCTTCTAAACTTGCTACTCTTCTTCCCTTTACAATATAAACATCAAAATGCAAATCAGTTATATCTTTCACCTTCTATAGCAGAACAATTGGTCTTCCAAAGGAGCAATTGGTAATGTATCTTCCAATTGCTTCCAATTGCTTCTATAACATCCATCATCTAGTATAAAATATAACTTGATTATTTGATGCTTATTTCCATTATAGAATGAAAAAGGAGTTTTCTGTTAACTTGAAGCTAACCAGAAACAAGGTTATTCATTTGATTTTTTAGATTGCTTGTAGTTTCTCATCTTGTTTTGTTTTCTGTCGAAGAAATGGAATGCATGGCGAGTCTTTTCTTTGAACAATATCAGATATTAATTTCAGCATGATCCTTATCTTCATAGTTGTGCTCTTAAGGTGTCTTCAGAGTTGCTCTTAATTAAGATGTGTGCATGATTCAGTTCTTAGAATCCATTTTCTTGCCACATGTAGAAGTTAATGAACCTATAAACATGCTGCATTTTAATGATAATATTTAACATGGGGTTGTTGCTGCAGTTTGTGATGGCTTAAAGGCATGGGAGACATTGAAAAGCAGAGTACATGACTAGTGAGGCTCAAGTATGTTTTGGTTCCTCTGCCCTCAAACTTTCACTGAAATAATATACTCAAATATGATTGTTTGATATGTCATTTTCTCTAATTTCAGTGTGCTAAGTGTGAGATAGCAATTAACTTTATAACTGTGTTGGTTTCACTTTCTGAAGTTCTATTGAGACTTTTATTGTTAGGCTTAAGTAACTAGGGTATTTTGTAAAGTGCATATATGAAACTATTCTTCTGCCAACTTGTACCTGTTCTACAAGTCCAACAATGTTTCTCAGATATTGAAACTGCCAAGTACAAATATGAACATTTAGTTGTTGTGTTTATATACCTTCAAAGGCAGTTTCAAAGGCTAAGAAATGAGTACTATGCTGGTATTGTGGTGAAACGGTTAGAAATTGATTTTGTGGGGTGACAAACTGTTAGATTTTGTGTGTAACTTTGGGGTTTTTCAGAACCGCAGGACGCAGGTAATCAAACTGCGGACGTTGAAATCCCCCGCTAAATATAAAAACAAAATGCCGCTAAACAACAAAATTTTTTGTAGAGAAGGTTGGGTGGGAGGAGAAAGATAAAGAGGAAGAGGAAGAAATCGAAAGAGGAGCAGAAGAACCAAAAGCGATTGAAGAAATTTTTGAAGCATAAAAGTGACATGAAAAGTTTATCTGGACTGGCTATGTGAGCACCAAAAGTAATAAAAGTTTTCTAGGGTCCTATTTAGATTTAACCATACATGTCAGGGACTTGGAACATATTTAACCCTAAATTTAACAAAAGACACTTAATAACATGAATGACAATGTTAAAGAAAAAGAAAAGAGAAGTGAATTTTAAATTTGACTAATTGGACCCTAGAGGTGTATGTCCCCCCCCCACTATAAAAGATGTGGATAATAAGCCAACTATTAAAATCATGGTAATTGTAGGCAATATGAAGGAGTCCTTTGAAAATGTCCCAGCTTCATATAAATTTTCATCTTGCTTTTGGTAGAACTTCATGATTGATCTCATTATTTCCACTGTTATGATAGAAGGGAAATATTTAGCTAGAAAAGCGGTCTCGAATTAGGTGAAAGTAGTTATTGATTCCTCCTGTACGGATCGAAGCCATAATTTATCCTTATCTTTCAATAAAAAGGGGAGTAGGCGTAGTTTAAGCGCATTTTCGGTCACCTCATCAAGCTAGACTGTCTGAAAAATCACATGGAAGGTGTCTAAATACAGATTGGGGTTTTCTAAAGGTAAACTCCCAAACTGATTTAGTTGGATCATAGACATGACATATGTCTTCAGCTTGAAATTGTTGGCTACAATAGTAGGTCAAGCTATACTGCTCTGAGAACCCCTTGCAGCACATAGTCTCTTAAGCTGAAGTTATTTGCTCCTTGTTCATCTCCTGAGCCTCTTTTCTCTTAGCCTTATGCGAATGGTGCTATCCGATGCTGGATAAAAGATACTATCGACGCTAAGACTCCTCCTCATAAAATTCATGGTTAGACGACTCGGTTATAAAAAAACAAAAATAAAAAGAAATTTGTAACCTAATTAAAGAGTGAAATTACTAATAGGTGCAGTCCCTGGCAACAGCGCCAAAAACTTGATGAGTCCCAAGTGCACGACATTCATCGTTGTAACAAAATATTGATCACACGAGGACTGACTAACTACTAGTTCTTTCACGTTATTAACTATTTAAGCGAATTGAGTAATTGTTTGGCTTTGAAACGCAAATTGCTATTAAAAGCAACAAATGAAAACTATATTACATAACAAAAACAATGAACTACATGGGGTAATGTTTGTTCAGACTAAAAAAAATTAAATTCGAGAACTAATAAATAACCCTAATTTAAACTGATAAGTATTGTAATTACTATTTTAATTTTTTTCTTAAACCCATTATTTTAGTTCCTTTTTTTTGAACAGTTTAGTTCCTTATTTTTAAAATAGTATAATCTTAATTCTTGTCTTAATTTGAGATGAATGAAATATATTAAATTTTTATTTTATGTCAAAATTTTGTACATAAAGATAATTTGCCCCAAATAAACTTGACTCGTAGTTTAAATTTAACATTTAAAGAAAAAGTTAATTTCTTGATTAATTTACAAAATATATTTTTTATTTATTTGATCACTTTCTATTTTTAATATCTATTAATATGATTTAGTTCTTTTAATTTTAATATTTACTTTCAAAAAAAAATTAATATTTAAGGAAAACAAAAAATAGAGCACAAAATCAGATCGCGTAAGGCACACGCTCCAAAATAGAGCCGTTAGCCATCTGGCGCCATGACGCGCGTTCTCTCTCTCTCTCTCTCTCTCTCTCTCTATTTCCTTCCTTAAACCCATAATAAACCAAACCCTTATTTTTTTATTTCACAACTGAAGCATTGAGTGAGTGATATCAAGAAAACCAAACCCTTGTTTTGATTTCTCAACTGAAGCACTGAGTGATCCTGTCTCTCACAAACATCAAACATGGAAAATGGTCGTTTCCCTTGTCCTCTTCAACATGATTTTCCTGCTGGTCTGCGAGTCCTCCTTGTCGATCATGATCCAACATGTTTGCAGATTCTTGAAAGGAAGCTCAAGAAGTGCGACTATGAAGGTTGGTTTTTCTTTCCTTTCTTTTTTGTTTGTTTGTTTGTTTCAGTTCTTCTTCAGTGTTCTTGTGTGCCAAGTTACCATGACTATTTTTTGTTTGTCTGCCATCTACAATCATGTGTTCCGATGTTTTGGTTGGCATATGGTTAGGGTTTTAGTTTCTGATGCACATGCTTTGCCATTAGGGGTGGGTGTTTGGTAGCAATAATGCCTTGGATGATGAACATGCCATTGTTCTTGTCTGCCAAGTTCTTTTCTTTTTTACTATTTCTATGCCACCTACATCATGTGTTCCCATGTTTTGGTTGGGGTAAAGAATGCGGGGCACTGCGGGCATTTTAGGGTTTCAGTTTCCAAGACTGTCTTTTTTATGAGCATGTAAAAATTGATGAAATTGGGGTTCTGTGTTTGGTATTTTTCATGAGTAGTTCTTCCTTTCTATTTCCACACACTGCCACTATTCTTGTGTGCCAAGTTACCAGTATTAATTTGATCTTCAAAATTGATATAAAGTTTTCATTTTTAATGTTTCTCTTCATCTACCATCATGCGTTCGCATGTTTTGGTTGGCATATGGTTAGGGTTTCAGTTTCTGATGCACATGCTTTGCCATTAGTCAGTTTCCCAGACTGTCTTTTTTTATGAGCATGTAAAAATTGATGAAATTGAAGTAGTTAAACAAAGTTAATTACATGTATTTTGGCGGAATTTTTCTTTTTTATATATTTTTGGGTTTCTTTTATCTTTTTCCCTGGCAAATTAGTCTTGTAATTTATAAAAACACGGACAAGGATTAATGTGAGAGGATACTTGGTGCACTAGCAGTGGCATCTCAGATTAGTTCTTACAAAACTATACTGAGTAACTGAATACAGGAAACTGCACATCATTTGTTGGTTTTACCTAGACATCTAGATTCAGCAACCAAGCCTTTTCTTGTTAAGCGTGTGTCCCTGGTAGATTGTAAAAACTTACTGTCACAACTGAAGGGCAGAGAATTTAGTGCTTATAAGACACACATTAAACCACCACTTGAAAGATATTCCAATTAGTGATACCATGACTGCTATGATAATGGACAGTTTTAGAAGAATCTAAGTGTTGATCTGAATTGCACTGATAGATGTAAGAGGTTATGTTAGGTTGGACTACGGAAAAAAATTGAGATGAACAAATTTACACTATCTGTAATAATAAAGAAGAAATGCTTTAGGTTCTGTCAACATCTTAATTGGCTTCCAATCCCTTAGGAAATTTTGGAAAGCAAGCGTATCTTATGTCTTCCTTGTAAGTTCTGTTATCATGGCTTATTTGTTACTCATTCTGACTCTCTTTCTTTAACTTGCTTCAGTGACTGCTTGTTGTTTAGCAAGACATGCTCTGAACTTGCTTCGTGAAAGGAAGGATGGATACGATATAGTGATCAGTGATGAAAACATATCTGACATGGATTGGTTGAAACTCCTTGAGCATGTTAGACTCGAGATGGATCTTCCTTTCATTAGTAAGTTTTCTCGCAATAATATATTTCAAGTTATCATTGTAATCTTTTTAACATTGATTCAAATTCAATGCTCTGACATGTCATTCCCTTCAAAATGTTGTTTAGTGATGTCTAAGGATGGAGAAACAAGCAAAGTGATGAAAAGCGTCCAACTTGGAGCGTGTGCTTATCTCCACAAGCCTGTACGAATCAAAGAACTAAAAATTATATGGCAACATGTATTAAGAAAAAGGATAGATGAGGCTAGAGAATTTGAAAGTTTTGAGAGCATTCACTTGATGAAAAATGGATCAGAACAGTCTGATTATGGAGACCTGATTGCTGGAGAAGGTATGACCTCAACCAAGAAAAGAAAAGTTGCAGATAACAGAGAATTTTCCGATCCATCTACCACAAAGAAAGCTAGATTCGTTTGGTCTGACGATCTTCATTACAAGTTTGCTAAAGCGGTGAATCAGATTGGACTAGATAGTAAGTTTATTATCTCTAAATTGGTATTTGGATTCATCATTATGTTCTATAAATCTTGGTCCTATGCCTAACCTAAATTTCCTCAATGTATAAGTGTGACTGCATAGTGACCATCACATGTTTGTTACATAAATCTTTTTCTAACAAATAATTTTTCTTTTGCAGAAGCTGGTCCCAAGAAAATACTAGATTTGATGAATGTTCCATGGCTGACTAGAGAGAAGATTGCTAGCCACTTGCAGGTAGGTGATGCATAATATTTTTCATTCTGATTTTTAACAAAAACGAATGATGTTAATAATTCTTATTACATGTGTGATTCTAACTCATGTATATGCACAGATCTTCACATTAATACAATAGGGTGTAAGTAGTTAACTTCCCAACCAATGGTCCTGTACAAATGTCTCTAGGAAATATTACAATTTAGATGCAAATCTACTTGTAAATTCATTAAAACAAAACCATAGGAATGGAAAGAATATAGATAGGTTTGATTAGTTGAAGTTTGAAACTCAGATTTCTTATGGAAAACTTTTGTTGTGCAGAAATACCGGCTTTACTTGAGTAGGCTTCAGAAAGACGGCGGACAAAAATCTTCCTCAAAAGGTAACCTTACATCGTTTGATTGTGCCATCCCAACACAGTACTCTTGGACTGAAGTTCCAGGAATGCAACTCAGAGAAGAACAGAAGTCAATTGTTCAGTTAGAGGATAGCTTCAACCAGTTGCCGCCATTACTTGGAAAGCAGCACCATATCCAAGTTGATCAATCACAATCAATTGCTTCAATTAGTTCCACTCCCGCAATAACTGAGGCAGGGATTCCTGCTTGTATAGAAACAAAATCTTTGTTTTCTGATTACCAGAGCAGTCACACCAGTTCTGTGAGTTCCGAAGTGAGTGCACTTGACACCTTTCCGATTCAACCTGGAAGCCTTATGATGAGTGATCAACCTTTACAACCAACACCCGCTGCAAATTTAGGCTTGAAAACACAGGGATCTAATCTCAGTTCCATTTCTGATTTAGAGTTTTACCAAAGAAACCTACTTTTGGGAGGTGATACTCCTGCTTCTTTGGATGAGGACTTATATTCTTACTGGATACAAGGTGGATGCTATAATATGAACTTCGGTCTGCAGAGTACAGCTATGACTGAGTTTTATGATCCAGGGTTTATTACAGAAGTTCTGCCCCTCTTATATGATTCAACTGATTATTCAGGTATAGATCAAATCTATTCATAGCATGATCTCTCTGCTCTTTGCTTCAACTTGAACAAAAATGAAAATTCATGCTAGAGTGGGAAATGTAATGTTACTTCTAGCTAGTTATATCTAGCAGTGAAGAATTTCGATTGCAAGTGTTGGGAATTCTTTTTCCAATCATCAAGGATTTGGACATTGCAGCTTTGTATAGAAGTGGGGAATCAAGAATCGATTAATTGTTTGACTATGAATTGGATGTTTTGCATGTGGAAGGAATATTCTTAAGTTTTGAATTGTTTTTTTTTTTCTTTCTAAATTTAGGTAGTTACTGTGATGATTTCAAGTATGTATTCATTATGGTTACTAATGCACGTTTCATCATGCTATCATGTTTAATGATTGATTAGGAGTGTCTAATTAAAGTCACAGTAGCCAATTAACCTTTTGCATGCTTTTTGTAATCAACTAGAAACATCCCAACTTTTGGATTTTTACTTCCCTATAATTAACTAATTATCCACTAAATAGTTGGGTAATTAAGAGAGACTAATTGAAATCACTCATGACAAGTTAATGGACCAATCAAAACTGAAAGTTTTAATAGACCAGACTTTGTGACACACTTAATTTGCCTTTTCTGAACTTTCAGTGCTACTGCTAAGCTATATGATTTATGTACTGCTTTTATGCATTTTAATGAGCAAATTGATTTAGTGAGTGCTAGTAGACTAAAGCATGAGGTTAATAGATTAACCATATCAGGATGCAAGGAAGGCAGGTTTTAGTTCACAAGCTCCAAGAGCTAGTAAAATAGAAATTGTAACCAAAGGAAAAAAAATAATATCTCATTTTAGTCTACGAAAACTAAGGTTTAGTCGACAAGATGAGCTAATTTGTCTCTAAGTTATAAAGGCAAGGCAGAGTTTTCAACTAGCTTCATACCATGTTGCTAATGCTTTGTGTATGAGAGCATCTTAATTTATTGAATGAAAAACTGTAGTGACTCTTGCATTTTGGATTAATGAACTCAGGTACTAAAAATTAAACTGAATATGACAACCATGCAATGTTGGTTCATTTCTGAACTCAAGATATCCTTGTCACGTTTAATTCACAGGAATTCGGATGTGCTTTTGGAGTTTTAACTTACCTAAATAGAGAGTGGATTTGGAGTTATAGAGTTCTGTTTTTTCAAATCTATGAATTGATGAACATATATGTTAGGAATAGACCAGTTATTAATAAGGTCTATGTGAGGCGTTGTAAGAGAGTCGTAGGGGATCCGGCTAGCTGTATACTTGAAATTAATTCTGTTTCTTGCTGTTCAGAGTTAGTTAGGCTATAAATAGGAGCTGTAAAGAGAGTGAGTTAGTTTTGGATTTAGTTAGTTGAGGAGTACCCTGAGTTACTCGAATTACTCAACCTATTCTCTAGGTCTCTCTCACATTGAGAGGATTTGGGGATTTAGGGTTCTTGAATAAAATCGGCAGTTCTCAGTTAATTCAGTACTAGTGTCTATCAATGTACTGAATTGATTAATACTTGAATGATTGACTACCAGTTATTTTCTGGTTTTGGGTGAGATTGGATTGTATATGGTATGGACATGTTTTCTAGGAAATTTTAAAGTAATGTGTGATACTGCAGATGCTTAAAAGTTTTGTTTTGATTATGAATTAGCTTGAATAATTTGAATGAGCTATATGCTTTATCAAGTTCCAATTTGGAACTAATTTTCACATGCTATTGCTGTCTCCTTTGTTTATAACTTCAGTTATACATGATCGTTTTGGGTGCCGTTTTATATTTTCACATAACCCTAAGACATGTATCTTTCAGTTCCAAAACAATTGAATTTTATATCCTTGTCATTTAATACAGTTTTTGGTTTGAAGTTAATATAAATTCTGCATTTCACATGCTGTCATGTCTTGGGAAATCTATATCCAATTAATCGTAACTTGAGTTATAAATTCTTTGGAGATTAAACCAATTTTAGTACAAGAATTATTCATAATAGATATGCACTGGGAAGTTTCACAATTTTATCTTATATACATCAATTTTAGAGCGCGTTGAAACTTATTCTGTTTAATGATCGAATCTGATTTAGTCTACTTTTAATGCATATAACTTCAGATAGAAAAATAATTTGAGTCAAGAACGGATTTTGAAAGGTAACAGGTATTATTTTATGTGTGTCAAATTTCAGAAATTTTGGTCACATAGGCTGTTTATAGTACACCAAACACCAGATCAGTTCAAATCTGTCATATGCACTAAGTCAGTTCACTTTGTTAGATCATATATTGTGTTATAGGCTTATTGCATAAGTTCCGCCCCACTTATATGATTCAAGTGATTATTCAGTTATAGACCAAGGTCTATTCATAGCATGGTCTCTCTGCGCTTCTCTTCAACTTGAACAAAAATCAAAATTCATGTAAGAGTAGGCAATGTAATGTTACTTGTAGCTAATTATATCTAGCAGTGAAGAATTTTGACTTCAAGTGATGGGAATTCTTTTTCCAATCATCTAGGATTTGGACATTGCAGCTTGTATAGAAGTGGGGAATCGCAAATATTAAGCTTGCTTCCTTCTTACTATATTTTATTCCAGTACTTGCTTTTTAAAATATGCACTATCTATTCATAGCATGGTCTCTCTGCTCTTTTCTTCAACTTGAACAAAAATCAAAATTCATGTAAGAGTGGGCAATGTAATGTTACTTGTAGCTAATTATATCTAGCAGTGAAGAATTTCGACTTCAAGTGTTGGGAATTCTTTTTCCAATCATCAAGGATTTGGACAATGCAGCTTGTATAGAAGTGGGGAATCACAAATATTAAGCTTAATTAGTAATAAGCTTGCTTCCTTCTTACTATATTTTATTCCAGTACTTTCTTTATAAAATATGCACTGTAAATTTGGGTTAACCAAAGTTAAAAAGCACTCGATCTTTCTCAAATGACAACTGTTATTGGTTATGCCTGTGGATACGAATCAGAACTTCCCTGCTGTGACCGCTGCATATCAGGCACTTGAGCAAGGACGTTCTGGTTCCGTTGTTGATACTGAGGCAGCAATGCCGTTGGAGGAAGAGAAGTTGTTGAAGGAGGCGAAGAAACTGCCTATTGCATTCTTGTTCTTTCTGTTTCCTCTCATTATTTTGTACTTATTTTGAATTTGATCCCATTTTTTTTGAATTTTGTTGTTTGAAATTGTATTCTTTGTGAAAGTTGTCTATTTCTGTTTTGTTTGTTTTTTGGAATATATTTTTATGCATTCAGATATCGTAGTGCTTTCCATTTTTCTATTGTTAAAAAGCGAAACTTATGAAACCATTGTTACGTTCTTCTTCTCAATCGTTTTTTGGAGGTGGGGTGGGGGACTAAGTGCCAAGTTATTTGTTGGAGAATGAGCAAATGAGGACCTAAGTGCAGAGGGCCATATATACATAACTTTTATACCTTCAAAACTACAGCCCATCTTAGGGATAGGTACTAAAATAATTTCCCCCCAAAAAAAGAAAATTTAAATATTAGGCAAGCTGATGCCAAGTTATTTTCAAGACTTGCAAACTTTCTTCCTACTGATGTGCATATATGATTTGTTTCTGTCAAGTAAAATGCTCGCCATAATCTGTGGTGGTGAATGGTGTCCTCCTCAAATTTAAACTTATTTCCTCCCAATAATAACTCTTATTAGCCACATAGGGTTTACTAATAGATGATGACATCAATAACTGGATGGAAAACACAAATGATGTTTACTTGACTAATGCGTACCTTTTGTTGCTCAAAATGTTGTTGTAAAATTTTGGGCTTAATTGCACTTTTCGTCCCTGATCTATGCTCTTAGTGCAATTTTAATCCCCTTTGTTCAAAATGAGCAATTTTAGTACACCAAATATCAAAATGTGACAATTGGGTCCTTCCGTTAGTCTCCGTTAAATTTCAAAGGAATATTCTTATTTAGATTCTTTTTTATTATTTACACCACCATGGATATGACACATCAGAAAATAAAATAAAAAATAAAAAATTATCCCAAAATCACTCTCCTTTAATCTTCACCCTATCTTCACGTTTTTTTAAAAAAAAAACTTCACCTATCATCTTCATTATCCATCTCCTATCATCTTCACCCAAATTCAGAACCCTTCATCTTCACCTCCCCCCCCCCCATCTCTTTCCTCTAACAACCCACAAAACCCAGGGGTCATGATTTGAAACCCACAAAACCCAAGGAACCACCGCGATGTCCTCCTCATTTTCTCCTGTTGCCACTGCGTATTCGCCTCTTTGGAACCACCACCATCCAAACTCAAGCCAGGAACCACAGATCTGCGCCACCCCCTTGCCTCTACAGATCCAGTACAGAAGATAGGTGTGGTGATGGGTTCAATGGAGATGGGTTTTGTTTTACCTCCACAGATCTGCAGAAGAAGTGGGGTTTTGCTATTGCCTCCATTCTCTCTGCTTAGGGTCTTCATCTGGATAGTAAAGCTGCAATATTGCTTCAATCACAGATTTGTTCTGGGTTCATATCACAGAAAAGGGGACCTCCAGAATTCACATTTTTGTTCTGGGTTCATATCACAGATCTCAATCTTTTGGGTTCTGGGCAGTGAGAGGGTGAATGTTGAAGAAGAAGAGGAAAGAAATGGTCGGATGGATGAGGTTCAAGAAGAAGAGAGTGGTGGTGGTGCCATGGAAGAGGAAGAAGAAGAATAATGGAGAATGGTAGTGGTGGGTTTGTGGTGCTGCTAACGGAGAGATGAATTGTTTATGAATTGTTGAAGAAGATAAAAAGTTTAAAAGAAAAAAGAAAATTAAAAGAAAATGAATTAGAAAATATATGACATGGCATCCTAGTGGCGTACACTGTCATATCCACGTTATTAATGAGGTCCATGTAAACAAAGTCTGTTAACAATTTGACGGAAGGACCCAATTGTCACATCTTGATCTTAGGTGTACTAAAATTGCTCATTTTAAACAAAGGGGATCAAAATTGCACGAGGGGTATTGATCAGGGACGAAAAGTGCAATTAAGCCAAAATTTTGAATCAATCAGACGGGAGTGATATCATCTTAATTAAATATTCTGCCCGTTTTTAGATCGAAGCAAGACAAAGAACCAGAACTTGAAGCTGTATCAGAGACCGTAGGTCCTGGCCCTTCTGAAGAATCTGGGACAAATGGTATGGGATTGGTTTTGGATCTGGACTAAGATTTTTCTCCTCAGACATGGTTGTCTTTCTGCTGTGGTACTAATATAGATATACCTGTCTGTCTAACTTTGGAATATTTAGCTCCTCAAGAAATAGATGAGATATGAGCTTGTGCACCATTGATCTCTTAACTTCAAATGTTTCACTGGTTCCCTACTATATGTACCTATGCGGCATTAATGTGTCTTGCCTCCATTTAAATGTAATAGAGCTGTTCTCTATTTTCAAATGGTCGGTAAATATAATTTTTTATGGAAGAGAACAATGTTCCTCATTTTGAACTGCTCACCGTGTCACATTTTTCGTTTTCTTGTGAACTTTTTAATTAGTAATTGGTTTTGGCTTTGAGAAAGCAGATTGTCTTCTGTCTATAATGCCTTTGAGGCGGTAATAGGAGAATTACACATTGTCGAGCTTTTATGGACATAATTGTTAAAGTGACCAATGATTTGTATTTTAATGACTCAACATAATAATTTCCTGACTTTAGAGTAGTTCCTATTTAATATTTTCTTTCTTGAATAGGAAAAATTGAAAGAAAAGAAACCTACTTTGGCTGATGCATTGACTCAGACTCTTCAAGCAATGCACAAATCTTGATGCATTGGCCTCATTGATGTTGTAGAAGGTAGGCTTCGCCCCTATAATTTTTTGTGCTTTATATTTGTCTTGGATTTGATGAGATACAAAGGATTTAACTATTATATTTACAGATATTAACAACCTACAGTTTTTCTATTAGAGTATATGCTATGGAGTTAGTTACTCTAGTAGTTAGTTATCTTAGCTGTCAAGTCTAGTAGTTAGTTATCTTAGCTGTCATGCTTAGCTGTCAAAGCTGAGCTGGCATAACAGAATTGGTTAGCTTCTTATGCAAGCTTGTAACTCTCTATAAATAGAGAGATCATCAATTGTACTCTTTAGTTTTACAATCAATACAATTCAGTTAAACATTTTCAATATGGTATCAAGAGCAAGGTACGGTCCTTGAGGATTTTCTCTCAGATTTTTCTTAGGTTTTTCTTCTTCTTCTTCATCACCATGGCTGATGAAGCTTCTGCTCCTGCAACTCCTATACCTACTCCAGCACCAGTTTCAGTGGCTCTGTCACAATCGAGTGCATCTACACTGGTTCACAAGCTCACGCTGAAGCTTGATGATTCCAATTTCCTCTCATGGAAGCAACATGTTGAAGGAATTGTCAGGTCTCATCGCTTGCAGAGTTTTCTTGTAGATCCAGAGATTCCACTGCGTTTTCTCAGTGAACAGGATCGTATCAATGCTATTGAGAATCCTGCATATCAACTCTGGGAGCAACAGGATTCTGCTTTGTTCACATGGCTTCTTTCTTCTCTATCGCCTTCTGTGCTTCCTACCGTTGTGAATTGCAAGCACGCGTGGGAGGTTTGGCAAGCTGTTCTTGATTTCTTTCAAGCTCAGTCACTCGCGCAATCTACACAATTGCGATCTGAGCTTCGCACCATCACCAAAGGATCGAAGAGTACTTCGGATTTTCTCAAGCGTGTGAAGTCGATCGTGAATGCGCTCATCACGATTGGCGATCCGATCTCTTATCGTGAACATCTGGAAGCGATCTTCGATGGTCTTCCTGATGACTATAGTCCTCTGATGACGATTGTTTACAATCGGAGTGAGCAGTGCTCGATCTCGCATGTTGAGGCGATGATCATCGCGCATGAAGCGCGTTTGGATCGATCGCGCGCACGACAACTTCAAGCTTCTGCACCGGCGGCGCTTCTCGCTCACGCGACTGCACCACCGCCGTCGCCGGTGGTTTCTCCGTCTCCGGCGACACCTACTGCACCGTCTCCGGTGACCGTCGCGCCTCCGTTACCGGTACACACTGAAGTCAACTATGCCTCGAGCAACGTTGACTCTTCCTCAGCATCTGATGATCGTGGTAGATCTGGCGATTCTCGTGGCTCTGGTGATCGCGGTGGCTACAACAATTATGGTGCACGCGGTGGCAGATCAAATCGTGGTGGTCGTGGCTCTGTTCAGTGCCAAATCTGTCATAAATTTGGTCATGATGCTAGCATCTGCTATCATCGAGGAAATTCTTCTTCCTCTGGTTCTCAGAGTCAACCTACTATGTCTTCACAAGCTGCTGTTTCTTCTCTTCTTGGCTTGCTTCCACAGTTTGGTTACACACCTTTTCGTGGATTTCAGCCTTTTGGCTCTCCTGCACAATTTGGTGTGCCTTTTGCTGGCTCAGGCTATGGTCCTAACCTTCCTTTACAACAAGGTGCTATGTTTGCGTCTCCTGGCTATGGTTACACTGCTCCTGCACCTTCTGGCTTTGGATTTGGTTTATTTCCTCGAGCTCCAGCACAGAACTCTCGTGCACCTCAGGCTATGATTGCTTCTGCACCACAGGCTATGGTAGCTTCTGCTCCTTCCACTCTTGGCAGTTGGTTCCCTGACTCAGGAGCTACACATCATGTTACTCATGATGCCTCAGTTCTTTCAGATAGCATGTCAGTTACTGGCAATGATCAAGTGTTCATGGGTAATGGACAAGGTTTGCCTATAAAGTCTATTGGTTCAGCCTCCTTTTCTTCTCCATTACACACACACACCACTCTAAAACTTCACAATCTTTTGCTAGTTCCTAATATTACTAAAAATCTTGTCAGTGTTAGTAAATTTGCCAGGGATAATGGTGTTTTCTTTGAGTTTCATCCTTACCATTGCACTGTTAAATCTCAGGACAATTCTAGGACTCTCCTTCGTGGCTCTCTTGGTCAAGATGGCTTATACACCTTTGATGGCATGCACTCCTCAACATTCCTCAAGGGACTTTCTTCTGCTTCTGTCCCCTCTACCTTTTCAGTGACCAAGTCTTCTCCTGCTGATGTTAATAATACAGTTTCTGTTTTAAATAATGTCCCTAATGTACCAAGCCACACATCATATGAATTGTGGCATTCTAGACTAGGGCATCCTCATCATGAGGCTCTGCAATCTGCTCTTTCCATATGTAAAATACCAATACCACATAAATCAAAGTTTTCAGTTTGTCAAGCTTGTTGTGTTGCTAAATCTCATAGATTACCTTCCTCTTCTTCTACTACAGTTTATACTTCTCCTTTAGAATTAATATTTGCAGATTTATGGGGTCCTGCCTCCATTGAATCTTCTGCTGGTTATTTTTATTTTCTTACTTGTGTTGATGCCTTCTCCAGGTTCACCTGGATTTATCCTATTAAAAGAAAATCTGATACTTGTTCTGTGTTTCTTCAATTTCAAGCAATGGCTGAATTGAAATTTGGTCTTAAAATAAAATCAGTTCAAACTGATGGTGGCACAGAATTCAAACCTCTAGTTCCTTATTTTACCAAGCTAGGTATAGACCATAGACTGACTTGTCCTCACACACACCATCAAAATGGTAGTGTTGAGAGGAAACATCGCCATATAGTTGAAACTGGTTTGTCTCTCTTGGCCTATGCTCACATGCCTAATTCTTATTGGGACCATGCTTTTCTTACTGCTGTTTTTCTCATAAACAGGCTTCCCACTCCAGTTCTTGATAACATTAGTCCTTATCACAAACTCTTCAAAGTTCCAGCAGATTATAGTATCCTTAGGGTGTTTGGAAGTGCATGCTATCCCCATCTCAGACCTTACATTTCATCTAAATTGTCCTTCAGGTCTAGAGAGTGTGTTTTTCTTGGCTATTCTTCCTCTCACCAAGGTTACAAGTGTCTATCTAGTGATGGAAAAATCTACATCTCCAAAGATGTGAGGTTTAATGAGTTTAAATTTCCATATTCCACTTTGTTTAGTTCTGATGCTGTGATGTCTAGCTGTTCAGGAATCTCTTCTACTATTCCTGTTATTGCTTCAGTTCCTCTTGAGCAGCAACCTCTCTTTGCAGCAGCTCCTGCATCTCCTGCAGCTACTGGTTCTTCTCACCCTCTACAAGAGGCTTCTGCAGAAGCAGTTGCAGCTACTGGTTCTTCTCTTGGGCATGAAGGATCTTCAGTTCCTCATTCTCCTAATGAAGCAGTTACACCTAATGCTTCTCCTCCAGCATCTGATTCCTCTGCTGTGCCTCCAGTAATTAATGCTCATCCAATGCAGACTAGGTCTAAGTTTGGTATTGTTATGCCAAGACTTTTTCCAACTCTATTACTTGCACAAACTGAGCCTACCACTACGAGGAATGCTTTAAAGGATCCTAAGTGGTTAGCAGCAATGAAGTCAGAATATGAAGCACTCATGGCCAACAATACTTGGACTCTGGTTTCTTTTCCAAAGGGGAGACATCCTATAGGGTGTAAATGGGTGTTTAGGATTAAGGAAAATCCTGATGGATCAGTCAATAGATACAAAGCTCGCCTTGTGGCTAAAGGATATCATCAAGTAAAGGGGTTTGATTATGCTGAAACTTTTTCCCCTGTGGTAAAACCAATCACTATTAGGTTGATCCTTAGTTTGGCTGTCTCTAAACAGTGGCATATACATTAGCTAGATGTGAACAATGCTTTTCTTCATGGTGCTTTGCAAGAAGAGGTGTACATGCAACAGCCTACTGGTTTTCAGAATTCAGACAAGTCTCTTGTGTGCAAGCTTAATAAAGCTTTATATGGACTCAAGCAGGCTCCTCGAGCTTGGTTTGATAGATTGAAGGCAGCTTTGGTTAAGTATGGTTTTAAGGCTAGTTGCTGTGATCCTTCCTTATTTACCTTTCACAACAAGTCCAATGTGATCTATATTCTTGTCTATGTTGATGACATAATCATCACAGGAAATTTCTTGCCTTTTATTCAAGAGGTAGTACAGAAACTTAATTCTGAGTTTGCTTTGAAGCAGTTGGGCCAATTGGACTATTTTCTAGGGGTTCAAGTACACCACTTGCAAGACAGATCACTCCTCTTAACTCAGTCCAAGTACATAGGAGATCTCCTTGAGAGGGCTGATATGGCTGAGGCTAAGGGAATTTCTACACCTATGGTTAGTAATTCAAAATTGAGCAAACATGGGGGTGACTACTTTGAAGATCCTACACTCTACAGGTCCATTGTGGGGGCTTTGCAATATGCAACTCTCACTAGACCTGAAATTAGTTTTGCTGTCAATAAAGTGTGTCAATTTCTCAGCCAACCTCTACAAGATCATTGGAAGGCTGTCAAAAGGATACTTAGGTATCTAAAGGGAACCATTCATTATGGCCTGCTAATTAAGCCTTGTTCTTTGCATACTCCAGTGCCATTGACTGCATATTGTGATGCAGATTGGGGCTCTGACCCTGATGATAGAAGGTCGACCTCAGGTTCCTGTGTTTTCTTTGGACCAAATCTTGTCTCCTGGACATCTAAAAAGCAAACACTGGTTGCCAGATCCAGTACTGAAGCTGAGTACAGAAGTCTGGCCAATACTTCTGCTGAGTTGCTATGGATTCAATCACTGCTTCATGAGCTTCATGTTCCATTCATGACTCCAAGAATCTTATGTGATAATATGGGGGCAGTTGCTTTGACCCATAATCCAGTGCTTCACACTAGGACAAAGCACATGGAACTAGACATTTTCTTTGTTAGGGAAAAGGTTCTGAATCAGTCTCTTTTTGTTCATCATGTACCTTCAGTTGATCAGCTTGCAGATATATTCACCAAAGCCCTCTCTCCTACTCGGTTTGAAGCACTTAGAACCAAACTCAATGTGGCTGAGAAACTTGTTTCTCACCCACCTTGAGTTTGAGGGGGTATATTAGAGTATATGCTATGGAGTTAGTTACTCTAGTAGTTAGTTATCTTAGCTGTCAAGTCTAGTAGTTAGTTATCTTAGCTGTCATGCTTAGCTGTCAAAGCTGAGCTGGCATAACAGAATTGGTTAGCTTCTTATGCAAGCTTGTAACTCTCTATAAATAGAGAGATCATCAATTGTACTCTTTAGTTTTACAATCAATACAATTCAGTTAAACATTTTCAATATTTTCTTTATCTACATGTGCTGGGTCTATGATTTTAATGTTGTATCTGATCTTCTTGTTGAGTGTATTGTGTTTCATGTGGTGCAGATGTTAAGATAGCCACAAAAAACAAAGCCCCCTTGTGCGATCGTTAACCTTGACTTGGGTGACATTTTGTACTGAATCAAGTAACAAGGGCATCATTACAAAGATGCATAAGGATTATGTGCCAATATTAATGGAGGTCAGTTTCTTCTTTCCTTCCGATTGTGTTAGATTTTTTCTTTTTTTTTCTGGATTAATTTAAAAATAGTATATGCAATAGCTTTCATATGGTTCAGCAACTCTACTTCTCTTAGCTTAAATACTAATTTAATCCCCTTCTTTCCGCACATGATGTAATAACTGTTTGATTTCAGTTTAGTTAATCTGCCTTGTGAATGATTTGAGTTCTGGGTTTTCTGATATAGGATCTAATTTATTTCAATTTTGTTTCTGTTGAAAGCTCATTGTATAAAATATCTGGTATCTTTTTATGCTTTTTTGTTAATTTTAATATTTGAATCTCGCAGTCCCTAAATGACGGTACTCCTGAAGTGAGGGATGCTGCCTTTTCTGCATTGGCCGCAATAGCTAAGGTAAAACTTTTACATTATATCTGCATACATGCCTATAAATATTTTTTGGTTTGGAGGTTTGAGCATCATTATGTTCATTCTCCTGCAGTTGGTTGGCATGAGACCTCTAGAGAAATCCCTGGAGAAAGTTGATGAAGTCAGAAGAAAAAAACTTTCGGAAATGACTTCAGGTTCTGAAGATGCTTTGCCCGGTGGCTCTTCTACAGGTTTGTAATTTTTTCGATAGAAAAGAACTATTATTAGATGAGAAGTGGAAATGCAAGAGAAGACGAAGTTTCCTCTGCTCTGGAAGAAAATGTTTGAAAGACTAAAGTTTCCTTTGTAATTCACATTCCTTGGTTACCAGTTTGACGGGGCCAGCTGTGGAGTAACTGAATGTCTCTTAAGTGAATATGGGGACCTAGCTGCTTAATTCAGCCTTTCTTCTCGTCATGGACCTACAAGCTGAATGAAATTTGAAAACAAAAATGAAGCCCGTCACAACACTAGGGAACTAAGAGCAAATTCATTTGAACTTTGAAGGAGAGATAGGTAAAGAGACCACCTCCGCAGCATAAAGAAACCGCCACCCACCTTAGTGCCTAAAAAAACAGTTTTGTTTCTCAAACAAATACTTCTTTAGTTTGTTTAGAACTTTGGATAATATACAGAAAAAAACAGAATTTGCAAAAAAATCTTTTTTCAGCTTTTTTTAGTTGTTATTAGTAGCTTCTAAAAACAATCTATTGTGGTAGACTAGAAAGAAAAAATATTTCTGTTGATTGTAACCTATTGGAGTATATAGGTTAAGCTACAACCAGTGCATGGATTATGACCCTATGTGTCACTTATAGTTTGTTAATGCCAGTTGTGTTAGTATCGGTAAATCCTAACAGCCAAACAATAGAGAAATAAGGATAAAAGAGTGGTTCTTTTTGGTATTTACTGAATAAGAAACTGCTATTATTTATAATAGGAAAATAAAAGACACAGCACGGAAATCCTTCTTACAAGGGAAAATGCCTTCCAAGGGTGAAACCTCTTTAGAATACCCAATGCTCAAATGATGACTCTAACCTAAGGAGGGCACTCCTTTTTATAATAATGTTTCATATCAAGCTTTTCCTACTTTCTTAACAACCTTGACTTATTTCTTAAAATTGTGTTTACTAGAGTCTCCGAGCCAAATTTTCTTTGATCTTTGAAGTTTGAATAATTATTGATTTGCTTAATTTTTTTATCTGCAATTTGATTTCTTTGTTCCCACACTTGAGTGCTAGAAGTTATTCATTTTCTGTTGAGCTAATTTTGTGCTGACAATAATGACATTGCAGCTTTGGTGCAAACTACACGTGCAAGTTCATCTTCTGCGGAGGTGTGTTTATGTTGCTTTTTATTTATTCGTTTGAGAAATCTAACTTTTAGCTTCATTTCATTCATCTGTTGCTCCTGTGATTGAATGGATAATTTGATTTATAAGATAAAAAGGATGATGGTTTTTAGACTGTAGTTTGAAAGTACTCCTCTGCTATACTTCTCTTTCTCTCTTTGACACCTCGCTCCAATAAAAGAACTTGGTAATCATGAAGAGAATGTGACTTCAGGCTTTGCCTTTAATAACATGTGGGAAATTATTGATTATCTGCCAATGATGTTTCATGCAATCTTTGTGTATCTAAAATTCTGCAGCCCACTGAGATGAGTCTTGAAGAGATTAAAAGCCGAATAGGTTCTCTTATAAATCCAGACACCATCAACCTATTAAAAAGTGCTGTCTGGAAGGAGCGACTTGAAGGTTGTTAATTAATTTATCTGTTTTCTAACTTTGTTGTTATTTTAATGTGCATTGATGAGGAGGAAGCATGTTGGCAGGACTTGGAGGTGTATTAGATGGCGTGATAGGAAATCTAACCTTCAACATCATCATTACACCTATGTCATAATTTGATAATCTTAGCTTTTTCTTTGTAAAGCTTGGGAGATCGTATGCGCAATTCTTCTCAAGTCATTTTATTATGTGCAATTATTCTCAGAACATAGAACTAGCTTTTTTAAGTCTTTCTATTTAATGGTTTTATAGTTGTGGGAAAGTAATATATATCTACGTAACGTTTGGTGTGTATTTCTAGCCTATGGAGATTCTTTTCTAGAGTCAACCAAGAACAAACTTCCAGTTTTATCTCCTATCCATGTAAGGGGATGTCAAATTAGTCTATGGACTTGATAGAAATTTAACTCCCGTGCTATTCTCATGTCTGTCACGTTTAGTTCCTGACATCCTTCCCTCATCTTAATTGCAAATGAATGGTTAGTGTGGCATATACTGTTCGACCTGTCTGCTGATGTGCCTCCTCTCACCTTCTACACAAAACCAGTCAATTTAGTCCCTACTCCCTACTTCGTATAAACCAAAAAGCCCCAAATTTCATCAATGCCTGTTGGTTCTAGTGGAGAGGAGCTTAGTTCCCCCTTAAACAAGGTTTTCCTGTTGACATTAGTCTTGTATACCGCTGGGAATTCCTTGCTCTCTTAAATGGGTCCACTTGGCTTGGCTCAGATTAGCCGGATCAAAGTAACTTCCTTTTATCAACACCATGGACTAAACTCACCAATGCATATAAGGAATTAAATTTTTAAAGTTAAATCAAGGGACTACTTTGATGGCCTTTACATATGTTGGGGATGGAATGGGTGGTTTACTCTGATTTCTTAGTTGGAATACAAGAGAATGATGTTGCCTTTGTCTATGTGTCCTACAGGCTTATATTTCCCTGACATCTATGGCAGATTTATCTTACTATTTTTTAAATTTGAGTATTATTTTTGGTTTTTTATTTGTGGTACATCGTAACTTGACCCTCTTCACATTCTAATTGAACTTTATCTTGTGATCTAAGTCGGGAAACGTTGTGGTAAAAATAAGTTGTATGAACGTGCTCTTTAGACTTTTGCAGCCATTTCTTCGCTGAAACAGTAAGTTGAAGGCTTACAAGACCTTGACAAATCAGTAGAAATTTTGATTCGTTTACTCTGCACCTTGCCTGAACGGGGCAAGAAAATGTTCATGTTTAGAACCCATTTTATTTTAGATTTTGAATGATTTGTTTCACTATTAATTGATTGTTTACAATGGAATTAGCAGTATAAGAAGTCCCATAGTGCTTGTAATTTCCTTTAGCAGGTTCAGCAGCAGGTTATTGAAGTTATTACTCATGTAGCTTCAATTCCAACTAAATTCCCAAAGAAGTGTGTAGTACTTTGCCTTTCGGGTGGGTATTGTCGTTTGGTTCATTTTTTTAGTTTCCAGCAATAAACAATGTTCTAAAATGAAATCTTTCATGTGTTACATAATGAATGACTGGTATTCTGATTTGCTACCTCGTTTTTGTTTTTGTTTTTTGGCAGGTCTAAGTGAACGTGTAGCAGATATTAAGACACATGCACATGCTATGAAATGCCTTACTACCTTTTCTGAAGCAGTTGGTCCAGGATTCATCTTTGAAAGAGTAAGCATGCTTATTCTTTATGAGCATATCTTCTTATTGTCCATACGTGTGTGCCTTCCTTGCTTGTCTATTTGAATAGTTTATAGCACTGATAAAAAATACTTCAGTAATATGTTTTCCTTGAAAGAGTAATATATTAATATGATCATTTAGAAACTCTTTTTGTGACTTCACTCACTGTTTTAAATAATTGAGTTCCCTTTCCATGATATATTGTCATTATAATTCTAGTGGCAGCTTGTCTGTGCATCACTATAATGTTGCTATTGTCATGGAAATTTGTGGAAGGTGAATTCATTTTCCCCGTTTGATGATTTTTTCATAGCTAATTATCTGAAGTTTTTTTAGTTGAATTTTCCTTAAATCTGTGAGACCTAATAATAGGTGATAGGATACACAATTTTATAGCATACACATTTCTCGTCGATCAACTTTTTATTATTTTAAAAATCAGGTCAGAATATTTTGTTGCTTCTGCAAGTAATAACTTATTGGTAGATGTGCATAATTTCTTTCCTCTTCATGTGTTAAAAGAGTGTGGGTAAGTTCATACTTCATAGGGGCGAAAAATAGATAGCACCACTAAATCTTTTTGACAGACTATTATCTTTCTTTTTCTTATCTTTATATGTACTAATTAGTAATCTTTTAATAACTACTTTTTGTTTAAAAATATTCTTATTGTTGTAGCTCTACAAGATCATGAAGTGATGAAGGAGCATAAGAATCCAAAGGTTCTCAGTGAGGGAATTTTGTGGATGGTCTCTGCCGTTAAGGATTTCAGTGTATCACATTTAAAGCTTAAGGTGCATTATCTGTATTTACATATTTTTAATGCTTTTCACTTTTGGGTTGAACTTCTTTGCTTTAATACAAGTCTCATTTTGTAGGATTTAATCGATTTTCTTAAAGAAACTGGGCTGCAGTCAAGTGCAGCTGCTAGCTGCTACTAGAAATGCTTCAATTAAGTTCTTGGGTGTTCTGCACAGACTTGTTGGTCCAGGTGACTTTGCTACAACTTTCAAATGTCCATATCTTACTATTTGATTGTTTAAGGTTCTAAGGTTCTTCCCCCTTGTAGACATTAAGGGTTTCTTGCTGATGTTAAGCCTGCACTACTCAGTGCCCTTGATACAGAGTATGAGAAGAATCCATTTGAGGTATGTTATGTTCAGAGGTTCAAGTTCTTTGTCTTACAATGATTTCCTAATGCCCTCATTTTGTTTTGCTTCAGGGAGCATCTGCAATCCCCAAGAGAACTATCAAGGCAGCAGAGTCATCTTCATCTGTGGCGGCTGGTGGGCTGGATGGCTTGCCTCGTGAAGACATTAGTGGAAAGATCACTCCAATTCTCTTGAAGACCCTGGAAAGTCCTGATTGGAAGGTTTGGTTGATAAAATCTAATAAATCATTCGTTTTTTTAGCTTGTTTCGAACTTTGAGTAATTGAGGAAGTATATTGTTGTGCTATTGAATCACTTTTTGTGCTTTGCACTTTTGCCTATTGTAGGTACGTATGGAGTCCGTGGATGCTGTAAACAAAATACTGGAAGAGGCTAATAAGCGCATTCAAGCTACTGGAACTGGTAGTCCATTCGAATTCACTATGTTCCTTTTGAAGTTTTGAACTTTGCTTTCTCTGTACTCCCTCTCATTAACTTCCTCTTCCTATGGATACGATTTATGCTTTATTTTGTAATTCTTCAATTTTTATCCTGTTTAACATAAAACTCTTGTCAATCTTTGTAATTGTTGCTAACTCTTCCATTATCAGGTGAGTTATTTGGGGCTCTTAGGGGACGGCTCATTGACAGCAACAAAAACTAGTCATGGCTACGTTGACAACCATTGGTAATGTTGCATCTGCAATGGGACCTGCTGTGGAGAAATCGAGCAAGGTGAGAGGTTTCACATTTATATCTTTCCAGTTGGGATTGTTGTATTTCCCTTTTCAAAGTTGAAGTATCTTGAAATATTTCTGTTGTAGGGTACTCTGTCTGACATGTTGAAATGTCTTGGTGACAATAAGAAGCACATGAGAGAATGTGTGCTGAATACTTTAGACTCTTGGCTAGCTGTTGTTCATCTTGATAAAATGGTATCTCCTAATCTTGTATTTTGTCATTCTTTTGTCTTGGTATCTTTTTCCTGAGCATGATGTTACTGTAGGTTCTTTATGTTACAATTGCTTTGACGAATTCTAAACTTGGTGCGGAAGGGCGTAAAGATCTTTTTGATTAGTTATCTAGGCATCTTTCTGGGCTGAGTAGTTTTGCTGAAGCTGCGCAACTTCTGAAGCCAGCTTCTGCGATGACAGTAAGTTTTGGTTACTCGTTCCCCTTGGTATGTGTCATTATGAAATTCAATTAGGTCTAACATATAATGTTATTGGATAATGTATGATGGCTCCTTAGGATAAATCCTCCGATGTTCGCAAGGCAGCAGAGGCTTGCATTACTGAGATACTGAGAGTTAGTGGACATGAAATGGTATTTACGCATATGAGAAAAATGATCATTTGTTCTCTAGGTTTCCTTATCATTCATTAGATATCAATTGCCTTGAAATTTTTTATTTATGAAATTCCGGTTCACCTTGGACGGATGTGTTACACAATGTTCAGGACATGGTGTAGAACATGCAAACAACAACGAATAGAATTACACGTGTTGTTAAATGGTTGGTTCTGATTTGGGGATTTTGGGGTTGATTTTGATTTGGGGAGTTAATTAGATTAGGTTAATTAATTTAGGGTTAGATTAGAACTAGTTAATTTATGTTAATTAAAAAAATTATTTTTTAATGCCACGTCAGCATCATTAAACCAGTCAGCGTGCCAAATCATCACCCGTCAGAGCTCCGGGCTCCGTCGAGGACCTGCTCCAGACGTTTTGCAAAAATAGGGATGTATTCCACAAATTTTTTCAGGGAGGGACAGGGACGGATCCAGAAATTTTTAGTCGTGGGGGCAACATATACAAATAAATTTATAGCATTGAAAAGATAAAATATTACTATTAAAAGTTAACATGTACACCATAAATGAGACGTCATTTTAAGATAGAAGATATTGAGGTTTGATTATGTGCAAGTCATATATAGAAGTGTGTGAAATCATTATTACACTAACTTTTTCTATATTTTGTAAAATACATTAACCTCCCATTCTTTATGTACCCTTTAAAATAGTTGAAGGATGTCTAGTGCTATAATAATAAATTTAAAGAGAGATCATTGCAATATTCATAAACTTATAGGAGGTTGGTTTAATGTTCCAGAAATTTCAATTCAATAATGTTGAACTCATGGTAAGTACAATTTTCTCTTTGTTTTTAACACGCCTATTTCACAAGCTCACACTCTAGTTAAAGATTGAAATAGCTTACGGGAAATGAGAACCAAGTGACATAGAAGTCTAAAAACTCTAAACTCTAAAGCATGGGGCAGTTACATATATTTACTACTAAATAATATTACATGGGGGCAATTTTATATACTTACTATTAAATATAATACTAGTGTTATAGTGTTTTGGAAAGAAAAAAAAACTGTTGGGGCAAATGCCCCCATGGTGTTACATGTGCATCCGTCATTGGGGAGGGACTTAGATCAGACGGCGAGACAAAGATCGGGACTAATTTGAGGATTAAGCCTATACAAAAAGAATAAAACAAAATAACACAAGGAATTCGTAACTCAGTTCGGTGCAACATTACCTACGTCTGGAGGGTTTTCACCCAAGAAAGAAAACTCACTATTAGTAGTTTAGGAATAATCGGTCTTACAACAACACTCATTGTCCATAAGCCTTGCAACCTAAACGCTACTCAGTGTATTTCTACTTAGTACTCCCCATAAGTATGAGAACCTCTCTCAATCACTCACCATAGTGATTGAATCACAAATTACAATAAAGATGTAGAGATTTGAAACTCAACTAAATACCAACAACTCAATGCTTGTGTATCAAACGACAATTGAGTTTATTACAAAAAGCACAAGATTGACTCACAAAGTAAACCCTAATACAATCAACAATCCGTGTAGCAACTAGGGTTTCTTACACAACTTAAATTTTTTTTTGGATAAGCCAAAGAATTGTATTCGAAAATAGCACAAGGGGTGCTAAACCCAAATACAAGAGATGAAGAAAAGAAAAGAAAAGAACACAATAAAAACAATAAAAGAACCCAACTTCAAATTTACTAGCCCCACCCTACTCCGTTCTACAAACTAACGCTTACAACAACCAAACCCAACACAGCCAACTCAGCTAATAACAACAAAGACAATAGCCAGCCAAAACCAAATCAACCACCACCGTAAGCATACCAGCCTCAAATGTCAAACCCGCATAGGTACTGAGAACGAAAACACCAAGTAAGCAATCCAAGTATACGTTTGAACCAAATTCCAAAGCCATCAACGAATTCACAGCGACGAGATACACAGTAAAGGACTTGATTTCCATTCAAATATTGAATAACGAAAATCCCTCACTTTCTCCTTTAACCAGTGCCACGACCTGAGCTGAATTAATTCTAGCACGAGACCTCCATCCTACACCCCCTCCTTGAAGATAACAGTATTACGTATAAACCACAAGGACCAGCAAGAAGCCATCCATACCGTCACCTCCGCAGTCCTCTATTTCTTATTTCTGCAGAAGAATATAAACTGGTTAAAGAAAGATGTCGGTGATGAAGGTAATGTCGACTCAAACCCGAACCACCTTTGGACAGCATGCCAAACCGCCAACGAACGCGAGCAGGTACAAAAAAGATGATCACAACACTCCTCACTATTACAAAGAGGACAGATTACATTCGTAGGAATCGCACTGCGCCTCCTTAACTTCGCCCGGGTTGGAATCCGATTGAGTAACATGCGCCAGACAAAGGCTTTCACCTTTGAAGGAGCAAAGCCAGACCAGATTGACTGAAAATCAATGTCAGATTCCACTGAGTCATGATCCTGCAAAAATAGATTAAGCTGAGTTAACTGAATAAACTCCCTCCTCCCCTGGTTCCCACAACCACCTATCCGGTCTCCCATCCCGCAAGCTACCATTATTGATCATGTTCAACAGGTTATCAAACCACAGAACCTCCCTCCCCCGCAACCCCCTCCTCCAATTAAATTTCCACTCCCAAACACTGTCCCTCCACTCCCCCACCTCCTTAATATACTGCATATTTGTTTTGAATATTTGTTTTGAGATAAATTATATAGTCTGTGAAATCTTCCCTCCAAATGTCCTGACCCTACCCAATCATCCAGCCATAATCTAGTTTCATCACCCTCTCCCAGAGATTTATTGATGCCCAAATCAAACCAATTATTAACCGAACACAAAGACAGGACATCCCTCCACCAAGGAGAAGAGCATCTGCCATCTTTAATCTGAGACTTAACCACCTTGTACCAAACACTATCATGTTCAGTCAAAAACCGCCACCTCCATTTGCCAATAAGTGCCTTATTAAATGTTAACAGGTCTTTTATCCCAAGGCCACCAAGATCTTTGGGCTTACAAACATCAGACCATCTTACCCAAGCAATTTTTCTTTCCTCATCTGAGCCACCCCAAATAAACCAACGCATGAGCCTAGTGCACTCCTGCAATATCCCGACTGGCATTTTGAAGAAAGATAAAAAGAACAAAGGCAACACAGACAAGACACTTTGAATGAGACAAATCCTCCCCCCCAAAGGACACTGATTTTCGTTTCCACCTTGACAATTTCTTCCTGAACTTTTGAACAACTGGCTCCCACAACTGTATGCTATTCGTCCTCCCTCCCACTGGAATTCCCAAATAAACAAATGGATTTTGCATTAATTTACAGTTCAAAATTGATGCAAAAATAGATAAAGCACCCCTTTCTACTGCTAACTTGCTTTTATGAAAATTAACCTTTAGACCAGAAGCTAATTCAAAGCACCTCAAGACACATTTGATTAATGTAATATTTTGAACACTAGCCTCTCCAATAAAAACAGTGTCATCAGCAAATTGCAACATAGAGACTGTCACATCTCCACCCCTGCCAAAAGTGAACCCGACAAATCTGCCCCTGTCCACAGCTTGTTGAAACAAACCATTTAACCCCTCTGCAACCACCAAAAATAAGAATGGTGACACTGGATCCCCCTGCCGTAAACCTTTTTCCATTTTAAACTCCACCCCAGGACTACCATTTACCAGAACAAAAACAGAAGCAGATTCAAGACAGCTTCTGATCCAATTAATCCATTTCCTACAAAAATTCATACGACCCAACATATACTACAGGAAGTCCCAGCGAACAGAATCATGTTGGACCTCTTTGCCACCCCTACCGCCTCATTCACAATTACCTAATGTTGTGAAAATCGGACCGGTCACTGAACCGGTCGAGGCACTGGTTCAAGGTTTAAAGGTCGAACTGAGGTCGAACCGGGGTTGAACCGCTTGTGCTTAAATAGACTTTTAAATTACATAAATATATTTACTTCTTAAAAAACATTAATCACTTGCATTATTATTATGATAAATAAAGATTTATATTAACATTCCTAGTGTAAAAAAAATTAATTGACCATTGTATTTAAGTAAATCTAAGCTAATATACGAAAAATAATATATATTTTTATAAACAAAGAGTTTAGTTACTATACACTGACAATGTAACAAAGTTTACAAGATTATCCAATAAAAATTCATCATTTTATCATGTAATAGTTAAATTTGAATTTAAAAAAGAAAATAAAGAGATGTGATTAGATATTGTGTAAAACAAATTATACTATCATTGGATCATAATTAAAATCATGAATAAATTATATTTTTAACTTATAAATAAATGGTCCTTACATTTTCATATGTGACATGTGAAAAGGTGATTGCTAATTAATTGTATATAATAAATTTAATAGGATGTAGCTTTTATTTCAAGCATTCAATTGGTGCAGTGGCAAGGGGTCCAGTTAAATGCTCCAAGGTCATGGGTTCAATTCCTTACTAGCACATTTTTAATTGATTTTTTCTCTAAATTAATTAAACCGTTGACTGGCCGAGTTTGACCTGTTTTCCCAGTTCTTAACCGGTTTACCGGTCCAATAACCGGTTCAACTAACATCCGGTTCCATGTGTCAACCGAACCGGTCAGTAGCATGGTTCCCGGTTTGACCGGTCGGTTCAGTTTTCAGAACACTGCAATTACCACACTATCCAGCATATTCCTCCCCCCCCCCCCTAAAAAAGCAAACTGACTATCACTAATCACTTTCAGAAGCACTTTATGAAGTCTAATTGCCAACAACTTTGGCACCACCTTATACATACAACCAATCAGCGAAATAGGGCGAAAATCATTAAGAGTAAGAGGAGAATCAACCATTGGAATCAAAGCCCGCTGAAAATCTGCCCCCATCAACTCCCAAAAGTGCTGTAAAAATTTAAAATTAAACCCATCAGGCCCCGGAGTCTTATCTCCACCACACTCCCATACAACATCCTTTATCTCAGCTACCTCAAAGCGTCTAGTTAAAAAAGCACTATCCTCACGTGAGACAGATTTAAAAGGAACCCCATTCAGTTTCAATCCTTCCCCTGAGTCAGCTATAAATTTCTTCTTAAAAAAGCTGCTAACTTCCTCTTTCACCTTCGTCGGGTCTTCCTCCCAAGAGCCATCAATCACTAGACCCACCATGGAGTTTGATCTTCTCTTCCAATTAATCACCCCATGAAAATACTTTGAATTTTGGTCCCCCTCTTTTAGCCATCTGGACCTCGCTTTCTGACATAAGAGAGATTCCTGTAACTGCAAAACTGACCAAAACTCACGTAACAAATTTTTCCGCTCCTGATTTTGGTCATCTAGAAGCTCGCCTCCTCCTCCAACAAATCAAGCTCACTAATTCTCCTTACAGCCAAATTCCTTCTGTTTTGTAAATTCCCAAACACTTCAATGTTCCAGGTTTTTAACTGTGATTTGAGGCTCTTCAGTTTCTCTTTGAGTGAAAATGCACCCCAACCATTTACTTGAATCTCCTCCCAAGATTGTTTGACAAATCCCTCAAAACTATGATCTTGAAACCAACAGTTCAACACTCTGAATGGTTTTGGCCCTCAATCCTGAACCACACACCTTAGAAGCAAGGGACAATGATCTGAAATATCTCTGTTAAGAACCAATTGGGAACAATTCGGCCACAGATTGAGCCAAGCATGAGACATTAAAAACATGTCAATCCTACTTTGTGCTAGACCATTCGGCCTAAACCAAGTGAAATTCCTTCCCACTAAAGGTGGCTCTACTAACTGCATCTCATCAATAAAATTGTTGAACTCCACAATCTCCCGCCGCTGAGACATAGAATCATCTGCAATTCCCTGTCTTTCCTGGGCACTCCTTACTGCATTGAAGTCACCTAATATGCACCACACCGCGACCTGGGAACCCCCTTCCATGCTAATAAATTTGCCCACAAAACTCTTTTTTGAACCAAAATGCAAGGTGAATATACATTAACCAGGACACAATTTACCCGGCTACTGTTTAACGTTCCAATCAACCCCAGGTATCCAACATCAGAAACAACCTCTTCCAAATACACAATAAGCCACCTACCCGATTGAAAGCTGGCTGATCATTCCAATCAAATTCATCATCCCCCCATAACTGAGCACACAAACGAACATCAATATTGTGAATTTTTGTTTCCTGAATAAAGAGACAATCCACCTGCTCCCTAATTACCGTTTCTCGAATCACCCCATTTTTGCCTGGATTACCCAAACCTCTTACATTGAAAGAAAGAATCTTCATTGTACACCATCATGACTGCTACCCGTATCTGCACCACGCGCGTCCCTCATCTCTAATTCAACCAATCTTGAGATTACTTCTTCCTCAGTTCCATTAAAAGTGACGCCTAATTCTTTGCCATCTTTCCACATGTTCCTTGCTTCTGTATCCACGTCCTTTAGCCAAAACGCCATAGGACAATTCATCAACTCAGTACCTGATAAAGAATTAATGTGAGCCTGAACCATCTGTCGAACCTGTTTACGTGCTGCCACGCTTCTCACCATCCAGGAGCTACCTCCATTCTATTCAGATGTTCGCATGCTTGAATCAGGAATTGAAGCCGCAATGTTCCCCTCATCCCTAGCTAGAACCAGAGCTAATCTCTCACCTGAATTTCTTGTTCGTGGCTCGTCTGATGGAAAAGTCTCTGGCTCAATTCCATCCCCTAATAACCCAATTCGCTGCTGACTAGTCACACGCTCCTCAACTTGGTTTTGTTGCCTCCGTGACCTATATTATCACCAGTAGAAATCAGGTCCTCCACCAATTCACGTGATGGGCTATTAACATTAGCCAGCCCATTATTCCTCACAATTTGGGCCTGGATGCCCGACCCCACCAGAGCAATATCTTCATTTAATCTCCCTGATGTTTCTTGGCATGTTAGTGCATTTTCTCCCAAGTTTTCCGCGCTGTCATTCCGTTGCACAATCCCTAACGCACCTGTCCCCACCACACCATCAAATTGCACATGATTGGAATTGGAATCTTTATCATTAATAGGAGACACATTGATTTCAGCACTCATGATTACCCCATCAAGAATTGGACGATTACTATCACCACGAGATGCGTTGACTTGGCCATGCGAGTCATAACCGTCACCCGACCCCTTTGTTACTGAATTCAAAACTTCAAGAAGCCGACGACCAGCGTCCTCATCATCGCCGTCGTCGTCCACTTCGTGCTCCTCCGAGAGCACCGTCTCCCCATCCACCCCGTCGCCGTTTTCTGACCAACCTGAGGCACTATCATCCCCACTGGTCCCGCTCCTCAAGCATCTGCACTTAGAAATCTCCCCCTCTGACTCTTCATCTATCCTAACCGTGTAGTGAACCCCCTTCACATGGATCTTTTTGTAACTAGCAATCACCCCCAGGCTTGAAGTTCAGATTTGCACTCTAGCAAACTCAAGCCTTGTCAATGTTGCAGTTGCCTCATCAATAGCAAGAAGCTTCCCCACTGGTTTAACAAGGTGTTCCAAGCATTTGTTGGTCCACATGTTAATTGGTAAGCCAGAGCACCTTACCCATGTAACCATATGATCCAAAGCTACCCTTGAAGACCATGTGTACACCACGTCAAACGCTTCCTCCATCCAATCCTTCGAGTCAGCTGTAAGATAATTTCAATGGGTGATTTTCATTGATGAAATGCACTGTGTATATAAATACAAGAGAGTTGACCTAGGCTAGTAATTACAGAGGAATCTAAGCCTAATTATAGGTAAATAATAATGACATAAATAAATTACACAATATTTATTTATTCTATCACACCCTCGCAGTTGAAGAGGGATGTTCACTGACGCTGAGACTGGAGCGAAAGTCATCAAATAGAACTCGAGGAAGGCCTTTAGTGAAGATGTCTGCAATATGGTGACGAGAAGCAACATGAAGATGCGGACCTGACCACAGGAGACCTTCTCGCGAATAAAGTGAATGTCCATCTCAATGTGTTTAGTGCGCTGATGCTGGACAGGATTACCGGATAGGTAGATGGCACTAACATTATCACAATAGACCAAAGTAACCTGAGAAAGAGGAAAGTGAAGCTCCAAAAGCAGGTTGTGTAGCCAACATGATTCGGAAACCACATTAGCAATGCCTCGGTACTCAGCCTCAGCACTGGACCGGGAAAGCGTGGGTTGTCTCTTGGACGACCATGAAATGAGATTGTCGCCGAGAAACACACAGTAACCAGAAGTAGATCGACGAGTGTCGGGACATCCACCCCAATCTGCATCGGTGTATGAGATAAGCTTCTCGATAGGAGAAGGATAGAGATGCAAGCCAAACTGTAAGGTGCCCTGAACATAACGCAGGATGCGCTTCAGTACAAGCATATGCTCTGTGCAGGGGGCATGCATGTGAAGACACACCTGCTGAACAGAATAAGAGATGTCAAGACGAGTGAATGTGAGATACTGCAAAGCCCCAGCAAGACTCCAATATAAAGTAGGATCATCACACGGAGTACCAGAAGAAGTACTGAGTTTCTGCTTGGTGTCAACTGGAGTGGCAGAATGATTGCACGATGCCATTCCGACCCGAGCAATAATGTCACGTGCATATGTACTCTGACTGAGAAAAAGTCCACGTGCATGTCTGGTGACGGAAATGCCCAAGAAATAGCTCAACGGTCCCAGATCCTTCATAGCAAACTCAGAGGCAAGAAGAGCCATGATAGATTTGCGAAGGTCATGAGAAGAGCTGATGAGAATGATGTCATCAACATAAAGCAGGAGGTAATCCATGTCAGAGCCTCGTCTGTAGATGAAAAGAGAGTTATCATAGGTGCTATGCTGAAACCCAATGGTGGAGACATAATCTGCAAAACGCTGGTACCAAGCGCAAGGCGCTTGCTTCAACCCATAAAGAGATTTTCGCAAGCGACACACATAATCGGGATGAGTACGGCCACGAAAACCCAGGGGCTGATGCATGTAAACTGTCTCATGTAGATCACCATGGAAGAAGGCATTCTGAACATCTAGCTGGTGAATGGGCCAAGACCTGGAGAGGGCAATGGTGAGAACTGTGCGAATGGTCGCTGGTTTCACCACAGGACTGAATGTCTCATCACAATCAACACCTGCAATTTGTTACCTGCCATCACCTACAAGACGAGCTTTATAACGCTCAAAACAGCCATTAGCTTTCGTCTTATGACGAAAAATCCACATGCGGCGAATGATATTAACATCACTAGGACGAGGTACCAAATCTCAAGTTTTATTTCTAATTAAAGCATCAAATTCAGACTGCATTGCGAATTTCCAATTTGGGTCTGAAAGAGCTAGCTTCGGGTTTTTGGGAAGATGTGAGATGGTGGGGTCATCGATGGTGACAGAAAGGTTGAAGAGCTTTCTGGGTTTGTAGATACCACGCATGCTGCGAGTGGCCATGGTACCGGTAGGAGGTACATGGTACGGGTAGGAGGTACAGGCTGAGTTGGCGAAGGAGGCGAAGGAGAAGGTGGTAGGGAGTCAGAAGAGGAGGAAGAGGTCGTAGGGGGTTGTGGTGTGGTCACAGCTGGAGGGACGGCCGGAGTAGGGCTAGGTGCAGGTAAGGTGGATGGTTGAGTCCACTGGTGAAGAAAAGAAGGATGTATAGTATATGAGAAGCAGCCATATGTGGAGGGATGAGGGGTAGTCATGGTGGCAAAGGGAAACTGAGTCTCATCAAAGATGACATGTCGGGAGATAATGATTTTTCTGTGCGACAAATCAAAACACTTATAACCTCTGTGATGAAGTGGGTACCCTAGGAAGACACACGGGGAGGAGCGGGGTTGTAATTTGTTAATGGTAGTGGAGGGAACCAAAGGGTAACAAAGACAACCAAAGACGCGCATATGTGTGTAAGACGGGTCACGACGATACATGAGTTGAGTGGGAGAGAGATTTGACAGAGCTTTCCGAGGAATTATATTAAGCAGATAGGTAGGCATTTGAAGGGCATGATGCCAAAAAGACGGAGGAACAGACGCATGAGCGAGAAGGGTACGAATCATGTTGTTAATGGTGCGTATTTTGCGCTCCGGCTTACCATTTTGAGATGATGTATGCAGGCAGGAGAAGCGAAAAATAAGATCATTAGCAGCACAATAATCATGAAAAGATTTATTATCAAATTCTCGCCCATTATCACATTGAAGACATTTTATAGATTGAGAGAAATGGGTGCGGATTTGATTCGACAGAGAGGTGAACATGTCAAAGACTTGAGATTTATTACTTAAAGGAAATGTCCACAAGAAATCTGTAAAATCATCCTAGAATAAAACATAATACCGATGACCGGCGGAAGATAAAACAGGCGAAGTCCATAAATCACTGTGTAAAATGTCAAAAGGCATCACAGTAACATTATTAGAAGAAACAAATGGCAACCTAACATGTTTGCCAAACACACAAGACTCATAAACTGCGCTAGAATTCAAATGCGAATAACTAATGAACTTATTACTACGAAGCGACTACAAGGCAGAAGAATTGGGATGACCAAGACGACTGTGCCAGAGACTCTAAGCTGGACCAGCAAATGGAAAGGACGGAGTGACTGGGTATAGGTCGCCAAGAATGTTACATCTCATGAGTGGAATCCTCGTCTGAAAATCATTAACCGAGAAGCCATATGGGTCAAAACAAACAGAAACATTGTTATCAGTAGTAAGTTGTCGCACATAAATCAAGTTTTTAACAATTTGTGGTGTGTGCAAGACATGGGAAAGGGTTAAAGGCTTGTGTTTTTGGGAGGTGGTTAGGGTGGTGTGTCCGGAACCCTGAATTGGAATATACCCTGTCCGCTACCGACATACAGTTTCTGATTAAGATGACTCAAATTAGAATAAGACGTGAGATTACCTTGTGAAGCCACTACATGAGATGATGCTCTGGTGTCCATGTACCAAGTGCTGTTTGGAGGAGCAAGCGTCATAGTGTGCATGGCAGTGGCAATGCCAGTGGGCACGGGTGAGGCCGAAGCATCATAAGCCTGAGGACGCTGGCCCAGAATGCCTGGTTGTTGTGGAGGAGCAGAGGGACGAGTCCACGGAGAGGTTGGGTATGGGCACGAAGGCACAACCCATGGGGGTGGGGCCCATCCCCAATGCTGGTACGGGAAGTACTATGGCTGAGGTGGCATCGGAGGAGAGGTGCCACTGTGGGATCCGCCACCGTTGCCGCGATTCCCACCACGACCCTTAGAATTGTGGGAACGATAACGGTTGGAGGACCGACGATCAGAGCTCTAGGAGGAGACATCAGAGGCACGCGACTGAGTAGCAACATAGGCAGGAGGAGGCTCAACGGGCTTCATCTTAGCCAAACCTGCTTCCTCTAGGGTAAGCATGGAACGAGCATGATGAAAAGTGGGGAGCGGATTTCTCTGGCGGATCAATATAGCAACGCCCTTGTAGGCATCAGTAAGACCAGAAATAAGGTGCAAAACGAGACGGTGATTATTCACAGGAGCACCCACATCCCGGAGCTGGTCAGAAAGCTTCTTCAAACGCTGGCAATAAGTAGTGACATTCGGAAAAGTCTCCATACGGACACCAGAGAATTTCTACTCCAAAGCAACTGCACGCGCATTCTGATTGTCGTGGAAGATATCAGCAAAACGCTCCCAAGCGGCCAAAGCTGTGGAATTGGGTTCCATGACTTTGGACAGCAAGTCGAGGGAAATGGTGGCATATATTCACTGCAGGACGATGGCGTCCAAAGTAGCCCACTGATCATAGGTGGGGTTAGTGACGGCTGGTGGTGGTTTGTCTGTGGATGGAACAAGATGATGCAGAACCCGATGAGAACGGGCATGAATGTGAAAGAGTTCCGCCCACGTGCCATAGCGATCAGTCTCCATATCAAGTACAAGAGGAATATGATTCCTAATGTTGGAAACAACAAGAGCAGGATGAAAATCCGGCTTTGCAGGAGTTGGAGTAGGTGGGGCAAGATCGGCCTTAGGAGGAGGAGTCGCATTGCTACCGTCATCGGAGGTGGAAGACATGCTGCTAATTTTTTTTTATGAACTTAGGCCTGCCTGTCAGTTGAACCGAGTCTGGCTGGTTCAACCCTGTTGGTCGAATCGGGTTGAAGAGGTCTGGGCGAACTGGTGTGAAGTTGACCTACTAACTAGCGGGTCGGGTTGCTGTGTGTGGCTTCTACACAGCAAAGATGAAAGAGACAGGGCCTGGAATGGAGGAGGCGCGGCTTGGAGGCGGCGGGCCGGCGGCGCGGGCTGCACCTGGTTAAGCGGCGGCGCGGCGGAGGAATAGTGGCAGAGGAGAGGACACGCGAGATCTGGAGATCTAGGCGCGGTTGAAGATCTGCACAGAAAGAGAGATAGCGGCAGTGAGGGAGAGAAGAGAGGAGAGCCTAGCGGCGGCGACGGTGCTGAAGGGGAGAGCACAGGCGGCGGCGGCGGCTGGGCGGGGGAGGAGAGGGCGCGAACGGAGGCGGCGGTGCTAGAGTTGTGCACAACGGCGGCGGCTGTCGTGGGAGGCATCGGTGGCGGTGCAAGGAAGGTATGCACGGCGACGGCTGATGCGGAAGAATTAGGTTAGGATCTTGATAAATCTGATACCATGTAAGATAATTTCAATGGGTGATTTTCATTTATGAAATGCACTGTATATGTAGATACAAGAGAGTTGACCTAGGCTAGTAATTATAGAGGAATCTAAGCCTAATTGCACGTAAATAATAATGCCATAAATAAATTACACAATATTTATTTATTCTATCACCGGCAAGTGCTTCCTCAAGGTTAAGTCCATCTGGCCCAGATAGGAGAACCAATGCATCCCCTAAGTATCTCACCTGAATAGTAGAGAAAGCTTCCAGAATAAAAGCATTATGCAAAGAGGGAATCCAAGTTGTGTTCTTAATCACCCCCACTAGACTCCTCTTCAACCATTCCTCTGCATTTGGAATGTCTGGTCCATTCCACTCCTCCACATGAATGCCTTTGCGAACATCCCCTAAAGAGCTCTCCGAGACCTTTTCTCCCGTCACCACCTGGGCGTAAGACCGGACTTGCTGAGCATCAGGTTTCATACCTGGCGCCCGCCGCACCTCCTTATGCCCACCATGTTACCTCTGCCTCTGGTTAGAAACCTTCTTCAGCTCTTTGGTGAATCTTGGAAGATTAACATGCATTTTTGTGGAACCAATCAATATTGTATCCAGCTCCCCCTCCCGACGCTTAGGGTTTGTCACGTTCATGAACCGAACAAACCCAAACCTCTTCCCTCGCTTATCTCTTCTTGGTGGGATGTATACTTCCCACACCCTCCCATACCGTTGGAACACCCCCCACAAGCTCTTCTCACCAAAATTATCTGGAAAATTGGTGAAAAGGTAAGATGTGATGTTGCCCTTCTCCTTGAGTGAGTCATCGTTTACAGCTCCTCCCGGAGACCTCCAGTGATACTTCCTCCTCTACCAGCCCGTCTTCATCCTCCTCCTCGCTCTCTCTCTACCTCTCTCCCTCTCGCTCTCCATCAGGAGTGATAAATTTACACAACTTAAATAGATGTTCTTCGGGCCTTGGTCTTCAACAGGCTAAACATCAACAAGTCCATGTAGTAAAAACAGGAACAAATCTTGAAAAGATCTTCCACAAATAACAAAACGAAACCAAATCTCCTTAATTGTTCGGTTCACAGGGAATTAATCCTCCCAAAAACACAGAAGATATTATTTTCCAATGTACCAAAAAATAAAACACATAAGATATGCACAACTTAAAATGCGTGTCTCAACCACAAATCTTCTAACAAATACATCACGTGAATTCATCACGAAAAAATGTGCAGCAACCAAACAGCAACCAGTTGCACAATGTTCTACCCAATACTAGAACATTTGGTCTCAATCAGACAAATACATGTTGTTTATCACACCATGTTACTCATCCATGCTACCACACAACACTTAGACAAAATGCAGCTAATCACTAAACAAAATACTCAACAATCTCACCCTTTGACAAATTTTGGCAAATACAAGATATGATCCTCTTCACTTGTTTAATAAGCAAGAATTCCTCAAAGATCTCAACAGAGCGACACACAAAGCAGCAGATAAACACAACTTGAGACTTACAAATCTTGCTTGTAACAACACCAACACAGTGCAAGAGCAGTAAACAACATAGGCAGCATTTGTCTGAGCAGAAACAGTACAATACCATTACCTCAATAACAACCACAATAGAAACAAAGAGCTACTTCTACTTCTCCCCATTATTAGCAGAATTTGTCAAAGGAGCAAGGAGAGACACATGCATAGTTAAGTACAATCTAATCGAATGAAGCAAACAACAGAAAAGGAAAACAGTCAAACTACTCCGAACTATCACTAGGTCTCTCAACATCTGGTTCAACATCAGCAGCAGCAAAGGTCTTCCCCAAAGTCAGGCTTTTAAGCAGCTGATCAACATGCTTCTTCCTCTGAGTGCAGCTCTGAATGGTTTACTGAAGAGTCTTGGACACCTCCAATAATTCAGCAAGAATATCATTTGGAGCAGAGCCAGAAGAGGGCCTTGAACTTGTTGCACCATCGCCAGTCTTTCCAGCCATCACCATGATGTCTTGGACACGTGTCCCAACAAAGAGCCTCTGATCAAAGTGAGAGGGCTTGCCTTCTGATGGATACTCATCTAAAGCCACTATATTTGGATGTTGGCTTAGAATTATCTCAGATAGTAGAGAAGGAAAGGCAATTGGGAGCTTCACAGCATAAGTGTCTGCATGCTTCATTGTTTGATCAAACACAAAGGCTCCAAAATCAAAAGGAGTCTTTGTGCCAATATGAAAGATCAAATTTGCCAACCCTGAAGAGATGTTAGAAGAATGGTTGGTTGGGACCCAGTTTGCAGCGCCAATCCTATTGAGAATGGTATACTTGACACTCAAGCTTCTAGAAGACAATAGCCCCTTCTTGGGCCAATTCTTCACTTGACCATTACTGATCTCACTAAATGAGATGTCCTCGGTAACAACAGCAGCTTGACTCATTCCAAAAAATGAATTAATCACAATGGGAGAAAAGTTGACACTTTTACCTCTTACAAAAACCGTTCTGAAATCAGGACTTCCAGAAACATTGCACTCAGGAGTTATGTTGACAATGAACTCCTTAACAAGCTTGTCAAAGCATCTTCCAATGCCAGACACAGTCTTCAGTAGATCAGCTTCATCAATCAAATCAAAAATCTCTTGGCAGCCAAGAGTTTCTGGAACAAGTTCCCTCTCCGAAATTATCCTCCTCTTAAAAGCATACTTCCATTTAGCAGCACTTTCACAGAGTGGAAAGAAATATTTTCCAGTGGAGCAGTGGGAACATGCTCTGGAATCCTCCTTCCTGCAACTTTCTTCATGGCAGTGGTCTCAATGTCCGAGACATCCAGCTTGACATCAGGCACATCAACAGAAACAGATCCTCTTCTTCACAATGCTTTCTTCCTCAATCTCAGCAGCTTTCTCTTTTTCTCCTTCTATATTTCTTCCCATATATATTTCTTCTCATAGACTTGAACCTAAGAACTCCTATAAGTTCTGGGAGTCTTGATTGACTTAGACTTTGAGGAGGGAGTAGAAACATTCTTCCATTTTTTCTTTTTCTCAGCCACTTTGGCAGCAACTTGTGCCAACACAAAATCCTCAGATTCAGTTTCTTCATCAGAATTGTCAGTCTGAATCTGTTCCTCAGAACTTGAATTTTCAAGGTCAAGCTCAACACTGGTTGGAGTGGGTTCAACATCAACCATTCCTTGTGGTGAAATTGGTTCAGAAACAGAGCTTGAGGGAGACACATGATCAGGAGTATACACTTCCTGATCTAGTGGATCATCAACAGCAACAACATGAGCATGGCTTGAAGGGGTATCTTGGGATTCCCGTTCAGTTGTTGGAACATTGGGCTAAACATTCTCGTTTGGATCCGGTATAATGGGGGTTTCAAGAACATCTTCAATGGAAGACTCAATAACATCATTAACAAATTTTCTTGGGTTTTCAGGAACCTCGGCTGTCACGATTGGTATCGTCTAAGAACCCTCACCAACAACAACCTTCTTCTTCTTACGAGTTTGCTTGGACCTTTTCTTCTTTGCACTTTCAACAGGGCCAAGATGTGTAAGAGGCACGACATTTTCAAGAACTTCTTCAGCAGCAACTGGGACACTCGATCGAGTAACCATAGCAGATTTGTATTTAGCCCAAAAATTTTCACACCATATGCATTCTTCACAGGCTTGGGCTCGGAAGTATTCATAGAGAATGTGATGCACAAAGAACTCTTGCAATTTGGGGCAGAGAGATTATAGAGCATAATTGAGAACAAAATAGCGGTTGTGAGAAGTTGAGTAGTGAGATCATGCAAGGTAGTTATAGGGGAAGTTACCAAGACAAGAGTGTTTTTCCTTATTACGTGTGCCACACAAGTAATGGTAATCAAAATATAGTTGTTGGCACTCTTGACTTTCGCTAATTGCTACAATTCCTCAAATAGACATATTCCTAATAACCCTCTAAATTTCTCAAAAAGCACAGCGCATCAAGGGCTTTAGTGAAAATATCTGTCAGCTGTTTCTCAGTACTCACATGTTCTAAATTCACAATTTTATCTACAACAAGTTTTCTGATGCAATGATGTCTAATATCAATATGCTTTGTCCTGCTATGTTGTATAGGATTTTTAGAAATATTTATGGCACTCAGGTTGTTGCAGTATAATGTCAAGACATCCTGTAGGACATTGTACTCCTTCAACATTTGCTTCATCCAAATCAATTGAGTACAACTACTACCTGCAGCTATATATTATGCCTCTAATGTAGATAAAGACACATTTTTGTTTCTTTCTAAACGAAGAGATCAAGTTGCTTCCAAGAAAGAAACAACATCCAGATGTACTCTTCTTATCATCAGCACTACCTGCACAATCAGCATCACAATAGCCTATCAACATTGAATTTGGATCATGAGAATATAGAATTCCATAGTCACTGCTTCCATTAATGTACTTGATAATTCTCTTTACATGAACAAGATGATTGGCATTTGGTTCAGCTTGATATCTAGCACACACACCAACAACAAATGTGATATCTGGCCTACTTGCACTGAGATATAATAGACTTCCAATCATACTTCTGTATAGACTTTTATCCACACTAACTCCTTTCTCATCTTTGGTTAATTTGATATGTGTTGCAGCTAGAGTCCTCTTATAACTTGCATTTTCCAATCCAAATTTCTTGACAATTCTTCTGGCATATTTGCTCTGAGAGATGAAGATTGTATTCTCCATTTGTTTCACTTGCAACCCCAGAAAATAAGTCAGTTCTACTAGACTCATCTCAAACTCTGACTTCATTTGTTCAACAAAATGTTCCACCATCTGGTTCGACATTCCTCTAAACACAATGCCATCAACATAAATCTGTGCAATCATGAGCCCTCCCCTTCTTTTCTTGACAAAAAGACTCTTATCAATCACTCCTTTGCTATAACTATTATTGAATAAAAATTGAGTCGACCTTTCATTCCAAGCTCTAGGTGCTTGTTTTAGCTCATACAACGCCTTTTTTAGCTTGTAGACATGATCAGGAGAACTAGGGTCTATGAATCCTTTTGGTTGTGCTACATAAACTTCCTCATTCAAATATCCATTCAAAAATGCACACTTCACATCCATCTGATACAATCAGAACTTGAGCAAGCAGGCTACTCCCGATAACAATCTAATGGATTCAAGACGAGCAACAGGAGCAAAGATTTCATCAAAGTCTACTCCTTCAATTTGAGTGTATCCTTGAGTTACTAATCTAGCCTTGTTCCTAGTCACAGTTCCACTTTCATCTGACTTGTTCTTGAAAATCCATTTAGTTCCAATAACATTCACATCATCAGGTCTAGGTACAACAAGTTCCCAGACTTCATTCCTTTTGAACTGCCCTAATTCTTCTTGCATAGATTGTATCCAGTATTCATCAGTCTTAGCCTCTTTGACATTCTTTGGTTCCGGCTTAGAAATGAAACAAGAGTTTGAAACTATATCTCTAGATCTTGTGGTTACACCTTCGTTGAGATTTCCAATAAAGCTTTCTTTGGGATGCATTTTCTGAACTCTGATTGATGGTCTTTTACTATTTGTAGAAGGTTCAACATCAATTCTTTCTAACTCTATGGGCGACGCAATGTTTGGAACATCAGGTTGGACATCTGTATTCTGACCAGGAGTCTCATCTTCACACTCTTTTCTTTCCACATGATTATCATTTACTACAACATTTATAGATTCCAACATCACTTTAGTACGAGAGTTAAAAACCCTGTAAGCTCTACTGTTATCAGAATATCCTAGGAATATCCCTTTATCACTCTTAGGATCCAACTTCCTCTTTTGTTCCTGATCTTCTAGAATGTAGCACTTCCTACCAAAAATGTGAAAGTATTTCACTATGGGCTTCTTCCTTTTCCATAGCTCATACTGAGTTGATGTGCTCCCTGAGCGAAGGGTTACACGGTTGTGAATATGAAAGGTGGTATTCATGGCTTCAGCCCAGATGTGATAAGGTAGACTCTTGGCATGTAGCGTGACTCTAGCTGATTCTTGTAGAGTTCTATTCTTCCTCTCAACTACTTCATTCCGCTGGGGAGTAATAGGAGCTGAGAATTGATGAGTGATTCCTTCTGAATAGCAAAAGTCAAAGAATTTTTTATTCTCAAATTCCTTGTCATGATCCCTTATTATCTTAACAATACCACTACCTTTTTCCCTTAGTATACGAAGACATAGGTCTTTGAATGCACTAAAGGTATTTTACTTTTCCTTGATAAAATCCAACCAAGTGAATCGTGAGTAATCATCTACACACACAAAAACATACATTTTTCCTCCTAAGCTTTCCACCTGCATAAGACCCAATAGATCTACTATGTGAAGAAGTTCAAGAACTTTTGATGTTGTCAGATGTTGCAGCTTCTAGTGGGGCATCTTGACTTGTTTTGCAATCTGACATTCACCACAGACTTTGTCTTCTTCTATCTTCAGCTTAGGTATACCTATGATTGCTTCCTCAAAAATAATTCTCTTCATGCTTTTGAGGTTCGGAAGACCAACTTTCTGGTGCCAGATCTTGACTTCATCTTCTTTGGTTATCAAGCAACGTACTGGATCGGACACAATTTGAGAGGTACACATGTAATAATTATCTTTTGATCTAGCCCCCTTCATCAACACCTCTTCATTTCTATCTGTGGGTACACTCTCTGGTTTGCTTAAGAGTACCTTTAGACCTTGGTCACACAATTGACCTATGCTGATCAAGTTGGCAGTTAAACCCTCAACTAATAACACATCATCAAGATTCAGAGATCCTGAATTAGACAACTTTCCTTTTCGGGTTAATCAAGATATATTTTCTCCACTACAAAACACGTTTTTGAAAATATTTTTCATAGAACTAATATTTGCTTGCAACAAAGGAGACCTAGGTTATGTATGTGTGTGTGCGCGTGAATGAGTGGGGAGATGATAGAAATGAGTGAAAATAATTCACCTTAGGTAAAAAGTCATTTTCATGATATAGGCTATCTTGTCTCATTAGGAGACTTGTAGACTCCTCAACTTTAGCAACAAGAAAAGGTGATACATGGTCTAAGCTCTCTTAAGCCTTAATCCAACTCCAAGGGGGATGATAATGTTGCATGTAACCCATATTAAGGGTAACAATTTTGTTTCATTCCTAACTTGTCATTATGCTATTCAAAAGTAAGCTACATGTCATTTCCACACATTAATTACTCTTTCCATCATATGCATTTGAATTACCTTCCAACAATTTAATCATCCACATGGAATTAATCACATAACTAATTATCACAAGATCAAAAATAATTTCGGGTTGGAAAAACATGTATTTCACATACCCCTAAATAATGATTAACACGATACGCGTCGGTCACGTCATTATTTTACGCCATCGGAAAAATAATATAATGGTAATATATAATCACCCAATTTAAAATATCACATAACAAATATTTCATAAAATATTTTCCGCCAACATGGCGCGAATGTTATTCAAACACGATAAAATAGCGTACGTCGCTAGAGTTACATAAATTAAATAAATACAATTATTTATTTAATTCAGGTTCTTGCAAATCATCTCTCCTTCTGTTAACCTAGGGGCTTTATGGAGATCCTCCTTTTCTGAATCTGGATTACCCGATATGCTGAGAGCATTGGTTGAATCAGATGATCGTCTTTTCTTAGCTTGGTTTGTGATCTTTTGCTTGAATGTGGCCAGTATAAGCTGGTGGACAAGGAGAAATTTATAGTTACGTGTGAAAATGGTTATTGAAGGATGTAACACAGTGGTGAATAATAAGTATAATATAGTACTGCAATCAAAATTCAACTACCATGTCAAGTATATATACAAGGAATTAGTTATCAACCTATGTTTAAGAAAAAGTAACTTAGTGCAAGTAGACATTTGATTTTACTCCTTTAGGATATAAAAATAGTTGCTCTTAGGATAAGATGATAATAAGTGTTTACCTATGGTTTGGGTTGTCATACTCTCTTTCTATATACACAAACAATGTGATATTAATAACATGTTTGGATTAGTCAGAATCCATTTTGACACCAAAAAACTACTCACTGTTTTTTCCATACAATTTCTTTTAGCTTTAGAATTAATTGTAAGAGAATTTTCAAATATGCAATTAAAGATCTTCAAAATAGTCACCGACATGTCCTTCTAAGGCTACAAATCATTAGGGTACAAGTACCAATCATAATAGCAAAGTTTAAAGGCAGTACATAAGTTCATGTGCACTATATAACTATTATAATATTTAATTTTTGAGTAATTGATTTGAATCATCCATCAAATTTGTTTTGAAACCTTTTGGAGCTTCAAGGTTCAATAACATTAAAAGCTTTAGTGAAATCAAAGAATATATTCAACCTTAAATGGATACTTAAAAAAATTCTTACCTGGATGGGGCCTGCAGCTATCAAGGAGTTCTCAATGTTCCCACCAAAAACCTGTCCATTAGGTTTAGCCAATAAAACACTCAGCAACAAACTTTTTGTATGTGCACCCTCAGCTCCAGTAGAAAAGGCGTATGATCCAGTTAAGGACAAAATTTCAAAAGAGCCCTGTATAGTAGAATTAAAAAAAATACATACAAAATTAATGAGTTGATACATGCAAAAAGTTATGTGCCTTCAAATGTGAACCTTGATTAAGTAAATAACAAGAAAAAGGTAAAAAAATAAGAAGAATAAAGGAATAGGACCATAGGAAAAAGGGTAAGGTGTTGTGACTAAGGAGGTAATGGGCAGGGTTTGTCAATTTGGCTAGGTCTTTACCATTATGGACAGCCCGCAACGAGTGAGCTCATTTTCGGGTTGCGTAAATATTCAAGGGGGCTGTTAAGTTTTTAGTCTATTCTAGCCACATAGGGGCTAAACAAGTCAGCCAATGGGTCGTTTAAAATTTCAATTAAAAGTTATTTCAACACATTAATTTTGGATAAAATAATCACTTTTTATTTTGAAACACGTGAAAATAGAAAGAAAAAAAACTAATATTTTGTTATCATTTTTTATTTATTTATTTTAAGTTTGGGCTTAAATTTTCCTAACTTAGATCATTGTGGTTGGCTTGTCTGTGTTGTAAAGGTGGAAACACTTGTTCAACTCCTCGAGTTAGCCAACCAACCCACATAAAAGGGGAGAGGCGAGGCTAGATGTCTGACATAGAAAAAATTATTGTTGTGTAATGTGAATCCCTCACTGCTTTTGCACTCTACCAACTCTAATTTTTAATTTTAGGCCCAATCATTTATTTTCTTTTTTGATATTACTCAATCTCATGTCTCACCTTTGTTTGTGTTTTCATGTTTCACACACATTGTTTGTGATTGCAAAGTGTAAGGTGAGACCTAGGATAACATACAACATCTTCAAGACTCAAGAGGGACAAGCTTGTAACCACCGTCAACAACCTTTGTGTTTCACTCACATCATTGACTCTGGAATAAACGCGATTACAAAGATAAAGCCTTTTAAGATTTGAATTCCCATAAGTGTTACAGGTTGAATGATTTGAAGATCTAGTATAGGTTGAAAAGACAAAAGCACATTCAATTTAAGGTCATTTACAATAAAAGATTTGAATATCTGACGCAGGTTGAAAACTTGATTCATGATAAGTATTGGTCCTATATGTGTGTAGCATTTCCCACTTTCAAATGAATTTTTCTATTACGTTTTATAGTTTGGTTGGTCAACCCACCAACCCAACATAATGTGAGGTATGATGAGACGTCCAACTCATATTTCAAAAACAACTTAACCCACTCTACCACCTTTTTTCAGGTAGAAGACGGAAAATATTGACCCACATGGACACTCCTAGGTGTTGGTATGTTTTGACACTTCTAATATTGGGGGCATTTCTACTTCATTTCTATTTCACAGGATACTAGTTTTAGAGTGTATAAGGTACATAGATATATTTATCATTTCTTTAACATTAAGCAATATGTTGAGATATCATGTGATAGTTAAAGGTTCAAGTGAATACTATTACATACGAGATTGTTTCTACAACTATATTGTACCTCATAAGTTGATAGGTTAGTAGAACCAGGTTTACGAATGGTGACACTTGATACAAGACCAACAGCAGAAACGAAACAAACTGACATAGGGCCTCTCTGATAACATGATGTTATCTTGCTGACCATGTCCTGAAAGTGATAAAAATACATAACTCTCCATAAAAAATAACAGTCAATCAAAGTCAAATATGAAATTTAAATAATTTGCTTATGAGTCTTAAGTTACCTCCCCAATATTCACAGTCGCCACACGAGGTGTGAAACCTCCCCCAGCTATTTCTGCAACAAGCCCCCCTGCAGTAAAAAAAAATATTGCTTCAAGCATTAAAAAAAGATAAAAATTCTTACCCCAAATCATTTAACAATCTGTAATCCTTACAATATAAATATACTGATACAATGGTAACTTCAAAGGTATAATACCTAAATTAGTTAAGACAAAATTACTTTCTGAATAATAAATTAAGATGAGTTATTTTATAATTTTTAAAATTTATCATATTTATGTATTTATACTCGTGCCTCAGTTTCTATAGAAATATAAATGATTTCAATTTTTTCTACTACTGTTGTCATTGACTCTAAGTATCTTATTGATAAGAATTTATGAAGTGAAAATGATTCAAAATCACACAAATTAAAAATATTAAAATAATCCTGCCTAAATTTTACATTTCCACATAAACTTAATTCAAGATTAGAGTGAACTTTCATCTAAAAGAAATTTCAACCCTTCAAAGCAACTCTAGTGGACATTGAGCAAAAAGTTAAAAAAAAAAAATGTGTGCGCGTTTGGTAAAGAATAGGTTACCAATAGTTAAACACGTGCCAAATAGTTAAAAAAAATACTCAATGTTCATTATAATTCATAACATCTAAAGTAATAAGAGCTAAATAAATTGGTATTAAAAATAATAAGTTGTGTTAGGTTGGATTGCGACGGAGGCTGAAGGAAAAATCCAATATTGTTAGCAAGTTTTGATTTTGAATTCAGAAATGGTGATAGTACATTAGATCGGAAAACAGTTAGGAGATAATCCCTTATTTTCTTCAATTCATGAAATTTAATCAGAAAGGCACAAACTTTATTGATAAAATAACGTAGATTTCTTAAGGATTTAATCTTTGTTAAGAAATCATGGTGTTTAATTAATTTAGGTTGTTGATGGTTGGGGTGAGGGATTATGCAAACGAGGGCGGCCACGATCTGGGGTTTGGTTTCTGATGCATTTGGGAGGGGGGTTTCTGAAGTGAGTGTCATTCGTGATGGTTATGGGTGTTTTGATTTGGGTTCGAGAAGATTCACGACAACAAAGTCAAAGCTTTGTCAGTGGCTTAGTGACGAAGATGGTAAAAGAGACGTGGTTTTGGGGCTTGAAACGATATAAGAGGTATGAGTGTTGAGATGGTGAGTTGAGGGGAAAGGAAGAATGAAAGAGGTGGGTGGAAAGTTTTTGGAGTGGTGGAAAGGGTATAGGTGCGATAAGCGATGTCGGAAAACAGTTACAAGGGAGTAGAGGAAAACACAGTGATAGGAAAAAGGAGAAGGAGAGTGAAAGAATTAGGGTTAGCAAGGGCATTTAAGTCATTTCATTTCTGTAATCTCAGCGTTCAATATTAAATCGATGGTGAATTTTAATTATGTACGCGCGTCAGTTCTATCATGAAACGTACATTAGACAAAAATTGAAAAATAAAATTGGAACTGAAATCAAGACATGTTTGTGGATCCAAAAACACACGATCATTCTAACATGATAGAAAAGTTAAAAATGAAACCACACATGAGGAAAAAAAACAATCAAAATTCATGCAAATCAAAACGAGCCAATGGAACAAAAAGAAAGAAACTCACCAGTGGAGGCCAGAATTTGCAGCCTCCCAGAGCCATGAGGGCGTCCCCTTCCTCTCTTAACACCATTTCCTCCAGAAGGTTGAACAGCAAACCCCAGCGGCGGCGTAATCGCCTGAGACAGTTGGCTCCTGCCAACGTCGTGCTTCCGAGGCCTTCCCCTCTTCACCACCTGTCCCGATCCTGCCACCACAGATGCTTCTTCGGCGATGGGTTCCGGTGAAGCCTCCACTCCGGCACCTACGGGTGCAACATTGTTGTCGCCGGTGGTTGTGAGCCACGGTAGAGCCGTCGTTTGCTCCTCGCTGGTTTTTGGTCCTTTCTGAGTGGACTTTTGGGAATGAGCCACGACGGTAACGTTTTGGTTCAGGTCCTCCATGAATGAGAAACAAAGGTACAAGTTTGGATAGTGGGCGTAAAAGAAAAAATGGGTCAGTGGTGATGGTTATAAAGGTGGTGTCTGAAGTAAACGCAATAGAGAAGACATTCTAAGTCTCTCAATCTTCAGATATAACAATTTTGGAGTTTATGAAAAAAAATTCGGAAAATGGTGAATGAAACTCTCACTTTTACGAAGTAATTATTATTGATCTTAATTACTAATTAATATTTTCTTTGACTTGACGAAACTATTAAATATTTATTTATACATAAATTTTGCATGAAAATTAAAAATAAAATAAGAAGAGGAGATAAGATTGCAAGTGAAAACGCTCCAAGATAATAAATTTTGAAATTAATTTATTATTAATAAATAGGCTTAATTAAACTTTTGGTCCCTGATGTATCGTGATTGTGCAATTTAACTCCCGAATGTTTAAAATTAGCAATTTGGATCCCAACATTTTTAATTGGTGAATATTAGGTCCCTTTGTTAGTTTACCGTTAAATTGCTAACAGAATTAGCTTATGTGTAACTCATTAAATGATGTGGATCTTAGAGATTTGACCATGGGATGCACATCACTAAATAAATAAAACAAAAAATTAAATAAATAAAAAAGCAATTATTGCCAAAATGCAGAATGTGAAAGTAGTCTCTCAAACCCAACAAAGGTTCAAGCTTTGCCATTGATCCCTCTCCACCATCTCTTCCATCAATCTCCCTCCAGCACTTCTTTCTCTCTCTCTATAGTCTCACCCCTTTCACCACCACCGTGGCTTCGATTCGAACCCAACAAAGGTGCCAACATTCTACTATCGATCTCTCACCACCATCTCTGCCATCACTCTTTCTCTCTCTCTCTCTCCACCGCTTCTTTCTCCCTCTCCAACAGCCTCACCGCTCTAACCACCATCGTGGCTTCGATGGGGATTTGTTCTCCACGCTGATTTTAATATTGAGCAACCTGTTTTTCACTGATACTTGAACCATGATCTACATTCTCCACCGAGCAAATGGGGTTTTGGGTCTCGACGATGGTGGGTCTCCGTATCTGAAACTCGAATTTGCTTTCAATTTTTATTTAATCATTTATGATAAAATGATTTATTTATTTAAATTTATAATTTATTAGTGAGTTCAGTCTTAAAGTATTTTATCATGTTGTTATTATTGTTTTAAAAAATATTGATATTGGTCAATTATATTATCTATTAGTTTTGATTGTTAATGGAATAGAATAATTGTTTCAATTCTAAAAATTATATATGTAAAAAAAAAAAATCTGTAAAGATCCTAAATTTACTATATAAGACTTGAGAAATTTCAAGTGGATTTTTTTATTAAAGATTATGCGACTATTTGAATATGATGAACTGAAATTCCAATCATCCATGACATCAGATCCAATTAGGGGAAATAAGTCAGAATGTTCTAAGGCCTATGGTCTAACCTAAATCAACCTTAGACCAAGTAAGACTAAATTACGTTCAAAAAAAAGTAAGACTACATTAATAAATAAATTAGGTCCAAACTTTTTTAGAAGTCTACTTAATTAAAAATGTTGGCCATAAAGCATAAATATATGGGCACTTCTTATATTTTGCAGGTTCAGGTTCAGGTTCAGATTGCAGATTCTCCGGTGTGGAAAGGGCTCCTTAAAGCTCGTGACCATCCCAGGCCAGGGTTCCAATACAAATTAGGCATGGGGAAAACATATCTTTGGTTTGAGCATTGGAGCGGGAGGGGAATCGTTGTTGCAAGGATTCCCTATGTTGATATTCATGATGTCGGCAAGTCACTGAAGGATGTTATTGTTGCGGGGGGTAGGTGGAATGTGAACACGCTGTACACGGAGCTCCCAGAGGAATTCCTTCAACGGTTGTCGCGAATTAATCCTCTCGTGGTTCACAATCGCCTGGATCTATGGGTTTGGGGACATAGTGACAGCGGTTGCTACTCCGTGAAGGATGGTTATGCTTGGGTCCAAGGTCGACAACATCAGGTAGCGTCGCAGACGGACTGGCGTTGGATATGGTGATTAAAGGTTTCGGAGCGGGTGCGAATGTTTCTTTGGCTTGTGATACACAATTCAATTCATACGAACTGGTATCAGCTCAAATGCAATATGGAAAGCTCTCCTGACTGCACCCGATGTTCTGCAGCGGAAGAAGATGCAACTCACTGCCTAAGGGAATTCCCTCATTCGTGGGAAATATGGATGCAGGTGGGAGTCCTAGCATGGTCGGGTATTCTGTCAAATGGTTGTGGTGATTGGGTGAGAAGACAAGCGCAGGGGAGGAATCGAACTCGCTTTGCTACCTGCTTGCGGGGAATTTGGAAATTGCGGAATAATATGATATTTGAAGAGGCACCTTAATCCATCCATGAAGCATGGCGTCGATTGTGTCATGAATACGAGGAGATCGTGAGATTTATGGATGGGAACGATGGAAGGGACGATGGGTATAGGATGGCTCGGTGCTGGCAGCCGCCACCGGAAGGGAAGGTAGGCTTGTGCGTCGACGAAAGCTTTGATCAGTGACCACGTTATGGGTTCTAGTGGATTAATTTGTGATGCTCAGGGGCAGTGGATTTGTGGTTTCAACATTTTTCACGATGGGGGATGTGTGTTGATGTCAGAGGCTAGAGCTGTGAGTATTGGCTTGCAGGTTGTGTGGGAAAGAGGATTTCGAGATATTTTTTGCAATGTTGATTGTTGCGAGCTACTGCGTGCTTTGGAGAACGATGATAGTCGCCAAGTCTTTCCCATTCTTGATGAAATTCGAGGGATGCGGGATAGAAGGTGGGCAGTATCCCTTTGTGCTATTAACGTGGATTATAATCAACCGGGAGATTGGTTAGCTAGGAAGGGAGCATCTTCGCCAGCCATGGACCTATGTTTACTGGAGTCACCGCCCTCGGATTTACAGATCCTCATATTGAGGGACCGTTTGGCTATTCCTTAGTCTTTACTAGTATTGATCTTGTGTCAAGCACGGATGGAATAAGAGTATTTTGTTAGTATACATGAGAAATTTTCATATTTCATATTTCCTCTCTCATTTTTCTTTTTAAAATACGTATATCACCTATTTATTTTTTTTTTCAAATCCTAGTTACATATCTTGTGTCATGCACGGATGAAATAAGAGTATTTTGTCAGCATATATGTGACATTTTCATATTTCCTCTCTCATTTTTCTTTTTTAAATATGTATATCACATATTTAAGTTTTTTTTAATCCTAGTTACATTCTAATTACTTGGGTGGAATGGGTAACTCACATGATTGAGCTAAGGGTAATTGTAGGTGAATGGTCAAGGTTTGAACCCTAAGGAGGAATAATTTGTAATAATTTACTAACAACTAACATTTGCCTATAAAAAAAACATTATAATTCCCTTTTTTTTCTTTATCTAATTTATCATGTTTTGAATCAATATACCAAAACTATTTTAATTTTTCAAATGTATACAGGAAAACATAAAATAATTTTTTTTTTAATTTCCAAATCAATCTTTTAAAACTAATGATATCAATTTCTTATGGCATATTAGATAATCATTTTAAACGTAAAAAATTACATTCAGTTTTTATTTATTTTGTAATATAAAAAATAACCATAATCATTAAAAAAGACTTTGTCAGCATACATCTTAATGGTAGAAGAGTCACAATTGACTTTTATTAATTATTTCAATGTCATTAAAAATCATTAAATGTCAAATTAATGCGCTAGTTATTTTCAAAAAAAATCACAATTGACTCTTGTTAATTATTATTATGTCATTAATAACTATTAAATGCAATATTAATACATTAATTATTTTCTAAAATATTAAATTATTTAATATTTAAATTACTAAAAAAATCAGAAAATATGAATATGACATTAACTACATATTAATTACAGTATGAGAGAGAAAACTTATGAAGAAATGCATAGAGTGGGAGAGTGACACTTGTCGGAGCTTCCACTTTTGAATTTCGAAAATAGTATATAGTATATAATAGGATTTATTGTTAGTTTTCCGATGTAGCAGAAAAATACTAAGTTTTTTTTTAAATCCTTATAAGATTAAAATAATAGCCTAGTTAAGTAAATATATGATAATCATACAATAGAAACATGGGTGGATGAAAGTCAGATACAAACATACAAACATCCAGTTCATTGAAATTCAACATTTCCAACATGTTCTAGTTTTTTTTTATTTTCTATTTGTTTCTTTTAACAAATCAACTTTGAATTTTCTCACACGAGTGTAGTACTCCCTCTCCCTCTGTTCCTTATTGTCTGTCCCGAAAAAGAAGAAACTCACATATTAAGAACTGAAATTAACTTGTTAATTTCCATAAAAATAATATTTGTTTTCTCATGTTACCCTTTGAAATGTATTTTATCTCTATTCATCTATTATTCTCACAAATGCGTTAATTACTTTGAAAAATATCAATTAATGTTCTCTTGAAATTCTTAGACAGATATACAAGAATAAATGTTTTTCATTGAGTTGAGAGTTAATTAGGAACATAAAGAGTAGTATATTGGACATATATTCTAGTTTGACCAACTTATAACTTAACTAACTTATCTACGATTTAAAGTTGAAACCTAATCAGGTAGCCTCAAGGATCATTACAACTTTCATTATGAACAAATATCAAGATTAATTATTTTTTATAATGTTGCCAAGAAGAAAGGGCATTTGGATTGATGCCTTTAGGCTATGTTGAATTGGTGATTTTTATTATGTTGTAACTCTCGTTAATGTAATGCATAACAGATTAGTCATGCATAATATATTTTCCAATCACATGCAGGAACAAGTATGGCCAAGGAGCATGACCGGCAGGTGATAAAGAATTTTGACCATTTGTGCTCAACATATTTGTCTTGGATGCTTTATTAAGCACGCACCCTGAATCAAAGGCCTAAATGGATTGGCGTCATAGCTTAGTCCACCCTCCACCTCCGCCATCACCGTCGCCTACTCCACCACTACCACCACCATTGTTGTTGTCTTCGCTGTGGCGATTCCGACCATCATCACCACCCACTACCATTGCCACCGCCACCACCATTATCACAATCACCTTCCAACGCCACCACCACCACTGCCTCAACCGCCATTGTCATCGCCACCACCATGACTTACCACCACCACCGCCACAACCACCTCCCTTCACCACCGCCATCACCAGGGACGGAGGGAGTGGGGTGACTGCCTCATGCTCCAGTCACCCCCAAGTTGGAAAATTTTCTAACCAGTACTTAGTGAAAAAATATTTTTTTGCACCCCTCACTTTTAGTTTATCCAATAGGTGAAGTAGAGAATACCTTTCCATGGCATAAATTCCTGATGGCTGATGCATGATTGATAAGTTCTAAATTTATAGTCCAATCACTTTTGCTAGTCACACTTATAAATTGCAGTTAATGTGGTGATCGATTAATTGGTGTGTTTCAGTGTTTAGGTATTGCTTGTGTCTTCTCCACACTGATGTACTCAAAAGAAATTGAAGTAATGTGGTGCTAAATATACTAAAACTGAACTATGATTTTCTACATGATAATGAGAAAAAAAATATTCTTTGAAATAGCTTCTTTCTCTGCGATTTTCTGCTATGAACTTACTGTGGGCTACTTTTTCTACTACCTTTTGAGAGGGTATACCCAACTAATGTCTTTTTGTCAAGTCTCATTTTTTGTTCTTGTCAAAATCCTTATAAGCTGGTTAGTATCTCTTGTACTCAAACTAATTATATATTTCTCATGCTTATAAAAAATTGCTAGTTATATATGATTTTTTTGCACATGCTTTGTGAGAAAAATTAAAATTTTCTTATAAATTACATTCCTTTAAATCTTCGTCGCCCCCTTATAAAATTCCTGCCTCCGCCTCTGGCCATCACCATCATTACCATCTCCTTCCTACACTACCACTACCGTTGTCACCACCACCACGGCCACCACCACCGCCCCACAACATTGCCACTAATCATAATATTATCCACCACCACTGCCACCACCTCCTCCTCCACCACCTCCACCGTCATTGTTATCACCACCACCACTACCTACCGCCACTACCCACGACCACCGCTACCGCCACAACCACCGCCGCCACCACTCAACATCCCACCTCTATAGCCATCACCACCACCGCCATTGTCACAGCCACCTCAGCCGTCACCGTCATCTTTACCACCTATCATGCCCTTATCTTATCGTGACCACCAAATGAGCTTTAGTCTCTTATACATATTGTAATGTTAATTATCAAACATGATACTTGTCTGATTCAATATTGTTACACATTGTTTAATCTGTATAAATTTTATATTTCTGCCTACGCCAACAATAGTTTCTCTGGAATCGAAAAAAAAAAAAAAAAACCATATGGAGGGTTACACCAAGCAGCAATACATTATTGCATTATACAGAAGCATACAACAGAGTACATAGACACACGTATGGTACACATATATAGCAGTTTTGTCCTCAAGGCATATATGGAAAAAATTAATAAAATTCTAGGAAGAGATGAGTTACACATGATAGAGTTGGAATGAGCTAAAGACGCTTCATTTCATTTGTTATAATGTCACTTGTTGAAGGTTGCAAGAAAACTGATAGGGCCTTTGCCTGTTACAGCAGCTTGAATTGCAAAGATCAGGAACACCACCATAGCTAAGCGAGAATGCTTGATCTCTGCCAGTTGAAGTCTTTCCTTCTCCTCAGGGTCGTTCGCCAACCCCAGAGGATCGAAGAACTTGCCTCCTGGGTATAGCCTTTTCTCAGGGTCAAGCTCTGCATTTCTCTGGAACTCAATGTAGCCAATCACTAACACCTCGATCCAGATCAATGTGGTGATTGAGAATGGAAGTGGAAGTCCCAGGTAGGATGACCCATCCACCAGCTCTACCTGAAAATTGCAGTGAAAAGAACAGAAAAAAATGAATAAGCGCATGTTTGGATATCCTTCTACCATTAATTCTAAAGCTAAAATTAATTTTGCAATATGCTTCCGCGAGTAGCTTCTAAATGTCAGAATTGATTCTGGAAAAAAGAAACTGGTCCAAACATGCTCCAAGTATGGTAAAACACCCATTCTTAGTGGATCTCATGCTTATTTCAAACGAACCAGGTGTAAGAGATTAACCATAAATCAGTCTAACATAAACCTTGACTGGTTAAGGTTCTTAAAAAGTCCATTCTACAAGGTAAAGGTTCATTGAACTAATTAATTTTGGTCATCAGAATTTGTTTAACCGATAAACTTTAGCAGAACTTGTTTTAGGACTAAATTATATCGCATTTTGTCCGTTTCTGAATAGAAAATTCAAAAACACATTATATAATCTACAACAAATCAAACAATAATGTGAACTTTTGTCTTAATCGTCACTGGCCACATAAGTCATCATCATGTTTAGCCATATAATCACATCACATAAAGCTCTTCTAGGAATATCACTGCTTCTGTCAGATACATGGGACCATGTTACATTGTCAGTAGCTTATACCTACATACAAAGTTACAAATCTACAATCATCATCCCTCCATAAAAAATTATAAAAAAATCAACATCTTCATGCAAATTCTATAGTCTGATCACAAAATTTCAGCGTTTAATTTTCCCCACACACAAATATCCTATGTTGTTTGAGAAAGATGAATTGGACATGTGAACAGTGAAAGTGTAAAACCAGAGATAAAGATGTTTAAGACTGATCAGAAGTTCAGAACTACCAAATGTTTGATAAAATGCCCAACTGAGAAAATTGCTGGGTTTAACAAAGAGTTATGATATATACACACCTATTCACTTCTTTTCCACCTTCATTTCTATGTATTTTTCTTTTCTCTATCAATCAAATCATCTATCACATCTTTATTTTCTTCCTATCTCTCTCTTCCTCCACCTCTCCACACGACACCAAAATGAGGTGTGAAGATATAATTATTCGTTCAACAAAACTAGTGAAACCCAATTCAAACAGAGAAAAAGGGTACCCAAATGCAGCATCATCACAAAGAAACAAGCAAAAAATCGGTACCTTTCCAGCATCTTGCCATGCAACCCCAGTGAGAGCTTCAACAGACAAAGCACCAAGAGCACCAAGCATGGCCCACCTTCCATGAATGACCTCGCATTCACGGAACCTCTGAATCCCGAAAACCTCCGCGTACGGCTGAAACGGCGTCGGTTGGACTTCATTGGTCTCAACCCTGGTTCCGATGATGTCGCCGGCGAGATTCTTCGCCAGGTTCTGGTCCAGTCCGTCATAGTCGAACTGCAGATACTCCGCGGGTCTGGCGAACCCAAGCGGGTCGAACCCACGGTCTCCGATGTAGGATCCGTCGAGCCATTCGGGTCGCTGTGCGCCCGGGAACCACACGAGACGGTCCTCTTCGGGTGTCACTCTCACCTGTTTTTTCTTGGGAGCAGGTGGTGCTTTCTTGGTGCCGAATTTGAAGAGGGCGTGGAATTTTCCGGCGTCTGAGGTGGTGTTGCCGAGACGGGTGCCGAAGAAGTGTGACGTGGCGGCGGCGGTGGCGGTGGCCATGGCGGAGTTTGGTAGGACAGTGAGGTGTTTGTTTCTGAGTGGGGCAAAGTGGGAAAAGAATATATAAAATAAAGAGTGTGGAAGGGGTGTGTGATTGTGAGCACAAGAGGTGGCTTATCTCTCAGCCTTATCTGCCTGGGATGGGTGGTTGATTGCTGCTTCACATTTATTTGTGGACCAAAAGGAAAAACAAGTTTTTTTTACATTTTCACATTTTTATTGGTTTCCCTTTGGTTCTATCATCTATGTGTCACTTTTGGGGTCATGTTTGCCAAATCAAAATTGTATAAATGAAAGGATATAAGTGTTAGCTTGATCAGTGTGAGTACTCTGTTGATTTTTCAGAAACAGAATATCAACATTACTAGAGGCATTTAGATCTGTGAGATAGTAAAATTCAATGCACAAGGTAACTGTGACAAAGAAGGTTGAAGGGGAAATACTATTTTCTGATGAAGTTTTTCACAGTGCGTCTCAGTTACTAATTAACTAGAAATAATACCCTTGCAACACGGGTTTATTTACACTATTTTTTTTAATATAGTATAAAAATTATTACAGTGTAATTAAATTTCTTTTGTATTAGTATTAAATTAATTTTAAAACTTTGGTTGTAATATATTTTATTAATTTAGGTTCTCTGTTTTTAGATTTATTATTGTGGTTTCAATTGCACAAGTGCTGCTTTATCATATATCCGGTTGTAAACATTGATACTCAATTATTGTCCCCATATGTTATTCTATTTTTCAATCATAACTAATCTTTAAAAACCAATTTAATAATTTGAAAAATCCTTAAGTGAATTTAAAATATTTTAAATCAATAAGGTTTTAATATAAGTTATAATAACATATTTTTTTTTATACTTTTTTATCAACAATAAAATAATTTTAACTTTTTTTGAACTTGAAATAATTTTAACTTAAAAATTATAATAAGTTATAATTTTAGTATCGTCAAATATTATTCAGTAAATTTAAATTTATTCAACTTTTGTTATAATTATTTTTCTCTGTTATGCTTCCTTAAGTTATTTTTACTTCTATATAATAGATCAAAAATCATATTAAACTTTTTTTTTCAAATAATATACACATTCGATACAGTAATAATAATATCTTATAGAGACATTTTTTTAATTTTCAACTATTTTTTCGATATTAATTATTAATAAATATTTTTTATAAGTAATAAAAAGTAATAAGTTTTATTTTAAATTTTAATAAAATTTCTCAACTTATGATTAATAACTAATAAGATTTATAATTATTATTAACAATAATGTAAAGAATATAAACAAATTATTATTAACAATCTATTATTGTCATTAATGTAAGGTAGTCAATTTCAATTATTATTATTTTTTAAAAATTCACCTCAAGTTGTAATGAATAATTAAAATTTAAATATTTCATTTTAAATAAAAGAAATTGAAAAGTTTTAAATTTTAATATTTACTTTTAAATATGAGAAATTGAAAAGTTTAACAATTAATAATTAATATAATGAATAATAAAGTTGATGTAGTTTTTATTTTAGTTTTCAATTTTTTTATTTAATTTTTTTAATTCAAAATAAATTTACTATTTTTTATGTGTTTAATGTTATTTTTTCAAGTCTATTTTACATATGTATATAGATATATGTATATATATATATATAGAAAAAATTTTATTTTAAAAGCATTTTATCTAAATTAATTATTAATAAATATTTTTTTTTTTAATTTTGATTTTTTAAATTTATTAAATGCAAAGCACGGAAAAAATCTAAAATAGTTGCACAAAAAGAAAGCTAAAAAAAGCCACGAAACAAGCACCCATAACAACACCACTAGGATGTTAAGAAAAGAACATTGCTCTAAGTTCACCTTTCAACCCGCGAATAACTTCTACGTCACTACCGTCATACTTCATACCAAAGACTAACTCGAGTAGCCACACCTTCTTAGCTCTAGTAAAATACTTGTCAGAAGAACCCGCATCTGAAACAAGCACCCATAACAACACCTCTTTTGTTTTTTAGGTCGCGCACGAGGCTTCAAAGAGCCACCTTGTAATCTCTAAAACCTTTAGCACTACATGACCCTTCTTCTTGAAAAAAGCCTCAATAGGAGGGGGAGCCAAGCAACCCTTAGAATAAGACGATGCCGCCACAGAGGCCGAACCAAACAGAGACAGAGAGCACAAACTCAAGGACAAGGAAAGATGAAAACCTCAAAAAAAGGAAGACGAGTTAGCTTTAAGAGCCCAAGATCCCAAACTAGAAACGACTTATGCCTACTTTCAAACACAAAACCCCTGCCAGCCTACATGCCACCAACACTATTAGAAACATTAAAAGATCCGATAGAAGCCCCAACATCCTCAAGAGAGAGTCAGCCCCCAAAAGTAGATTATGGAGACCCAAAAGACTTTGAATCACCCACCACCTCCGATGTAGCACCGCTACCAGCGACTGAACTAACGCCCTCCACCAACACTATAGAACTTGAGCCAGAACCTCCATAGAAAGGAAATATTGTCTGTTTCCCTGCCAAAGAGGCACCACTCACTCTAACCCCATCCTAGAACTTACTTGCCATCTCCGCACAAACTAGAGACGAAAACATGACAAAACCAAAACACCATCGCCTCCCCTTCTTCCTCTAACGCTGGACAAACACCTTCCCAAGCTTCCCATGTTGCGAAAAAGATCCCTAATAATATTGTTGTACCCCGCCATGTCCGAGTCACCGGCTTTCCGGATATAATGGAAAGAAGCCAAATGGTAGTTGGGTGATGGTCAAATACCCCCCAATATCTCAAGCACTTGGAAGCTAGAGACTCATGGAGCCATCTAAATGAGACATGGAAAACAGATCAAAGGAAGTTTTTCACAGTGCGTCTCTGTTACTAATTAATGTGGCTTTGTTTTTTTTGTTTTTTTTTTTCAATTTGGCTAAGTGTTATGATGTTTCAGGTTAACATAGTTTTTTTTTGAACTTTTCAGGTTAACATAGTTAAGTACCAACAAGTCGTTGTAAGTATTGATTATATTCACCACGAAAAATTAGGTTTTGTAGCTTTATGACATACTTAATTTTGGAAGAAGAACCAAATTCTGAAGAAAAACATCCAAACACCAAAAAATGATTTTGACAATTTAGAATCAATTTGAAAATGATACACAAAGTAAATTCTAGGAGGCCGATAAAGAATCAAAACGAACCTAACTCGACCCTAGGATACAAGTGGGCATACATTTTTCAAGGTTTCATTTTCTACATATTCATCCATGCCTTATAAAGGGGGAGCACAATCAATCCCTTATTACATTCTACGTATTTCACATTGATTATGTTATATTTCTAGTCTTCAGTTATTTGCAGCGTGATATAAAGGATGTTGTCTCCTACATTCAATGTTCTAACATGTTCAGTCAGCTCGCATCTTGATGACCATCTAAAATCACGGGGGAGGATGACCTGTAAGGTGATCCTATCTTTTTCAATGCTTAACGATTATTTTTGCTAATTGTGACAGTACCTTCAGGCAAACTCAACCCACATGTCAGTTAGGTCCAATCAATCCACAAGCCCCGGACACAAAGACTTAAAGAAAAAGTGCGTCTTGTAAGTGACTGCACTCTCCTTTATCTTTTGTGAATCTTCATTTGTCATCACGACTTCTATCATTAGTGGTCGCTTTTGTCAGGCCTTGCAATGTTCGATTCACCTTGTTGGGGAACACTTGATCTAAATACATTTCTAAAAGAGGAAAAGTTAGTTCAGTTACCATATAGAAAACTTTCTTAATTGTCTTTTTTTTTCGATCAATGTATGTATTGTCACGCATGATTATGTATGAAAATTAAAGACTAGACATAACAGAAAAAGTACCCTTTCTTTTTATGATGCTCTAGTGAAATTTTACGACTTTGATTCTTTTAGTTGACAGACCTATTTCTTTGCGCCAAGGGGTTCTCATTCCAAATTTTTGCTAAATTTTCCATAACTTCCTTGAGAAACTCTTGAGGAATCATTGCCTCCAAATTCGTCAGCTCTTTATTCAATGGTTCCATCTCCGTTCCTCATCATTCATCACCACCATCATTCTCCTTATCTCCAAAAACTTCGTACTCCATGAGGACGGTGGGAAGTGTTTTATCAAGGCACCACGTTGGGCGCCAATGTCCGCCAAGTGAACCCTGATGGGTGATTGAGAGAGAATCAAAACAACCCTACCTCAGACTTAGGATACAAGTGAACATACATTCTCCAATGTTCTTTTTCCTACATATACACACCGCCTCTTAAAGGGGGCACAAAATCAACTTTTAATTACATACGTTGTGTGTATTTGAATTTTCGTTGAATTCAACATGACAAAATCTTGCTTCTCCGATCTATGTTTAACTCAATATGTCAAATTCTATCTTCTATGTTAACACCTTGAGATACGTGAAATCACATTTGTGTTTGCCTTAACGCCAAAACAAACATACACATATTCCACACTCATTATGCTCTATTCATAGTCTTTAGTCGTTCATAGCATGATATGAGTGATGTTTTCTTCTGCATCCAGTGTTGTAAACCGTTCGAATAACTCCCATCTAGGCGGCCATGGTAAGTCACAAGGGAGACAGACCTTAAAGGCGATTTTGTCTCTTTCAACGCATAACAATAATCTTTGCTATCCGTGCCAGTAACTTCGGACAAACTAAACATAATTCTTGATTAGGTTCCCAATCAGTTAAAAAGTTACTTTCTCTGTAGCTTCTAGTGATCAGCCATGAATAATGATAAATTTATAATGGATATTTAAATATAATATCTTCGCACCTTCAACCTGAATCAATTTTGATTCAATCCTTGATTGTTTCTATGGCCAAAGTTGTTCGGCAAAACTGCTAGTGTTAATATAGAAATGCTGTTATATATTTAGGAGGAATTTAGCATACACAAATAGAAGCTTGTGTAAGGTTACACAAGTGCCTTTTGACCTATGATAGCAGGTTTAGCAGGTTTTTTAAAAAAAAAACCAAAAAAACATAAATATTAGTACATTAGTTAATAAAGAATTAAGTTAATTATTCAATAGTTAAAAAAAAGGTTAATTATTCAACATGTTCTTCCTTGCTATCAACATTGCTCTACCAGATCATCCCTATCCAGAAACACAACCCAGAAACATTTAAGTTCTTCTTCCTCCTCCATCACCCCACCACCCCAACCATCACCAATCATCAACATTTTCATAAAAAAATTCATTCTTTCATCATACCCATTTCTCAATTTCTCCCATTTTCATCATAATCATGTCTTAAAATATATGCTTTTAAACAAATTGAGAACATAACAAACAACTGATGTATAAGTATAATATACCCATTTCTCAATTTCAATTGCAGAAGAGGATTGAAGAAGAAGAGAATTGCAGAAAAGAGAAGATTCTATTCAATTCCAATTTCATTCCTCAAACGTGTACTTCCTCAAGCTTCAATTTACCCTTGATCTCAGCCGTCCACTTGATGTTCTTCGCCGCCAGTGCCACACTCTTCAACTTGCTCCCCAGAAACCCACTCACCTCCAACTACCATCGCAACCCACCCCCACCCCCTCCCCAGAAACCCAACTGCAACCCACCCCACCCTCACCCACAACCCCACCCGGAAACTCAACCGCAACCCACCCCACCCTCACCCCCAACCCAAATCAGAGATAAAGGTGGGATCTTTGAACCCCAGAACCCCAAAGCAAACCCCAGAATAAAAGTCCTTACCTTTCTTCAAGATCCATCATTTGGGGTTTAGATCTTTCCCTCTCAACTAGAAAAACCACAACCCTGAAGATTAGATCACCTCCAACCCATTACCCAGATCTGGGCAAGAAGCATATAAACTAGTTGCTCAGCGTCGACGACGGCGAAGAGGAAGATATCGTAGGATCGGTGGCGAACTCGCCGGATCTGTCTTCTTCCCCAGATCATGAAGCAAGTGTGGCAGCCAAATTGATGAGGAGGAGGCTTCAATTTTGGTGAGGAACGAGAAAACCACAGAGAAAAAAACAATGAATGGCTTATGAGAATAAAAGTCCATCTTTATTTTTTAGGATTTTTATCCCTAATAAATGTTGATTTTCACCCTCTTTGTTCTTAAAAAAAATCATACTGGTCTTGGAGATTGTAATTTTGATTCTGGAGAAATAATTGACTTAGTATTTTTTAATGTAAATGTTAATTACTGTTTTAATGATTATTAATAAATATTTTTTTTGATTTTTTTTTTTAAACTTATTATAGTAGGTCAAAAAACTTAAATTTTTCCATATATTTATATTAAATAAGCCAGTTTCAATGACCATGGTGTTAAGTTTTTTTTTTTGTTCAAAACCATGATGTTAAGGTTGAACATGCACTCCCTGTTAGTCTGATTCCCCCATATATAGGTTCTTGTGCAATTGCACTTTTCTTCCCATGTTACGAATCTCTGCACAATATTTTTGGTCAATGAGCCCCCTTGTATTGCCCAACAGTCTGGTGATTGGGTCCATGAGGCCCAATTATATTGTCAGAATTAAGTTCACTCTCAAATGAATTAAGCTCATGAAAGTTTGATAATAAAAAACCCATGAAGTTAATAATCGGTGTAGTGCATCCCCACCACGGCACATCCAAACTTAACTTATACATGCGCAACTTTTTCACACCTGCTACTAAGCATTAATGTATGCTTAGCGCATGTCGAATGAATATACAGTCAAAAATCACGACAAATTAAAATCATATTGGATATAAATAATTTTTCATAACTTTAATGATTATCCACAGCAATTTTAGATTTATTATGGTTACCTATCGTGCGTAACAAGCACTTGAACTTGAACACGTAGTTATATGGTATATATGAGACCTTCCTTTAATTTTCTTACATATTTTCTCACAAAGAGTAAAGCTAGTATATATAAATACTTCAGAATTCAGATCTTACATGCCAATTGCTATATAGCTCAGTAATTTATGTATGAACAAGAATCAAGAATGGATCATGGTTCATGGACGACTTGTATAAAAAAGGGGATGTATATTCTTGAAGGTTTAAACCACTTTCAATTTAAACCCTTTACCCTTACCGGCACAATAAATTAATAACCTGTAAAGAGGGCAAGAACAGTGATCAAAGATCGCTTCTCATCCAAAGAAGACATCATCATTCACACGTGTTGATGTCGGACAATGTCACTGAAAAGTCATCAAGAATGTTGATATATAGCGTCAAGGTTGCAAGGGACATGCATACTCAAGTGGAGTACACAGGCCAGCAGCACCATGAAGCAAAAAGTAAAAAGCCAACAAGAAAAATCCTCCCACAATGGCACACATTCACCACTGTAGTTTTCCAAAAGTGTGTTTGTTTCTTCTAATTATCATGATTTTACCTAATTTATTCTTGTGTCAAATCTTTATCCCATAGCCTCCGACCTCAATTATTACCAATGTCAGTTACCCCCGTTAGTCTTCAACTTAATTTCCAAGCACTTGGCCATGTTGGTGTCTTGTCGTTCTGATTGCACGTGTGATGGATCTAGAATTCATTGCATTTTGTTGCTTAGCTAACAATGAGGTAACTAATATTCTAAAATGTCATCATCCAAAGTAATTAATCTTCTATCACAATGAGGATTGCAAGTTTTCTATTTGTAATTAGTACTCGATTAGAGGGGTATTTATTTTTTTGGAAAATGATGTTAACGTAACCCATATAGTTTTAGCGTTATGGGTCCGTTTGATACGATGTATTAGACATGATAGTATAAGCTTATATAATACATTATGGACTTATTCACTATTTGGTGCTTACATTGTATTGTATAAACTTATAAATCAATCCCCTCTTATACATTAAAATGAAGAATTATTTGATCCACCCTATAGATGATGGATAAGACATAATAAGAGTGTGATGTATAAATTACTTTTTTTTTTTTGATAAGCAAAGAAAATATATTGAATGAAGTACAAGGGGTACTTCAACCCAATACAAAGAGGAAGAGTGAAAAAGAAGAAGTAAAGGAGAAGAAATATCTCAGAACCTAAAGACCCCCCCGCCCAATTGAGGCACAACTTAATAAAATATGTCTCATCACCACCCTCCACTTCCACCGCCGCCACCACTACCACCACCACCACTATCGTCACCACCACCATCATCACCGACACCACCACCACCACGCTCCACCACTGCTACCATCATTGATACCGTCATCGTTATCGCCACTACCACCACCATCGTCGCCACCTCCACCACCACCACCGCCGCCACCACCGTCATCATCATTGATACAAACATTGTTATCGCTACTACCACCATCGTCTCCGCCACCAACACCCTCCACCACAACCGCCGCCACCACCTTTATCACCCTTCACCACTATAATCGCTGCCACTACCACCAACGCCGCTACTACCACTACTACCACCATTACCGCCGTTGTAACACCCCATTTTCCGTTATTAGGTTATTTACTATTGTATTTTAATTATTATTATGATAGATGGTAATTATGTGATTTTATTAGATAATTAAGTGATTATGTGATATATGGAGTGAGTAATTTATTTATTTCGTATTTGAGTGAGATAAGATTAAATTAGATAAGGTTGTTGGGTTTAGGTGATATATGGAGAGGAGAAAAGGGGAGAAAAGCTAGAACTGATCTACAAGAGGTAAGGGTTTGAATTCATGTTCTCTAGATTGGTATGATAGTTAATAATGATAGAAAGCCTGATTTAGCAACCATAGGATTCAATTTTTCTAGACTGAAGGTTGATAGTTGAATTTAGGGTTATGAATTATGGGTGAAAGAGAGGGGGTAGCGCGCCGCGCATGAGGTTGCAGAAATTTACGAGCTCTTGAACCCTATTTCGAGCTGTGTTAATGACCGAATTTGAAGAAGTAGTCTTCATAAAAGTTGTAGCCCTTTCTGTTATAAAACGTTTTCCGCTGGTTTCACGTCATTCCAACGTCTGTAGCTCGAGTTATATGAGTTTTAGTGAGGATATGTTAAACTGTCTCGTTTCTCACGAACTACTGTTAGTGTTAGATTTTTCCTGAATTTTGTACTTCGAATTTCGACTTGAAAAGTTAAGGGATTTACAAAACGTGTATAGGGAACCATGATAAAAATGTGATTTTTCTGAGTGTATTTGACGTATTTAAAAATTCGCCTAGTTTGCTGTACAGTTTATAACCGTTTTGAATAAAATTAGTCATTTTAGGTGCAAATGTTATTTTCGAAAAAATATGTGGTGCGCGCGCGTGGTGATGCGCAAGGCGCGGTGGCGCGCGTCCGGGGTGAGGGTTGCGCGCGAGGGAGGTGGCGCATGTAGGTAGTGGTGGGCGCGGTAGTGCGCACATGAAGGGGATGGTGCAGAAGATGGCGAATTTTGGGGGAAAACTAGGAAGAATCCAGTTTTTGTATAATAGTTGCAGAACATGTTATATATGAATTATATTTAATTTATATATGTTTAATAGTTCATTATATGATGTTGTTTCTGAATTGATGTTATGTGTTTAGTTGTTAAGTTACTGTGATTGCAAGTTGTGTAATTGATAACATGTAAGTGTGTGTTTTGTGAAATTGGAGGTGATTAGAATTGTTGAGCTGGTGATGAATATGCTAAAATAATTAAGACTTGGAGATGGTCTGAATATGCACATTTTAGTTGAGTTTTGCACAATACACTGCATAGTTGTCAAGAGGCAATGTTTGCTAGTTCTCGTGGAGGCTAGTGAGTAGTGACTTGTCCCAAAATTGGAGTGGTTTAGAAAGCCTAGAGCGAGGGCTTTATTGGTGGTTATCTGTCTGGAGTGGACGCGGTGATACCGCTAAGGATAACAACTATGGCACCAAAGGCATTTGCACGGGTCTCACTTGAGTCATATGTGTTAGGGAGTTGTTGATGCTAATCAATGATAATTGTGATATTTTTTGAGATTTAATGTTGTGGTAATTGGAGACAATAATATTTGCTTACTCGATGCTATGAATTATGGAGTATTGTCATAACTGTGAGATTGATTGATTATATTAAATTACATAATTGATTATTTGTTAGTGGAGTAAGAAGAATTTATGTGGAACATAGATAAGCTTTTACATTATTTATTATTATGCTTATCCATATGATATGAGTTCTCATCCTTCTGTTGGAATGATGTTCTATGCGATATCGCTCAGGTACCGAGGATAGTGGAGCTTCTCGCGAGGGTTAGTTGGAGGAGCTAGTCTTTCCTTTATGGTTTAGTTAGGGGAGTCATGCTCTGTTATGTAACACGGGGAAACTTTTAGTATTTTACCTAGATGTTAAGAGTTATTTCATGTACTCTCTTTATTTTTTTTGGATTATGATAAATTTTGGAGTTGAAATAAATCTGCTGTGCTATGCATATGATGTTGAGACATCAATGTTGAAAGTTATATTTATATATTATGAGCATGACAGGTGTTTTGATTTATGTTTTTGGAGAATATATGTGACACCCTCTATGCATTTTACTCTGATTTATGCTATAATATTTACGCGGGGTATAGAGGGTGTTACGGTTGTCACCACCATCCACCACCATCATCACTCTCCAATATCACCACAGCCACCACTGCTGCCACCAAATTATACAGTATATGACCCAACACTGTATAATAATATTAAAATTTATTTTGCATTATCCTATCAGGCATAATACAATCAGGTCTTATACCATCGGACCTTATATTGTACAACATATCAAACGAAACTAGTCTACAATCATATCACTTACAACACACTAGTCTACAATCATCATAACTTTTTAGGGTTTTACCCTCACTAGCACACCCCGTCTATACAAATATTCAATTTTTGATCTTTCATTTTATCAAATTTCATTATATCAAACATCATGTGCGTATCGCAGCGCCAAAGTGTGCTAAGTGATATGAGTTACCTGATAATATATATTAAGCCGGTTTATGTCAAGGAGAAGATGGGGGCCGCGACAACACCAATAAGCCACTCAGGTACCTCCGCCCCTATGTACATTAGACTTCACCCTAAACAACACATGTTCATGATTATTGGTAATAAAAAAATAGACATGAAAAAGAAACTATTTGGCAATAAAATGTTCCAATTCGCGCTCTTCTACATTGAGAGTAAAGATGAAAATAGTGAGTATGAGAGATACGATAGGTGATGAAAAAAAAATTGAGATTAAGACAGAATATGTGTGAAAGTGAAATAAAAAGAAAATAAAAGTGTGAATAAACTAAAACTGAAAAAGAAAAAGTAGGTCAAAATTGAAATTCAAATTAATCTCAATTGATAAACCACTCAAAAGTAACAATACATGCATTTCATACATCTCATTTTTCTTTATAACTCTCACAATATCACATCTTATTTACATTTCTTTTCTTCATAGTATCTCTTTATAACTCTCCCAATATCACATCTTATTTACATTTCTTTAAATATTTGATACCAACCTTTATTGGATTCAAAAATATCCCACATTTATTTCTTCCGACACATCTTTTTCTTCTTCTAGAATCTTGACACTTTGCCGAGGTACCCACCCCCTCGTGTGCTCCTTCCCCTCCATTAATGCCACTTCCTTCATACACTTCAAATCATCACCACCACACTCACTCTCTCTCTCTCTCTCTCTCTCTCTCTCTCTCTCTATGAACTAAAACCACCCTCTTTTCTTTTCCCCTCTCTCTCTATAACTATGCATACATAATTTGGTGGGATAAATTAAATATCTTGCTCTCTATAATTCCATGGCATCTTTGCCAACACTCATCTTCTTACTCACCACCATCTCCACCGTCTTTCTCCTCCTCCTCCGCAAATCTCGCTACCGTCGCCTCCGCCTACCACCGGGTAGCCTCGGCTTCCCGTTGATCGGCGAGACGCTACAACTAATATCAGCCTACAAGAGCGAGAATCCAGAACCATTCATCGACCGTAGAGTGAACCGGTACGGTCCAATTTTCACGACCCACGTATTCGGCGAGCCGACAGTGTTCTCGGCCGACCCGGTGACGAACCGGTTCATTTTGCAGAACGAAGGGAGGCTCTTTGAGTCCAGCTACCCTGGTTCGATATCGAACCTGCTCGGGAAGCACTCGCTGTTGCTTATGAAAGGTGGGCTCCACAAGAGAATGCACTCCCTCACGATGAGCTTCACTAATTCCTCAATTATTAAGAACCATCTTCTCCTTGACATAGACCGGCTCATCCGGCTCAACTTGGATGCTTGGTCTGACCGGGTTCTTCTCATGGAGGAGGCCAAGAAGGTTAGCTACCTCTTCTCTCTCATGGAACATTATCTTCATCCATCATTTCATTCAATTGGATTTTTAAATTCTAATCGTTCTTTATTATCTACACTTATTTGCATGCTTTCAAATTTTTTAATTAAAGAAATTCCATAAATGAAAGTGTTGAGTTTTATGTAATTTTTTTGGGTTAACAACGTTATTCTCAAAAGTCGATAATTGTGAGACTAATTTATAGTGCATTAAGTGATAAGAGACTCACGAATGAATGTTTTTCTCATTCATCAAAATTGAGAATTAAATCTTCAACAACTTACTTAAAAGATGAAGTGTCGAAGCACAATAATAATAATAATTTATATAATTGGGGACATTATATAAAAAAAGTTATGTTAAAATTCTTTTTATACTATTTTGAATTTTTAATTGATTAAGTACGGATAAATGTGAAGCGGCAAGAGCATTGAGTTAACTCGGCTATGGATTTGCTCGAGTCTATGTAGCTCACTCACCAACAATCATCATGTCGTGTGAGGAAGGTGGGTGGACCAGGACCTGCTTTCTGCACCCTCGTTTTTTTTATAGGCAAAAAAAATTGTTTTTTTATACTTATTTATTTCTAATTAGTAAGCAACTTTTTTCCATGTGTCTAACTAGCACTTGAAAGATGAAAAAGTTTCTCTCTCTCTGTTTGAGTCTCTATTTTCTTTTCATTTTATTTTATTCAATTTTGGGGGGTTGATTATTACCGAAAGGTTGAATTAATTAATATGTGTTAGCATGTGATTGTGATGTACGTGATGTAAATGGGGATTGTGACTCAGATTCCATGGCTCAGTACAATGTGTCTAATTTCCTTGATCAGAGAAGTCCTTACATCTCACGTTATCTTTAGGGAGAATATAATCATTCTGGATATAAAACATGAAGTCAACATCATACAAGAAAGAGCATGCACTTAATTACATGATCAATATGTTATTGGTACATGAGACATGAGAAAGTGAGGGGGGTATCTTTTTCATTTCTTCTCTAGCTAACACATATAGTTTCCCCTAATTGCTAAAAATGTGTGTAATTAATGATGATGAGTTGTTGACGGTGATCGATATTGATAGACATTTGTTTGGATTTTTTGACAAGATTTTTGGTTGTTGCTTGCAGATAACATTTGAGCTGACAGTGAAGCAGTTGATGAGCTTTGATCCAGATGAATGGACAGAGAGTTTAAGGAAAGAGTACGTTCTTGTGATTGAAGGATTCTTCACACTCCCCTTTCCTCTATTCTCCACCACCTACCGCAGAGCCATCAAGGTGCATGCATCTCCTCTTCTATTTTCCCAAACTTTTCAATTGAAATGATGACTTCTAACTTACAAAAAAAGCTATAAATTTATGATTTTCAATTGAAATGATGACTTCTAACTTACATGAAATTTGTAACTATTGTGAAATGAAGTTTATAACTAAAAAATGACAGAACAATAGTTACCTAAAAAATTAGCTATTATTTCACTATTTCTATAACTAAATTCGCAGGAATTTAACAAGTGAGTGATGGACACTATAGAGCACTTAAATTATGTATACGAACGTTTATGGAGAAGTTGTACATTAGAATTGTTAGAGTGGTTATTGGGCCGGGCACTTTGAATAACTTAATCTTTTAGCATAACTTTTTGAATTAGTGTTAAATTTTTTTTTTTTTGCCCAAAAAAAAAGTGTTAAATTTTTTATTTTATTTTTTTGATAAATCTGTGATTAACTAAAAAAATTGGATTTATTTTTAAAATAGCTTAGTTATAAAATAACTAACACCTTCTCAAACGTGATTTAAAAAAAAAAAACTTCTCAAACGTGCTTATGTGTTGAGTGTTTTTTGATATAAATACTTAAGTGCTTTTAGTGACATGGGGCTGAAAGTGAATTGCATATGCAGGCAAGAACTAAGGTGGCAGAGGCACTAAGTGAGATAGTGAGGAAGAGGAGAAAAGAGAGTGAAAGCAAGAATGACATGCTTGGGGCACTGTTGGCCTCCGGCGACCACTTCCCCAATGAGGAAATAGTGGATTTCATGTTGGCTATGCTCGTCGCCGGTTATGAGACCACCTCCACCATAATGACTCTTGCAGTCAAGTTCCTCACTGAGACTCCTCAAGCCATGGCACAGCTCAAGGTACGTTAAAAAGCGTAAGCACCAAAACTTTATCATGGGTCATTTAGATAACCCATTTTCTTCTTTATCACAAGATCATGAGAATATTCTATATCTCTCTTTATTTATGTAAAAAGTTACTACTAGCTATTAGTACAGGTGAGGCCGGATTCTCTCAAGTGGGGAAAAACTTGAGGAAATAATGTGAGTAGATCACAATCCTTCATTTCTTTTAAAACAGATCAAAGGTTGAAATTAAGAGAAGATTAAACAGTGTTTTTTATGTGTGATGTACCCAATCATTTCTTTGTGAGTTTTTTACCCCGTCCTCATACTATAAGATTAACACAATCAAACTCCATTTCATATTTTTTTTTTTTTGAAACTCTTCATTTCATATTCGTGTAGTATGTAAATAGTGTTAAGGTATTCTAAATTTTACTCTTTTCTTTTCTGGATACTTTTTTTTTCTGGAACCAACAAATATTTATTTTGAGTTTCTGATTACCATTTTCAGAATATTTTATTTCCTGGAATCAATAAATGTTTTCTAACATATCCTTATCTCAATTCCACTTCTTGTCATGTCTTAAAAAAAACAGTAGATAATTCTACTTCACACTATTTCTTATCATCTGATTCATCTCAATATTAAAACTTAACAATTACAAAAAAAAAATATCATATCAGTTGATAATTGATGTCTTAACAATTATGAGGACTGGGTACAAAAACGTTGGGTACAAAAACTCACAAAGAAAGGATTGAGTACATATAAAAGACACTATTTAATCTTCTCTTAGTTTCAATTTTTAATCAATTTTAAAAGAAATGAAGGGTTGAGATCTACTCACATTATTTCCTAAAGTTTTTCCCCACTTGAGAGGATCTACACCCAATTACACTTTAACTGTACACATGCGCATCTCATTTAATTTTCTCTTACTAAGATTTTTCTTACAATGTTTATATTATCCATATTTTGATAAGAAGATTTAATTGGGGTATAGCTAGTGGACCTTATGGTTGAGGCTGTGGGAAACCCCACCCCACCCTTGTCCTTGTCCATGACCACCTTCACTCCTCGATGTGGTGCTGCTTCCTTTGTAATCTCATTTTCATTATCTGATCTTCTCTATATTCCGTCCTCTCTACCCCAAATTAACCTGGGATAGACTTTTTGTGCTTGTGTTTTAATGCATCTATATATAAATCAACTCAATACATGATGAAATATAGTTGTCAATTTTAGCTAATGAAAAAAAATGTTGTGTTCTTAGATACAACTAACATAATAATATATCCAAAAAAAAACATAATATAAGACTATTCTTTTGAAGCATTCAAGTTTAACTAAATCCTACTCCCTCCATCCCTAATTATAAGCTAACATTGAGACTTTTTTTGTGTCACTAAATATAAGCTAACCTTGCAAAAGTTAATATTTCTTTCCATATTCACCCTTGCATTTATTGGTAGTGGAGCACCACCATTAGTAGTACAATGATGAAAAAATGTTATCATAAATAGGGGTAAACATAGAAAGTTGTACATTTTTTTTGAAAACCAATGCATCAATTAAGGCTTTCTTAATAAGTGTGATTTTTACAACTTTTGCTTATAATTAGGGACGGAGGGAGTATAACCTAATAAACGAATTAAATTAGTATGTTACAAAAATATATAAATTTCATCTAAGAACTAATTTATTGTTACTATGAGTCTTTTTTTCTTAACTTCTTTTACAAATACTGCGTAAAAAAATTACCCATGAATTGTTGTGACTTGTGAGATTGAAGAGGGGGTAGGGAGCGAGAAACGATGGAAAAGAATTGATGTCGGGTTTGTTGTTTTGTGCACGTTAAGAAGATTTCTTTCAAAACTTTTAGTTAAAGCCTGTCTCTCCTTGAAATTTTCACCGCAGTTAATAGGTTGAAAGTTTTAAAGTTGAAACTCATGCATTGGCTAAGCCCATCTCCCATGGTTTCAACATTCAACACCCTCAACACTCCACTTTTTCTTTTCCCAACACTCCACATCACCTTCTCTCTCCAGTTCAACACTTCATTCAACTTTTACCCACTCCAATGGTTTTTCATTCAACACCCTACCCTCTATCCCACCACTTTTTTTTATTTCATATTTTGATTTAATTTTATATTTTTATTTTTATGATTTCATAAAATTAAAATTTTCGATAAAAATTAAATTAAATAAACTATTATCGATTTAATTTAATTTAATGTTTTTTTATTTTTATAAATTAAATTAAATTAACGTAATTTTTTTAAACATAAATTAAATTAAAACACTTAACAATTTAATATTTTTTAAAAAAAATATACATAATAATTTATTTTATTTTATTAACTTCAAATGGAAGAAAAGAAACTAAGCACACAATAATATATTTTATTTGTTTAACTTAAAATGCAAGACAACAAACTAAGCACACAATAATTTATTTAATTTTCTTAACTTAAAATGCAAGACAACAAACTAAACACACAACACACAAATAACGTAATTAGTACGATACAAAGCATATTTAATCATGATACATTCCAAACTTTGCCCAGATGTGCTTCACTAGATCTGCTTGCAGTTCGTGATGGACTTTTGGATCACGGAACTCGGATCTAGCACGCACATGATCCGCAAAAGCGGGTAACACCTCGGTCGAGTATGGTTGCGGTGTACTAGATCCACTTCCCTCAGCTTGCTCAAAATCGGTCCAGCGTTGGGAAACTGATTTGGATGTTGATAATTGTTGGGAATTTGCTAGTTGGGAAACTGATTTGGATGTTGATAATTGTTGGGAATTTGGTTAGAAGAATTATGGGTGTTTAAATGGTACTTGTTGGGATCCATTTCAAAGCAAAGGGGATAATAGAAAGATAATAAGATGAATAAGATGATGGAAAATTTGATTTTTTTTTCTGTGTCCAAATCAAACGAATCAAGTCTCTATTTATAGAGAAAAAAAAATCATGAATTTTGGTAAATTTTTTAAATTTTTTAATTTTTTTTAAATGAAATAATTGAGTTGGAAATATTAGGATAAACGAAAATCGCCCGAACCAATCAAGCTGTGACACACGTCCCACTGCAGGCCCTCTCTCTCCTCTGACGCGTGCGTGGCACGCGCCTGTCGGTGCCTAACTGACGCGTGCCACGCGTCCCACTACCGGATGCCCTGGGACCCACACGCTGCCAAGCCTGTAGCGTTACGCGCCTTGTCGGCGCGTGTGTGGCACGCGCCTGGCGGTCACCAACCAAGGCGTGCCACGTGTCTCCGAACGCAGGTTTCAGCTGTGTTGAATTTTTTCAACTCCTCTCTCCCCCTTTCAACTTTCAACACTTCAATTCAACACCATTATTTACCCCTTTCAACACTAAACACCCCCCTTTCAACACCATTAAAGATAGTCTAAGTTGAAACTAAGGTTAGGTCGTCGGTGGTCACGGGTGTTGCCCGATGAGGGGTGTTTGAATTGAAGTGTTCAGAGCTCTGGCTTCACTGCTTTCTTATCCCAGTTGGTTAGGAAAATGCACCATAGACACCTATAGATATTTAGAGTTGGAAATGCATAGAATAGACGAATGTAATGAATGTAGCATATGAAATAGTGTGATAATGAATCATAGAGAGATAGATAAAGTATTGTTCACATGAAGTGTATGTATTGTTTAGTGTCAATTTTTGTAAGTTGAACTCGTAATGTGTCTTCAAATGACATTCACCAACTCTAATAAATGGCTTACAGACCGTAGGAAAGTGATTTGTAAATAGCTCCCATTGGTTCTAATAAGGAAAATGATTTGTAGATATTTGCATAAAGCAGATATCCAATAGACACGAAGAAATGAAGAGAAGAGAAACTGAAGAGAAGAGACTGCAATAATTGATGTAATATACAATAGAATAAAGATATAAAGAAAAAATGCAAATATCTTTTAGATGTTTAGATTATTTGTATGTCTGGTTATAAATACTTAAAATGAAACACTCAAAATCTTACGTGACCCACTACCTTCTCAACAAAACCTCCATATTTACTCTGGTGTCAAATCTCCATATTTTCCTGCTATATAGAATTTCTCTATATTTTATAGTAAAACGAACCGTGTGAAACCATGAAGTTTCGTGAGAGAAATTGGTGGAACAGAACTAAGAGGCAACATTATTACATCCAGTCCAAAGCGCACGCTTCGTATTGGTCTTTTTGACCTGAATGTCCCGTCCGTACAGTTCAAAGACCAAAAAGCCCTTGGCACCATGCGTCTTCTTCAACTCTGTAGAAAAGTACTTTGTGTGGCTTCGATTTCTGACTTTTTTATGAGACGGTCGTAGTTCAATGAAACATGACCTTTTCATGTTTGCTCCTACTTCCTAGTAGGCTTGCCTCAGAAACATAGACATGTCATCTTTTATTTGAGCGTACCTACGTTTGAATATTTTGTAGTTTTTATGTTGGGGGACAACTGGTTACTTGAGACTGAGACTTTGATTGTGTTGTTGGGCAGGAAGAACATGACCAAATCAGAGCAAGGAGTGACCCCGAGGCAGCACTAGAATGGGCAGATTACAAGTCAATGGCATTTACTCAATGCGTAAGAAAATTTAACTCAATCCTCAATGTGTTATAATTACAGTATGAATACAAAAGTATCAGTAACTACTATTAATTCATCAATGTGAGTAACCTTGTCCTCTGCCTTTTTATTCAATTGTTTGTGCAATACAGGTCGTGAATGAGACCTTAAGAGTGGCAAACATAATTAGTGGGGTATTTAGGAGAGCCATGACAGACATTGACATCAAAGGTAATGCCCAAAAAAGTGTATAGACTAGCCAATTATATAAAAGACAAAGTGGTATAAAGTATTGACAAAGTTCAATTCAATTTAACACAGTTTCAATGCCTTAATTTTGCAATAGGTTACACTATTCCTAAGGGATGGAAGGTCTTTGCATCATTCCGTGCTGTACATTTGAACCCTGAACATTTCAAAGATGCCCGCACCTTCAATCCATGGAGATGGCAGGTACCTCACTCTCTATTGCTGATTTATGTTTACTTGTTTAGTCACAGTGTAGGTTCGATTTTGCGATTGCCACATAATTCAAGACACATGTACTAAAAAAGACCTATACTTTCTAACCAATAGTGATAATAGAGAATCTCACCATAAAATCAAACATGCTAGTGATTTCTTTATTCTTCAATTTCTTACTTGTGATAAAAATTGATCAGAATAACTCAGAAGCAGCAAGCCCGGGGAATGTATACACACCTTTTGGAGGAGGGCCACGGTTGTGTCCTGGTTATGAGCTTGCCAGAGTTGTGCTTTCTATCTTCCTTCACCGCTTCGTCACCCGCTTCAGGTATGCATAGTGTTTTACATCAATCAAACAAACAAGAAAGTAGCAAGCACTTATGTCTTGGAATATCACTAAATGTTGTGGTTTCAATTCAATGGCAGTTGGGTTCCTGCTGAGGAAGATAAGTTGGTGTTTTTCCCAACCACAAGGACACAGAAGAGGTATCCTATTTTAGTGAAGCGTAGAGAGGAGTCCAGACAATGTATATATGAGAAATGAAAGCACAACAGACAGAGAAGGAGCAGAAAGGAAGCACAGAGTGTAGATCAGTTTAACCAGTTAAATGTTCATCATATATTAACTAATAAAATTTTATCTACTAGTTTAGAATTTCATTTATGATCTTAATTATTTTCTGTTAATGTCCACAGCCAAATAGTTAACTGGAATTCTGATATGATTAAACAAGATTCATGGAAGAGTATAATATTTGGATCAAATAAAAATGCAGGACCATAAATCTAACCAAGAGTAAAAAATCGCGACAACACTTCGTATAAAGCCTAGCAAAACACTTTAATGTTATTTTTCACACTATGTGAATGTATAGCAGTAAGTTGGAAAATATTGTTCACACCTGAATGGGCCGGTTTGCAGTACATACGCCAAACAAATCCAAGTGCATTGTTTGTCAGCTGTAGCCTCCGAGAAAGCAATTGAAAAGCCTGTATGGACTTAATTTTCCAATAAAATAAGACCAATTTAGCCTGATATTTCTTCACAGAATGACACATATTACAAAGGGTGTTAGGTACAGACTGCAGATACAACATACAAATTCTGCAACTTCTTTTTCCATTTGACATTGGCATTTTGAAAGTTAATAATGTTCAAAATTTAAAATATGTTAAATCTACTTCCAAGTTCCAACTTCTCTTTCTAATAAAATTCTCAAATTTGGGTGAAACACATTGGGGGTGATGTCTAAGATGGGACTACAAACAATAAGGGTTTAATTCAGAACCACACTACTGGTCCTGCCACAGATAGTATTATTATCAGTTTTCAAGCAGAGGAAGGCTAGATTCTCTGCTGCTTCTTTCTTTGGTTTTCAATGAGGACTCAACAAGCTTAACTTTCTTTGTATTTTCCGTATTTACAAGTGTAAGTTTTTCAAGCGATGATTTGAGCATGGATATCTGGTCATCTCCAGCACTCTTCCCTGATATTTTCTGTTGTTGACTAGCTTTAGAAGCTTGCACGTGCCTTCTCATCCTTGCACTTAGCGCATCAACAGAGGAGTGCAAAGCACCCAACTCAACTTCCTTGAAGTTGTCTGGAAAAAAATAAGTATGTGATTAAGTACTTCTAAAAAATTTCAGTAAATATAAATGTCAAATAACCACTTTATCCCAAAAGCTTAAGCTGTTGGGTAAGGATCACTTTAATGGTTTTATATTATATTCTAACACGCCCCCTCACGCAAGAGCCCTTTGGGCTTGAAGCGTGGATAACTGCACAGGCCCACCTACCATGTGCTTAATTAAATTCCACTTTTTTTAATTAGAAAGTGAGAGGAGTAAGGATCGAACTCTAGACCTCTCGGCCATAGAGACTCTGATACCATGTCAAATAACCACTTTATCCCAAAAGCTTAAGCTGTTGGGTAAGGATCACTTTAATGGTTTTATATTATATTCTAACAATAAATAACTGGAGATAATGCAGAGAAGCAGAGACATGAATGGGGTATATGCTAGGAAAAAAGAGAGGCAAAACAAATTAAGCTCATGGTCCAGGAGGAGATCACTCAGTAGCATAATGTGAAAGTTTCAAAAACTATTCAAAATTTCACATAATAGTCAAATGCTGAAAAGTAAGGGATCAAATATTCATTACCAAGCTCAGACTTGAACTGTCTCTCCGATCTGGACAGTGGTTTTTTGAGAGCACACGGTAAGTTCCTCAACTGTTGTAAGCGCTCTTCCAAGGAATTGTGCATTTGAATTGCACGATCTATCCTTTTCTGTAATGCAGATTGTTTCTCCTCGACTTTCAAAAGCTTCTTCTGTGCATCGCCCAAACGAGAATGTTGGTCATTAATTATTTTTTTCAACTGAGGTGCGTGATGCTTGAGCTCCAGGTACACCTAGCAGGACAGAAAAGTATTGAAAGAGAATGCATTTTAGAATACACTGAATATAGAATACAGTGAATCAAATTTCAACGAGCTACCACAATTCACACAATTTGTTAAGATACCACTAATATATTCAAAAGAGATGTTCTAAATTGCAAAAGTGATCACCAGTAGTTCCCTCATCTCATTGGGAAATAATTTATGGTCAATTATGTACACTAAAATTAGCATTCTGTAGAGATATTAATGACTCTTTGTCTAAGATTATTACTTAAGTTTAGGCCAAATCTTATTAGAGAATATAAATGAAATAGCAAAGCCATCACAAATAAAATATGATGGTGACTTAATGAGGCCCAGTCTTAGCAAATATGATAAATATGTGAGGTCTGAATAAGGAAACAGAGGTCAATCAACATTAAAAGCAGAAATATTAGTCGTACCTTATGTGCATACTCTACATAAGTTTCATGAAATAACTTGAAATACTGATGTAATTTTGATCGGCCTTCTATTGAATCAGACGCAACAGAACGCAAACTTGGAGAGGCCCAAGGAACAAGTACCTCCTTTGGCCCACTTAGTAGTTCTTTGCTAATTATTGTTGGTATATCTGACTCTTTTGGTTGCCCCTCTAATTGAAAGGGTTTTTTCTCCATATCAATGCTAACTGGAAGCAAGAGATTCCATGTTTTCATCTCAAGCACAACACATTCTCGAGAAAGAGTAGCAGCTACAATCCACGAATATCCAAATGAATCTGACAATGACACAAAACCATAAAGGGAAGGCTCTGAAGGGCAACCACTCTGGCAAGTATTTAGAACAGGATGCACAGAAGGTGTTCTCATTGTATCATCCTTGCCATTTGTCTGACTTGTAAATGGAAGAAAATGCAATACTATTGAGTCAATCCCTCCATCATGAAGGGAATATATTCTTTCTGGCATAAGGGTATCAGTGAACAGTGAAATATCATAACCACTTTCTGCTCTTCTTGGCAGAGCCAAATCAACAATAGCCAATCTCAGTAGAGGGGGTGGATTACCCAACCAAGCATTATGATCAACCTTATCCAGACGGCCGCTAGGAATCGATTCACAAATCATAGCAAGGCCAAGAATCTGGTCATGGGAATCAGCACGAAGACGCGGTGGACTACCAATAATCCAGGCAGGTTGGATCTCATCGGCTAGTGCATCTATCTGTAATTGCCCACCACTCCAGGCAGTCACCAAAATAGAATCTCTGCTCACTAAATTGTAGAGAAAACTAACTGCACGACCTTCACATTCTGCACTACGACCAATTGAATCTTTATTTCCGCTCTGACCTACTCTTCGCAGGGGTCCCTAGAAAACCAAAGCACATATAAGTAGAGTCCTTTTGTGCAGCCATTGCAAATGATGGAACATGCAGTTAAAGCATATTTTCCATCAATTGACAATACAACTGACAAAAGTCTAACTTAGAATATATATGTATACCTGCAAGACAAGAGATGAATCAAATAAAGCATAAGCCTGAGCTCTTAGAAAAGACAAGTTGTCTCCTTCAGTTTCATGTTTCTCTAACTCAGGAAATGTTGCTTCTAGCCACGAAATTGCCATCTTTGAATTACGAGCCGCTACAGAGTTGGCTGATGATAACCCAAATGTATGAGCGTCATTGTATATTTCTAATAAAGACTCACGTTTGAAGAGACTGTGGATAAACAGAGAAAATAGTCACAAACATAGAAATATCAACAAGTAGCATGTGGGCAATTAGAGAAAATAACTGCATCTAAGAGGAACTCAATGAGCATTACAAATGGCCCAGATGTCAATGTAGTAAAGCAATCCTTTATCAAATGATCCAGGACAGAGGTGAAAATGAATAGGTAAAAAATGATCAATGAAATACCTTCCAAATGGAACAACAGGGCAAAGTACATAGGTCGCCCCATCACTGAATGAAATAAAAACCTGTTCAATAGAACAAAAGACAAAATGTTCAAAACTGAAAACTAAAGTCACTAGAGATTGAATATAATATAAGAATACTTGTTGATAACAAAATCAGCAACCTCAAAGAACAATGAATCTTTCTTTATGATTAACATGAAGATAATTACCATAATGTCAAAAGCATTTTCCGACTAGGTCTAGGTAGGATCAGTTACATACCATGTTGATGCCTTAATGACCAATTTTCTCGAAGGCTTAAAATGTTAGGTAAAAGTTCATGAATGGTTTTATATCTATCTAACAAATCTAAAAGTATGTTCTATTTCGATAATAAAATAACTTCCAGAATATGGAGCCAACATGAACAAGGTTACAGCTCAACAATTTCAGAAATAAGGAAATAAAAATGTATAACACATGCTAGGACTAAGACAAACCAGATTGCTTAACATCATGTATTTTGCAGGGGAAAATATGGACTAAGAAGAATGTCAAAAAATTCAATTAAATAAAATATCTGCAGAACTTACACTAAACCTATCCCATAAGTGGTCTCCCCCAAAAGAAAAACCAACTGGACACACTGATGAGGCACTGCTGGATCTGCCTGGTTCCATAGGCTGTAAATAATATTCTTGCTCTGGTTGCAAAGGATCCACGGCCAGATTGAAAAGCCTACAAAAACGAGTTTTGCAGTATGGAGAAGAGAAATGTGATGACATAAGTCTCAGTTATATAAGTTCTTAGCCAACAAAGAAAGAATAGATGTAGACAAACAACAGGAACCAGTATGAAAAGTTGGGGTTTAAAAACAACTCTTTATAGTTAATGAACATTTTATGCAAGTGAAATTTTTTGTCAAAACTGAAGAAAAGATTAAAAAAATGATAAAATTTAATGATAGGCAACAGAAGTGAATGAGAAGAAAAATGACTGTTATTCAAGAATAGAAATGAACTACAGTTATTAGTTATTAGAGATAACCAGCAATCTAGATACCCCACCTATTTCCCTCTCCCTCTTATTTATAGTCTCTCCTCACTCTCTATAACCAACTATTGACTAACTAACTAACTAACTGACTGTTATGATAACTAAAAATTACCTATCAATACTCCCCACTGAACATTCACCTTGTCATCAAGGCGAAGGACTGAGTACGAACTTCAAAATTGAATAATTGTATCCAAAAGTCCAAACTATACAGTCACCAAATTTCCACCTGGATCCCACAGCATAAAGCCTAAAAACAAAGCTATGCTGAACTGTTGGCCAGCTCCACTGCACTTCAAAATTAAATTCTACAAAACCCCTTGGCTGGATTAACATCTCAATTTATCAAGCATTTGAGTTCCTTTGTCCAACCCTCAACCCCTGAATTTGTAAAGTGCCTACCCATTAATTTTGTTAGTGAAATGGACAAACTGACAAAAAAGCGGGCACTTCACTTGCTGCACTTGCCGTATTTTTTATCCCACGAGCTGCACTTAGGAAATTGGGCTTGATCTAATTAAAAGATAAGCTCCTTCACCTCTGTTTTTCCATGGATTATGCCTTGTTAATGCACGACTTCCACCATGAAGTTCCTGTCTCTCGTATGACCTATTTTCCTGACGGCCTTGCTCCCTCGGGCCTCCTCTTCTCACGAACATCATGGCTGTCTCGTAGTGGAGATGCAGACCAAAATATTCAGCCGGACTCATAAATATTCCACCTCTAACAAGTGTACGTGTGGGACTCAATAATATTATATCAAAATTCATTGTATTCCTTTTTCCTCTTTTTATATTTGAAAGACTAAACCCTCTATTTTCATCAGCCTTCTTGTTGCTTATTTCCCAGCAAAAACTTCAATTGCGATTACTCCCACTCATCCCCATCCAAGCTAATGATAGCTTCTTTTCCCCAGCTATACCCATAGACTAACATAATGTTCCATGTCGATGAGCCATCCATAACCCCCCTTCCATCAAATGTTGGAATCATCTTCAAGTCTCAAAAAGAATCACCACAGCTCCAAGATCAGAGCTCTAATACCAATTGATAGGTACCAGCAGTGAATGAGAAGAAAATTGATTATTATTCAAGAATAGATACTGTTAGGAACCAACTCCTAACAATGAGACTTTAGATGCAAACAGAGAAGATTGTTTATTAATGGTACCTGGCAAATACACAGAAAGGGAATGGCACCCAAATCTGACAAGAGCTAGGCTCCTAATAGGAAGCTCAGTGCTTCTTATCCATCTCTCAAATTAGCTAATGATTAAGGTAAGCCTCTCAACCTCACTATTGCCTTCTTTATACTAGATTCCTACAATCTTCCACCTCACCCTCTCTCTCTCCCATTCTGTTATAGAATCAGTTACATAGATATTCCCTTAGTCCCCCCTCCAATTCCCACCTTGCCCCTTCTAGAATAAACCTTCCACTGCCTAGGCCCACCTTGATCTTGCACGAGTGGCCCATCATCATTTTCAGCTCTAACAGATACAGTTACTGGTTATTCTAGAGAATCAACACTCTCCCTAGAGCTCCTGATTACAATCTAGATACCCCGCCTATTTCCCTCTCCCTCCTGTTTATAGTCTCACCACACTCTCTCTAACCAACTCATTAACTAACTAACTGTTATGCTAACTAGTAGTCACGTATCGTTTAATTAGTAGATATGAGGATTAAAGAACCTTTAGCAGTCAAACATATAAGCCTATGATAGGGTAGAACTTTCCTTTTTATCGTGGAAATAAATAAGTGGAGTGCATATCATCTAGGCTTGTAATCCTCTTGTATTAAAGTAGATAGATAACATAAAAAAGACTTCAAATAATGTTGTAGAGCATTTATTCTGAATATTTTGCCACATTACACATCAAACTGATCTTTCCTTCTTCGTAAAGTGTAGTCTCTTAGCATATCTAAACTCCAAGGTTTAAAATCATAGTCTGCAACCACATTAGCAGCTGCAATGTCATGGATTCGGTGGTCTCCAAAACTGCATCACGACCACAATTGTGGCAGCATGAGCTGCTTCTATCCACATTTTTTCTGCAACATCACGGGATCATGGTAAACTGCAACTACGAAGTCTGCGACCGCACTTTAAAACCTTGCTTAACTCTCTATTGCTTCTGAAACTATTCTAAATATATTTTCTTACCTAGCATTAACCAACATAGCCCATTGAACCATCAACATTCATGCTTCACAGGTCACACTCAGACTGTAGCACATTAACCAACATGATCAAAAACTATTCTAAATATCATTGCTGCCCTCGCAATAACCACCATAACCCATTGAACAACAAACATTCATGCTACATAGCCACATAGCAAACAATACTCTACACAAACACTTGTATCGATAAAACAAAATATCAATATTAATCTTAATTTTTACGATTACAATTAGAATTATAGTAAGACTTACCGGAAAACTGAGTCAGAAGAAAGGATTCCCAAATGAGTATCACTGCTAGGGTGCCATAATGCTTGTAATACACGAATATCATTGTTCGCAGGCGAATATGTTTGAGAACCAACAGTAATAGTCCTGCAGTAAGAGAAATCCAAAAAATACAAAAAAAATCACTCTCATGATAACCATTTCACTTCTATTCATGCAACACACACCAAAACTAAACAAGAAGATCCAATAGAAGATTATGAAGAGAAAACCTGCAAATTAAGTTAACATCCTGTTTGGACGTGCGTCCATAGAGGTACATAACACAGAGTCTTTCAGAACCAGAAAGCAGCATTGCTGTTCCATTCCTGTTGATAGAGATTTTCTGGACATCGAAATCGGGCACCACATCCGCTTGCAACACCTGTGCAAATCCATTTCCATGAGAAAAAAGCAATGTTCGATTCAATTTCTAGTCAAAACTCTTAAACCTAAAAGCAAAGCGCGCAGAGGAAGAGAGAAGAACCAACCTTAGAAGGGGAAGCGGCGAGGACGGAAGTGGGATCGGGGTCGCCGAGGCGGAGAGTGAGGCGGTGGAGGCAGTTGTCGTCGGTGTCCCAGAAATAGAGGCGAGAGGCTCCGTCCCAGGCAAGCAGGTTTCGGGAAACGGCGGCGGTGGCGGAGGAGGAGGAGGAGGAAGCGTCGTGGGAGGTGGCGGTGAAGACAGGGTGGTCGGGAAGTGGGACCCACTCAACTTCTTCTTTGGGAGTTGGAGAGCGGGTTGGGTCCGCCGTGATTCTCATCCTTCGCGGTTTGAGCTGAACTGAACTGAGCGTCTGAACCCTTTGCTGCGTTTCTTTCCGGCGGGATCCTACAGGTACTTTCAAGATGACTCAAACGACGTCGTAATGTTTGTCAAGATAATGTTTTTTGTTTTTTTTGAACTGATCAACAATGAAAAACAAATCCAATGCAACAAGCCCATAGGCCCAGTGTCAAAATATTCAAGGGATACACCAGGTTTGCACGTGGCGTAAATCGTAGGTATTTTTGAAGAATAAAGTTTGATTCACACTTTTGTTAAACTGGAAATGAGGTGGAGAGAATAAAAATAAAAGATGTGATGAGTGATATCATGATTAGAAAAGAATAAAGATATGGATAGAATGTGAATTATAATGAAGTGAAAGTGAATGTATCATTCAAGGTGAGATTTTTTTTGAAGAGAAAATGAAATATTTATTGGCAAGAATGAAATCATCCTCAGTTATCTTGAGACTAAGTGTTGAAAGAGTGCAATTGTAGAAGAATCCGTTATCGCAAAGAACAAGGATATTAAGAGGCTTGACGCAATTAAAATCGCATTTCAAAATGCTTTTGCTTTGTTCACTATCCTTAACATTGGAATTTAGAATGCAAGAGCTGCTCCCGATCCAATCGCTCATGAGGGGAGGATCTTATCGTTAGAGGAGATACTTTTGTACATTGCTCAATGTACATCTCTCCCTTTAGGATAGGTTTCCTTACTCTTTATTAAACATTGTCTTCATTGTATTCACCTTCTTTAATCAATGCATACTTTTGAAGCTTTTTTTTTCTGCAAGTGCTCAATAAAAATGAACTTATGTAATTGAATCTGCATATTACCTTCAAATTTTGAAGGGAAGTTGCGTTCATTATTTAGATTGATTTCTTCTTTTCCCCATCATTTGACGAAGAAGTTCTTAACCAGATTGCTTTCCTTGTGTTATTAACTTAGGTTGTGTTCCTCTAATAAGTCACTTACGTCTGGTCTTAACTTGGAAGAGAAAGATGACATACCTTTCAAATTGCCTGCTTTTCGCTCGGTGGACTATATCCTTCACCGAAGTGGGAAAGATGACATTCCTTCATCGAAGCGGGCATGATTGTATTCCTTGAATGGATTACTTGCTTCCTTCTTGGTGGATTGTATCCCTTATTGGAATACTTACTTCCGTCTTCGCCTGGACAAAGAGACTGCATTCCTTGAATGAATTGCTTGCTCTTCGACTGGTGGACTGTATAATTTATCAGGTTACTTATGTTTGTTTTCTTCGAGGCACGCAAGGCTATATTCCTTGAATGGATTACCTGCTTCTCGCTCATTGCGTTGAATCCCTTATCAGGTTACTTATGTATTCTTTCTTTGAGACATGTCAGATTGCATTCCTTGAATGGATTACTTGCTTTCCGATCGGTGGACTACATTCCTTATTAGATTACTTATGCATGTCTTTCTTCAATTAGGATAGATTGTATTCCTTGAATAAACTACTTGCTTCTTGCTCGGTGTATGCTATCCCTTATCGGGTTACTTACGTCTATATTCTCCCAGACGAAAAGATTTTATTCCATAAATGGATTGCTTTCTCTCCGACCCGTAGACTGTATATCTTATCAGGTCACTTATGTCTTTTTTCCAAGATAAGAAATATTGGATTCCTCTTGATTACTTGTTTTTTACCTGGCTCCTTTCTTCTTGATTTCTCCGGCAATCCTCCAATCGTAGACAAAGGAAAATATAGATTTAGACTGAAACAAAGCATGCATTTATTAAAAAAATGACTAAGTTTTGGGAATGTCCCTTTTTGACATTTAGTCAACTATAGCAACGCCTTAAAAGTTGAGGCATTCCAGAACCTTAGTAAGGGTTTTCCCTTCAAATTTTCCAGCGTAGAGGGGCCTCAATCAGTTGAATGCACTACTTTACAAGGCCCCTCCCAATTTGAAGCGAGCTTTCTTTTCAAGAGTTTCGTCTTCTGACATTAGCCTTTCAGAGAACAATATCACCAATGTAGAACTTCCAGAAGATGAACTTTGAATTGTATCTTGCTAGTGTTCTTTGCGTGACAGCCAAGTCCCTCATATGGACTTCCCCTTGTCTAATCTATGAAATCTAATTCTTCTCTTAGACTTATTTGATTTTCTTTTTCTGAAAAAAGTTGTGTCCCCAAAGTTGGTTATCCCATCTTCACGAGGACTAGGTTTCTACTCCATAAGTAATCCTGAAAGGAGTTTAGATTATGATTTTTAGTCTTGAAATTGTTCATAATATTCTTGTTAGTCCTATATGTTCCTATTCTCAACAAGATATGTTTATTTGGCATTTTAATGGTACCGGTGCTTATTCAACTTGTTCAAGATACAATTTCATTTTGCAGCACGCTGAGTCCAATTCAGCCTCATCTTCATCAATGGTAGCTCTTCCCCTTACAGGTTGGAAACACCTATGACATTTAAAAGCTTTACCGAAGCATAAGGAGCTTGTTTGGAGGGCTTGCCTTGAAATTGTTCTGGCGCAAGGTGTTCTCAACCGACGGGGAGTGAATGTGGATCATGCTTGTCCTTTTGTGGTGCTGATTGTGAGACCATTTCCCACGCTTTGTTGCTTTTCCTGGAATCACAACAGCTTTGGTTTGGATTCTCTCTTGGATTGCGGGTGCAGAGTTCCATGGAGTTATATTTTGTGTTGTTCTTTCACGGGTTCATGCAGGGGAAGATGATCTTGCTCTTCAATCCTTTACTATGGTTTACTGTATTTGGGAAAGGAGGAACAAATTCATTTTTCAATAGTTGCGAATTCCTTTCGAGGTAGTAGTATTCCAGCAAGCTCATAGTCTTTGGCTGCCTTTAGACCTGCGAGCCTCGACGAGGGAGAGCTTGCAACTCCAGTCTACCTGGAGTCGCCCATCAAAGGGGATCGTAAAGATTAATTTTGATTCTCATTAAACGATTTGCATGTTGTGGGTTTTGGCTTTATAGCATTGGATTGCGAGCAAGAAAATATGGGATCTACCAATCGTTAGTTTACGCCAAATGTTGAAGAGTTGCAAGAAATTCGTACTGAAGTCCCTCCTAAAATCCAAATCAGTAGCTAAGGACATAGCCCATGTCAGAAACAAAGCCTCTGCAACCACCAGTGAAAAGACATCGAACAAAAGTGAAGAATTATTTCAAATCTCAAAACTTGAAAATTTGGGAATAACTATGAAGTATTATTCGTGTTATCCATGCATCAAAATTCAATTTTAAAATATATATCAGGATATATATCCTTTAAAGTAGGGGTGTCCAAGAAGCGGATTCGGGCAGAAAATGTTGGTTTCGTCGGTTGAAAACAAGCAAACCACCAGGCCCGCCACCGTCCGTTCAATGGACACAATTTGATCGAGTTCAGTTTTCTTGGTTCACGGTTTCATCGGTTGGGTACAAACAAGTTGTTAACCCAGAAAAATCCAAAAAAAGAAGAAGATGAGAGGATGAGTCAAGCATCGATAAAAAAAACCTTAAGAAATATCAAAATCACTGACTAATCCATCAACGTTACAGACTAAACCAATGCGCATATGAAAGAACCACAAAATTGACAAAAGAAAACAATTTTACAATGATCCACAGGAACTAGAAAGGAAAACATGCACATCCACCAAATTCTTTGATCTCGGTGACAATAAAGCGTGTGGCGGAGGCACAGAGGAACTTCTTGTCGAGGATGCGCTTTAAGCCATGGGTGAGATGTGGCGCTTTTAGATTTGGAGAAAATGAGATCAGAACGAAAACGCTAGATGGGGAGAAAGAAGTTACATGAGGCGGTGTGGATAGAGGAAGTTGTCTCTTTGTGGGGTCTGTCTCAACGAGAAGAAGAGAGTATAAATAGTGGCTTGGTCTTGGAGGAGAGCGGTGATAAGAGAAAACTTCAGTGATGGCTAGCCGTTAGGAATTGCAAGGAAGGGGAGACGAGAGGCATGGGACATGGTGGTGGCCGGATGTGGTCATGTGGCGGCTGGGGTTTCATGATTGAGAGTGCAACACAAGAGCTAGAGTTTCAAGTGATAGTGAGAGTATTTAAAGGGTAGGATTCTCTCAAAATTGGGCTACCTTTTTTATTTTTTCATCGCTATTCGGTTGAGACAGAACTCAGAAGCCAAATCGAAACCAACCGTGTCGAACAACATTAAACTGGCTTCAATCATCTGCTAGACCTGTAATCCAAAACCGGCCCACCCATTTTCGCCAAAAAGACATCGACTTACTCAGATTCAGTTCGGGATGAACCTTCATGGATAGGCCTACTTTAAAGGCTAGAACACTAACAATGCAACGATTTATCAATCAAATTCATACTTCATTAATAAAATATAAAATCCATTCACGTTTATATATATATACAAGAAGATATACAATATATACAAAACAAAGGGGAGATGACACGCAAAAATTGGGAAATGGAAAAAAATGTGACATAAATCGCCAAGTATGAAGCTCTATTGTACATATATATATATATCTCTAAACACCATTCAACTCCATTGTGTATCCTGGTAGCGGTGAACTGTAGCCTATACTGTAATTAGTGTTAGGTGTCAAGGTTACTAAGCATCCTTCGGATAAACCTGAAATAACAGAACAAGAATAGCAATTAGGATTTGGCTTCAAGTTCATGAATTAATATGCACTAACAGTGTAAAAAAAAATTTACACCCCAATCAAAATCAATCAATTTACTATGTTATAATTTGTGATTGAATAATTACCTAGCGTCCCTTGACTTAGACAAGAACTTATATAAATAGTGCGGAAGCTGCTGTTAGTTGAAACTCTATATAAACTTCTATATTTCCTCTAATATGTTAGTGGTGCCACTGCAACCTTGAGTTCATTTGATTCTTTCTTCTTGAAGAATCTTCAGGTAGCTGGGATACCCGTTTTTACAAGCTGAAATCTGCAAAGATATAAAAACCAGAACATGGTTAATAATGTCTTCATCGATCACTTAATAATTTTTTTTGTGTGGATAAACATGTAAATATGACATGTGAAACACATAGGAATAATCTGATAATGTATTCTGATTAGGTGGGAAAATACTATTGTTAATTATTTGTAGTGGGCACCCTTCAACTTGCAAGGTGCCAATTGCGATGGCAAGTGGGCACATGTTAAAGATCTTAAAGGCAATAAAATACAAAAAAAGGGAGAAAATTAAGATCTAATATCTGTGCATATGGCAGGTATAGGATCAACTAAATACCTATATATTTGTAAATTATGCAGGGTCAAACTTAGGCCATCAATTAAGGGCGGCTAGTTCCATGTTGTTCAGATTCTTTGCACACAAACACAAGGCTGAATTAGACTAATTTAAAATGGTTTTACATGTTAGAGTAAGTCCAAGTTTTGTTTCTATCACAATCAGCATGTTTCTAGACAAAAGATAGTTTTATCAAAATTTAATGGGAAAGGTAACTTTTAGACTTTGTTTTCCTTTTATCAATCTCGGTTAATATGTACGAGGAATTAAGGTATATTTAAAAATTCTTTTATAATTAATTTTAAAAATAAAATTAATTTTAAGATGGTGATCAATAGTTCTGAAAAAGTAAAGGAAGGTGAGACCATGCTGTAAACTTGGAGTTTAGAGTGGTAATTAAATAAAAACATGTAGGGTCACAATCCATTGGTAGCTATTTGATGAGGAGTCCAACATCTCCTATAACCACCTAAAATTGGATGTTGAAAAGTCAACAAAATGAAATGTTGCCAAAACTGAAAAACTCATGCCAATTTGAATCATGGGTTCAAGCATTCAAGAGGAGAACTGATCAAAATATTGACCTTCCAGAAGCAAATGAAGTTTATCCCAAGTTCCCTATCATACCAATGCCCATAAGTAATACCTTAGAATGAAATTTCTTCTATCTTCAATGACACATAATTAGGTGGGACCTCGTTACCTCCCTAAAGTTCCATTGTTTCCCTCCGTGTCCACCCCGTGTAACCAAAAGTCTAAACCAATTAAAGAAATCTTAATTCTTTTCACATCTTTCATTTTTGACACCAATCATTATCGCAAAAAAAAAAAAAAAAATGAAAGACAAACATATAAATATAAATTTCTTCTATTTCTTATTCTTACCATAGTGAATAAATGTAAAGGTAATCTGTAATCATAAAAAAAATGTAATAGGCAAATGTTTATGAGAAGAATTACTAATACCTTATGTGATTTTTTCAATGAAAAGATACTAATGTTTAATGTGATATGATGATGTGATTCTTCTACAACTATTAATCATGTATGTCAAATCAATTATTGGGAGAAACTTATGTGAATCTTTAGTACTAAAATTAATCATAACGAAAGAAAAAGCTAATCAAAACATGTTGATGCCATAATCTTTGCAAATTAATCATCTTTCGAAATTAACACCCAACAAAATTAAAGTTTTAATTTTGCTTTGGTGGCAAGGAAAGTGGAAGGTGTCGACACTTACAGCTTCGATGTCAATCTTGTAGACCATGAGCTTTCTTCTCTCTCTGCAACTTGTTCTGTAGGCCACGACAACATGCCCCACAGCCAACGCACAAGAACACACAAACAGAGCAATTTCAGAAGCTGCAAATTCCCCTGTTCTGTTACTGAAGATGTAAACACCTTTCAACGACACAAACATCAGAGACAGAACACAGCAAATTGTGGTTATCCCCAAGTAAGGTCCACGTGAGAGTCTCGGTCCATCACACAAACTATAAACACCTACACCAAAAAAATTTAAACCCATTAATAAAATTCAAAAGGGTCATCGAAAATCACAAAAAAAATTGCAACTTATAATCAAATTCAGAAATTCTATCATATACTTACAGAAGATGATGAAGGATCTTATGATGGAAACAAGGGGTATGTCGATGAGGGAGTAACGAAAATCGTAGTTGTGGAAGTGGGAAGAGAGGGTTTCAGGGGAGAGAGAAACAGAGGAGAGTGTGGAGAGCAGAGCAGAAGGAAGAAGAGCGTCACAAACAACGAGGAGAACCGGGGCTGAGAAAATCAGAAGCGATAGAATCATGGTGATCAAGAAGAACACAGTCTTCACACCCCTCCATATTCTCTTGTGTTTCTCTTCCTTCAATAGAAAACCCATCTTTGATGACATGCTATACTTCTTCTCTTGGGGGTGTGCTGTTTTTTAAACGAATCGAAACAACAAGAAACTGAACTGTAACTACTGTGTTTGTTGTTTGTGTGTGTATTAATATATGTTGTGGGAGAGAGAAATGAAATCTTGTGAATGATGTTGTGTTGTGGTGATCTTGATTACAAGGAGAAAAGGGGTTAATAGGATGAAGAATTGAAGAAAATGGTTAGGAAGATGGAGAATTTGAAGTAATGAGAAGGAAGGTGCAGGCCAAGGTGCAGCAAAATTGACCGGACTTGTCAACTGTGTTGAGTTGAGTGATGACAAATGTTTTGGACTTTACACGCATACCCTCATATAGAGCAACGGAAATACCTAAAAGCTTAACCCACAATTAAACTATATCTGTTTTTTTAGGTATTATTTTATTTGGTGTGGATTGTTATAGTTATTCCCTTCTATGTGAAACTTTCTATCACGTTATTTCAATTTTGGGTTCAATGGGAAAGAGAAACGAAGCTACAATTAGTTCGTATTGACTTCTAGATCATTGACACGTATCTCATAAGTTTGATGCACGTCATGATAATTAATGAAGGAAAAAACTAAATAGTTACAAAAAGTTGTGTATAGATGGTTCTATAAAAAAATAGATGGTCCTATAAAAACACTAGATGGTTCTGTAGAAATTTTATCGGTGTTTTGTGTTTATGTATTCTTTTATATAATTGTATATAGACATTAAAATGTAAATATATAATTATTTTCCGTTAAAAAAATATATATAATTATTCACTGTTGGTTAGAAATGAGTAGTCTCTCTTATTTGGGATGTTAAACCTCTATTCATACGATCGAGGGAGGTGAATTAATGCTTGTTTCTTAGCCAATCATGGTGCGCACCAGAGAGAGTGTTTAGTCGTCACCTCGTCTCCTCTTGAGGGTATGGCCCCTG